>NC_137815.1:46015106-46272606 GCF_963921795.1 Nannobrachium achirus
TAAATCATGTTCTTAGAATCTTACCTCTAAAATGACAAGTGTGCTTACACTTGCAATTAGGTGATTACAAGGTGATTATAATACCCTTAAAAATATGGCTGTTGAACTCATTCCAAATGTAAGAGTTTGTTTTAGTACCCAACCTTAACTACTTAGCACTTAAGAACTTCACTTTGCAAATTTGAAAGTACTGTAGGGCTCTTAAAGTGCATAGTTTAGTAATAGTAGCTCGTCATTGCCAAGTATACAAGGACAAGCAGTTAGGGTGCAGTTTAAGTTGTAATTTGTAGATAAACATACTACATATATATACACAGCATGACAATGTATGATTTATTTTTATTTTTTTCAATGTCATGAGCACTGTTAAAATGCAATGAAACTTAAAAGGACTGTATCTGTTAGGGTTGAAATATTGGTATAACAATCCACAAGTGCGAACCATGGTTTGTCTTGAGGGTTGGTTGGGTTTTCTGAGATCTAGAGCTAAATTAGATTATAGCTCGACTCTTGCACAGTTCATTAGTAAGTTGGTCCAAAGTAACTTCTTAGAAAGTAATTCTCAAGTAATCGCAATTATTAACCGACTGGAACGTTCATTAAGATAATTCACTTAAATAGGAAGTGAATGATGAAAGGATGACGTGGGCAAGTCGTCACTCCTGACAGTATCAGTATGACTCATGGTATAGAGGCTATGCACATGCATAAAGTGAATGGCATATCGAGTGGCAAATCGAGTGGCAAAGTGAGTTTAATGTAGTTTAACGTTGTTTAATGCAATCAGATAGGACTTTTCTGTTTGGATGTATGGGCTGTCAAGGCCAGAAAGTATATATTTTTTTGCCACTCAGTACGCGTTCCCGCATAACTGATGATGATGATGTCACCAGCATACCCTCTTCTATACTTACAGTAGGCCTTTGATGTAAACATAGTCTACGTTTATGTGCAGTATATAAAGTGCAAAATAACAACAAGCTGTCTCACACACTTGACATAGCCTACAGCAGGGTTCCCCAGTAGGCGGCCCGCAGGGGGCTACTGTCTGGCCCCCACCAACCCCAGTAATAATGGTGGTATAAGAGCAGCAACAACACTAGTATATCGTTGTTGTCGGGTGGAAACCTTGTATCTCCAAATTTGTATGTTCTTTCGCAAAGTAAAGCCCTGCTTCATCATACAAGGCCGTCGCACAAAAGTAGTGAAAACAGCAGATCTACAAACACACAACGCCTCGCGATGCGAGGCGTTGTGTGCTTGTAGATCGGCTGTTTTCACTAGTTTAAATCATTTTTAAAATTATAAATGCAAAACAAACGGTTTTGGACATACAAGATGTTCAGCCGACAACGACAATATCTGAACAGTTGCTGGAGTAGCGGGAACGCCACCGTCACCCCCTGCAATGTTGTGGCCCTCGGCTTGGTACCCTAGACATAATTCGGCCCTTGGGGAAAACTAATTGGTGAACCCTGGCCTACAGTATAGAGCAGCGTTTAACCCCTGAGAAAGCATTTGGCGACAGTGGCAAGGGAAAACTCATCAACAGGAAGAACCCTCAAGTAGAACCAGGCTCTGTGGTGCATTAGTACAGTGGTTCTCAACCTGTGAGTCGGGACCCTCAGGGGGGTCCCCAAATTATTTTGGGCGGTCGCCAGATGATTAACTTAATGTGCAGCATTGATTTCTCACTCAACAGTAAACAACAAACCAACATAAAGTTTAAGTGTATAGAGGGTATCTACACATTTCTAGACTTTTTAATACCTCTAAAATGACAAATTAAACATTGACCAAATTGTCAGATATTAGATGCAGAAATTATGAAAATAGTCGATCTACATGCGATGTAGCCTAGATCTGCTATTTTCACAATAGAACCGTGTTATATAAGATGTAATGCCTCAACTCTTAGTGCTCGTCAGGATGGGGGTCCCTTGTTAAAATATGATTATTTTAAGGGTCGCGGCCTGAAAAGGTTGAGAACCCCTGCATGTGCCTTGACCATGACGGGGTAGAGAGAGTAATGATAACAATCAAATCTGTGAATAGACGATGACAGATATCGACAGTGGCATGTTTCTTCAACAGGCTCTTATTCCTCAGGTAAAGCCTCACAGCACTGACCTGACGTGTGTTAGTTAATTCACCTTTACAGCCTGGGAGAGTGAGAAACTATTGGAGAATCAGCCCTGTGACAGTTGTCCCTAACGGCAGATCATGTACACAATTATCTTTGAAATTGTCTCCGTAAATCACCACCTGCCTTCCTGTCAGCCCCCACAGCTGCTGAGCCCTGACTGCTGCCTCTCTGCCGCCTTCCCTTTGCTCCCTCCTTCCCTTCTCTCCCCATTTTTCATTCGCCCCAAAGCGACCCCCCAAATCACACACACACACACACACACACACACACACACACACACACGCACACACACGCACGCACACGCACACGCGCGCGCACGCACGCACGCACGCACGCACGCACGCACGCACGCACGCACGCACGCACATACACACACACACACACACACACACACACACACACACACACACACACACACACACACACACACACACACACTCCTCAGTGTTAAATTAACTTAAACCGTATGGGTCCATAAAATAATTAGGATTTTGTATTTTACGGTGCAGAGAGACAGAGTGCAGTGAAAGAGGGAATATGTGGAATTGGATAGCGGTATTGAAAAATACACATAATAGAGAGACGCAGAACAGAACGAGAGATGTACTGTAGAGAATTTATGATGCGAGATGAGAAACGATTGAGAATGGGGAACATAGCAGAGGATGTGCTGGCGTGAGCAGAGAAACAATTGAGAATGGCTCCAACACAACAGAGTGTGGTGGGTGTGTCGTCCTAGAGGAACGAGACACTTTGTTCAGTACATACTGACAAGCAGATTAAGGTGTGCGTGCGTGCGTGTGCGCCTGCATGTGTGTGTGCGTGTACAGACAGGTAGATAGATTGAGAGACAGAAGTTGGTTAAGTGCTGTAGAAGAGAGCGAGAGAAAGAGAGAGAGCGCAGAGAGACGGATGGCGAGAAAACGAAGTAGCTGAGTGAGAGAGAGAGAGAGAGAGAGAGAGAGAGAGAGAGAGAGAGAGAGAGAGAGAGAGAGAGAGAGAGAGAGAGAGAGAACGATGGAGAGAGAAACTGGGAGAGAGAAGGTATACAGCCATTTAGTATTAACTGAGAAAAGCTGGCTGGCAGCAGAGAGAGGAGGGAGAGAGAAACAAAGATTGATTAAAAGCATGTGCAGCCAGGTATAGATGGATGGAGACAACTAGAGAGATTGTGGAAGTAACAGGGTGGGACTACTGGCCGCCCTGTGGCCCAAAGTTTGACTCTCCACAAGTCAAGGTCTTGCCCCACCTTGGTCGAGGGCTCTGGAGGACTGACAGTTTGATTAAATGTGTTGGGCCTCAACACCCCTGAGCTCTGCCAAACAAACCATCAGCCTATCATGGAAGCAGATCAAACCAGCCACCGCCCCGCCCCCCCAAAAATGTGTTTACGTTTCACAGCCAGAGGAGATATACTGTCCATTGTGGAGATTCTCTTTTCTCTCCCCTTCTAAAATTAGTGAGAGCATAATGAGAGATTAGCATTTGTATTGACTTGTTTAATTAACCTCACTCATTGTCATTCCAGCCAAACACACATACTGTAACTTGTTGATGATGACGCAAATTGGACACACATCTGAAATATGGACAGGCACAGTGTATGGGAAGTGTTGTGCAAATTAGTTTTTTTGGCCGCAGGCAAAAGATGTGCCGCATGCCAAGCTATTTTATCCTTGACAAAACGACTCATAAAGGATATGACATTCACAATTTATTGATATAAAATTCATCAGAAAGCATTTATGTATACGTATATATGTATTTGTAAATATGAACATCTCACTTAAAGCCAGCATTAAGTACATTTCTTTTTTTTTTCTTCTTCTCATTTTTATCCCACGATTTTGTAACCAATTTTTCACCCAGTGCCAATTATCTAATGTAATCCTAGGCGCTACACTCCCTCTGCCAATCTGGGGAGAGAAACGGACTGACCTCATGCTTCCTTCTATGCACGAGTAGTCCAAGCTGCTTCTTTTCACCTAACAGGTGGGAGTTTCCCTGGCTGGACGTAGTGCATGGAAGGAATACGTTATTCCAACCAGTTCCTATCCCCTCCATCAGGCACCCCGGCTGGCCAGGGGGAGGCATTATAGAGACCAGGATTACTGCATGTTTTTGTGAGGGTCCATTTTTACCCTAGGTGATACGGGATTAACATGCAAACTCCACACAGAAAGGCCCTTTTGCCAACCCCACCTAGGGTATGGGCGCTAATGACGTGGAGGAGAGAACACGCCCACAGCGTCCCCCAGCGGGAATCGAACGCAGGACCTTCTAGCTGTGAGGCGACAGCGCTACCCCGACTGCGCCACCGTGCACCCAATAAGTAACATTTAAGTATGTTAAAAGGATCCTCATTAGTTGCTACTATACTGCAAACATTATTCTACCACATCACAACATGATGCAAACAGAAACTAATCTTTATGTACTTTTGAAATGTTTTCTGCAGCTTTCAAACGTTAGTTTCATCACAGTGTGGACAGAAAAAAGGGAAGTTGATCTTCCATTAACAGTCAGTCAAACAGTTTCAGGATATGTCCAAAATGTCTCTTGATACCATCAAAAGAGTCTGTATCCTTCTTCCCTTCTTCCTTGGGCTTTGATGTCTCCATCACAAAATCAAAAGTGAACTGAACTGTCAAAGTTCATATTTCGCTTTGCGGTGGATGTCACCTTCAGTACAAAGGTTGTTGGAATGGCTCAACAGAAATAACAAGCCAGTCATCTTATAAACCTCACCGTTCTGCTGTGAGAGTATACTAAACACTGAATAATCAATAGGCTTCCATCCAAACGCATTTCTCTACCCAATACTAATAAAGGAAACAGCTTATTTTGTTTAGGAATTCTTCGTTATGCCCCTCTGTTCACTCTTGATTGAATCAGAGAGGTGCATTGGGAGCGATTTGTCTTCCCCTTGCATTATAGTCAACCCCTGGGTGTCTTTTAGAAACCCTCTCTATTTCCATAAAGTTTTGCACATTACGTTTTCACCCATGCATAGTGATTCATACTTTATGATCAGAGAACTCTGGCCCAAGGCCCCTTAACGAGTGTCCCTGTTCATTCTCATAATGGTCGTTAGTGAGTCTCTTTATCCAGCATTTCGGAGTGTTATTCCATCATGGTTGTCGTACATTGTGGTGGTGTAGCAATGTTTTTTTTTTTTTTTGCATCATTATGCCTTCCACAGGACGGATTAGTTTGTTGAAGAGACGGGAGACTCCTCCAGCGACGCGTCTCTCTGACTTGATGAGAGCTCTAGAGGCAGAGTAGGGCGTCAAATAAATGTGTGAAACACAACAAGTCAAAATATATCAGAAGTGATTTCCGAACACACCAAACGCCGATAGGTACTTCATACAGGCTAACTTTTTGTTACGCGTCTAACTTTGGCTTTCCTGCCACGACGCACGCACACGTACGCACACACACACACACACACACACACACACACACACACACACACACACACACACACACACACACACACACACACACACACACACACACACAAAGGCTACACATGACAGACAAAGCAACGAGAATTGTATTTCATCTCACTTTTTTAATCCATCACTCTTTCTCCCAACGTGCATGTCAATATTTTTCCACGCAGGACACAGGCCTGTATGAAATGAAGTTGATGGAGTTACCATCTGACAAGTCGTGAATGCATTTTGACGCTGGCGGTGCCTCCTTGAAAGTCCACCACGCATTGCTTCCGTTCATCAAAGCATGTCTAGTGATTATCAGATGAGATGAATGAAACCCAGAATGCCTGCTGAGGGGGCAATTACACCAACAATCCAACGTGCAATGTGGTCAACATGGAAATGAATGGAAAGGCACAGGCAAGCAGAGTGGATGCTCCAGTGAAAGCAGTGAATGGAAAAGATTGGAGAGTGGTGGAGGAAAAGATTAAATCTGCCATTTCCTGCCTGGTGCCTCTTTTCTGTGGTTGGTGGGGCTTGACTCACGACTACAGTCTACAACACAGTAAAATCCTCAGTGTTGATGTACCGGTAACTCCAAGAATATGAAAATTGACCCCTTTTTGGATCACTGGGCTATTGGGATATTTTTACATTCTCACAGTTAAATCAGCACTATAGACTTTACTATGTACTGGAACTCATGCACATGCACACATAGACATCAAAGGGGGCTTGAGCCCCTGCCATTTTACCAGTCTGTAAAAAAGTGCCCTCTCCAGACCATGAATGCAGTTTTAACTATTGTGAAAGAAATGCAAATGCCCTCTTTCCATGCCAAACCTGAAGGCAGCATTCAAGAGAATTGCCTTGTCCAAACTCTCCTGAACTTGAGTGCAGCATCTTATGTTGAAGGAATTGCCCTCACTGTGTAGAAATCCATGCCATAGTTTAGTGTCGTATCAAGTACTGAAAATAGCTCACAACGCATCGCGCTGCGACACGTTGTGAGCTTGCTGCTATTTTCGATATTTTCACCAAATGGCCCTTTTAGAAATGACAGCCCCTGCCTCTCTAACATTCTCTGCACGTCCCTGCTGTAACTTCATTGGAGACCCTAGAACTGTGAGTGGTTCACACCTGGACAATGAATATTACTGAGAATTATGCAGCACAACTTCAGATCCTGCAGTGTAAGCTCAGTCCTGGTTAGGACTGGGCAATATCGATGATATTATATTGCTGTAGGTTTGGATATCATACTATTGTGATTCTGCGTGTTGTGAGCTTGTAGATCTTCTAATTTCACTCATTTTTTTGTGACAAATACGGTATATTATCATCACAATTTTGATATGGAGGTGTTTGGTCATATTGAAAATTGCTAAACAAAGGTTTTTATTAGTATTCAAATATTGTTTTTCACAGAATCAAAGGTTTTATGGTATAAGTAATAAGTAAAACTATACCTCGGAATTAGTATAGAACTTGGGTAAATGTACTTAGTTACCTTCCACTAATGGCTATAGGATCAGCCTATAGATAGCTTATTATTCTAGATAAAGTAGTGTGTGATGACAGGCCATCCAAGCATGAACCTGCACTTAGCCGTGCAGCCGCATGAAATGCTTTGGTGATGGTGCACTTAAGCCTGTGTAGCCTGGTTTGAATGCGTGCATGTGTCTGTTATCATCACTTATAGTGGGACAGCTCAGGCCTAAGGAGCCATTAAAAGCTGAGTTATGCTTTTTGCTATTCTGAAGATGCTGTATTATTTGCATTCATTTAGCTGGGTAGTTTTAATGTTTTTTGTAATTGTCTCATGCCTCTCATTACCTGTGCCATTTAGAGGGTTGTTACAGGGCTGCTGAGCCCTAGTGTTGAACATTTGGTGTACACCTGGTCTGGGTGTTTTCAAACGCCCTCTGGTGTGGGGAATATGCTTTTGGAACTGTGCAGTATTTAGAATGCAACTGGTGACTGGTTGCACTATTATCAAATGGTCTGTAATCTGGTACTTTTTAATGAAAAATATGAATGTGTGTGTGTGTGTGTGTGTGTGTGTGTGTGTGTGTGTGTGTGTGTGTGTGTGTGTGTGTGTGTGTGTGTGTGTTTGTCACCGTGCGTGCGTGCGTGTGTGTGTGTGTGTGTGTGTGTGTGTGTGTGTGTGTGTGTGTGTGTGTGTGTGTGTGCGCGTGTGTGTGTGCGCGTGCGCGCGTGCGTGCGTGCGGGCGTGTGACGGCATAGAAAAGGAAGACAAATGTTCCGTATTCACTGAGAGCAACTATTTCATTCAGCGCAGAGAGAGGATGTTCAGGGAATTGGGGTCTGACAGTGAAGACACGCAGGGAGCGGAGAGGAGGAGGACCGAGCTATAGGTTCTGACTTCTAAATAAGATCCGTCTGGCTTATAGTGGCTACTGGCTAATATTGGTATTTGGTGAAGTAATCCTCTGGACTCCTGTTGCTGCGGACAGCGCACTAAAATCATTTAGCATAACTTGGCGATCCGCTGACGGTTCGCTCCGCAACTGACATTATTAACTCCCCCTCCACCGACTCCAAATGCTGCTCAGTGCCGGGAGAGGCACAAGGAGAGAGCGCACTTCACATGTGCGCCGCTGCGCTTCATCCGAGGAGCTCTCCAAAGAAGTACCTGACAAGACAGTCCGTCTGAAGAAACCTGTGGCCACTGGCCAGTAGGAGCGAGATCATTTAGCGACCTACAACCGCTCTCTATCCCCGTGGCGGCTGAATTTCAGTCCACGCGATCAATCCAGGAGGACCGATGTTGGATGTGAGCGTTCGATTCCCCCAAAATGTGCCAGTGCGAATCCTCCGGATCCAAAGCGAGACCGCCTGGCTCCCTGTCGGACGCCGGCAGGCTGTTCCTGAAACACACCACCCTGCACGGTCTGAGACACGTCTTCCTCGGCGGCTCCTACCCGCGGAGGGTCGCGTGGCTGCTGGCTTTCCTGGCGGCCCTGGCGCTCCTCTTCACTTGGTCGTCCAACCGCGTGAGGTACCTGCTCTCCTCGCCCGTGCACACCAAGGCGCACATGGTCTACGCCAAGCGGCTCGTGTTCCCCGCCGTGACCATTTGTAACCAAAATCTGTTGCTGCCGCGGCGCATGAAAAAGACGGACATATTCAGCGCGGGGAGGTGGCTCGGACTTCTGGGGAGGAATTGGCAGATCTCTCCCGCCGCGCGCGAGGTGCTTATCGCTCCCCAGAACGACGGTAGCGCGGTCCTGACCAGCAACGAGCCCCCCTGGACGCCCTTCTCTCGGATTTTAGACTTCAACCACTTTCTGCCCCCTCCCCGGGAGTCGCAGCCGTCCATGAGGCACCTGCTGGACCGGCTGGGACATCAGCTGGAGGAGATGCTGCTGTTCTGTCGCTACCAAGGAGAGCTCTGCGGGCCGCGGAACTTCAGCACCGTGAGTGTGTGGACAGCTCCGAAGTTAAAATATTCTCATTGCTAGTTAGCCTATTTCTGTTTTGTTTTGTTTTGTTTTGTTGGGTTTCTGGATTTAGTGCTCTTTTCCACAGGTTTCTTTCTGTGTTTTGCCTTTCTATTGAGAATGGGGCGTATGTTTTGCAGAACCCAAATGTCAATTACCACTCCAAAATTCCCATTGAAAAGCAGAAAACCACCTTTAGATTTAAACAAGTCAGAGAAGGTCATAAAATAGCTGATCTACAAGCTCAATGTTCTGCCATTCCACTGAAAAGTATTTAAGTAAAATTAAGAGGTATTCTTTACTTTTGTATTTCCAATTTCCAATACTTTTACTTCTACATCTCGGAGTCGGATCCAATATTGTACTTTACTCCACTACATTTATTTGAGAACTTTATTGACTAGTTACAGTACTTTGTAGATTCATTATTATTACAAACACATAAACCCTTCACTCCTATATACATTTTGGTCATTTGAAAATAGCAGATCTACAAGCTCACAATGCCTCATGTTGCTATGCTTTGTGAGCTTTTAGATCTACTATTTTCAAAAGATTTGTATACATTTGAAAACTGGAAATTGGACATTCTGCATGAGTACTTTTACTTTTGGGTAGGTCACAACAGCTATAGCTCTATTTTTCCCATGCTGGTTGACGTTCATTTTCAGAGGTAGGCAAAGATAACACGAATGCTGTTTAAAATCAGGTCGTTTGCAATAGCGGTCGATTGTTTTGATGCAGTCTGTGTATTCCTGATTCATTGACCTGATTAAGTTTGATGATGGAGTTGACTCATTACTTCATCAGTGCAGATTCAAGGATATGTTGATGCATGGAGTTCTGCGTGACCTACTCATAATGAGGGTCCATCAATTATGCACAATTCCTCTGTGGCACTGGTTTGGTCTCTTTCTTCTAAATGTATTTTGGTGCTGAAGACAATCAGTATCAGTCAGTGGCCTGTCTCTCTCTCTGTGTCGTCTCTCTCTGTCTGTCTGTCTGTCTGTCTCTCTCTCTCTCCCCCATCTCTCCATCTCTCTCACACTCTTTCTCCCCTCCCCCTTCCGTCTCTCTGCCACTGAATCACTTTTCCCTGATGTGCCTGTCTCTCACGCTCATAAACACATTGTAGGGCTGTAACGACCTCAAGCAAATTCATAATAGCCAATAGGACCTGACATTTAAGGTTGATGAGGTTGAGAATTGAACATTCACTGTTGATTTCACAATGGCTACTGGCTATTGAAAGTTATAGACTGTCAGAATGAAAGGGTTACATTTATAGAGTTTACAAGAGGTCAAACTGAATCAATCAGATATGGGGAGTCGGGGGACAGATTGCAAAAAAAATACGTAAAATCAATCCTTCACCAGAGTTTACTCTTATGGTCTGAAATGGCCCCTCCACCTCTCACACAGATGGATCAATATGTATAACACTCTAAGGAGTGTCTCAGGGGGCCAATATGCCGCTAATGAAGACTTTTGATTCATTTAGCAGTGTTTTTCAGCACTCTCCGACACTCTTGATGGAGAGCGGTTAGCAACAGGCTCATTGGGAACGGCAGCTTCATTGATTGCACTCCATCAAGACATGAAGAACAACGTGAAGTGGGTCTCCCTGCCTCTCCCACCTCATTACCCAAATTTGCCTTCAGTGATGGTAGTGTGTTTTTTCCCGTAATTGAAACTCATGTTTGTCAAATAAGCAGTTTTTTGGTATAAACAGCCATAGATATGGCTGTGCGGTTTTATGACCTTCGACTCTTCAGGGTCCTATAATTCAGACTCATTCGTTTAAAAAAATGTCTTGCCTTCATGGCTGTTTAACAGGTTCGTATCATCAAAATACAGCATAACACAACAAGATGGGACCCTTCATTTTTTCAAATGCACTTGTGTTTAAGACCCACAGAATATAGGTTTCAGATAGATGCTTTACAATCATCCGAGTACTATCAGCCGCAATACACTTAACAGGGTTTTATTGCCCAAAGTAAATAAATTGCCAACTGCCATATTTCAAAGATAAATCCAATTCAAGTTTTAGTTTCTTGGAGAGGTTGTGTGTCGGTGCATGGATAGTTAACGGGGCCCTGTCTTGCTTGCTTCAGCTTGAGGGCAGGGCAGGGCAAGGCATTTGTATGACAGAAGCATGAAGACAGAGCTTGTCCAGATGATACAGTGGGTCCCCGGATGTATCAACGTTTTTGGAAGGAAACCCCATGTTGCTGTGTCTTTCTCTTGGCTCTATAAATTTGCTCCATCAACCAAATCATTCAACCAAGTCTCTCACTCCATCCCTCCTAGATCTGTCCCAGATTTAACAATACAATGTAAAATCCTCCTACAATGTTAATTGAACTCAAAGAGTGTACAAATGTAACCAAATGGACCCATAACGTACGAGTAAGGGTACATTTGGTTACATCTGTACACTCTTTGAGTTACAAATGGGTAAACTGACACTGAGGATTTTATTGTTTACTGCTTAATTCTACTCAGACAGTTGCCTCCCCTGAGAAACAGGTCTCTCCCCTGATTGATTTTAGCTGACAAACCCATTTTGGGGCAGGCCTCCTGCCCTCCTGTGCACCGTGCCGATCCACAGCCATATATTTTAATGCTGTTTTCCTCCAGGTCTCACATCATGAGATGTCTAACCCTAAGTGGCTTCCAATATTTTACTGGGTGGTCATTCATTATCACGGCAGACAAAGTCATTAATCTCGATGAGATGTTATTAATAACTCTAAATTAAATGTTTTTGTCTGTTGATAAGTTCAGGCCTTTCTTTTATTTTATCCAAAGTAGCCACTGTGGAAAGCACCCCTGAGAAATGTTACATGGCCACACATCTTTCCATGACTGTCACAGTGTCACAATGCAATGTCCCCAAGCGTCTGGTTGATCTTGAAGCCTGTGGCTCATCATGGGAGGGGGAATTGTGATTGTGATTCCCTGGCCTCGTCACGTTGCCATGTGGTTAGCCGTGGGCCGCCTCAACATGTTCAGGCTGTCTGTCTGTGAATTATTCATCTTAGAGGATGATGCATTGATGCATTTTTTCGTAGTGTGTCACACAGCACTTTGTCACTGAAGCAAAAATCTGTCTACATTTCTTTCACCTTGTGAATATGATGGCTGGTTGGTTGGTTGGTTGGTTGGTTGGTTGGTTGGTTGGTTGTGTTTTACTTTCTTTCGTTTGCGAGTTGATATTAATATTTCACCTTTACTGTATGTTCACAAGTTGTTGAAATGTTTACCTTGGGTAGCAAAAGCCAATCATACTGGAATGCATGATTCAGCTCCCGATAGTAACAGCTGTGACCCTCTCCCACCCAAGAATATGTTGTATCCAGTTCCTAGACAAATGTATGGCTATACAATCATTTAAATATCATAAACATTAATTGTCCACAAATGGGATTCGGGGGAAAGAGGTGGAATGAAATTTCTCACTGTTTCATTGAGGCTCATTTTGCTGATTGCTGATGTGAGGTGGAAGTAAAGCCAACAGCATTCCTGGTAAAAGTGTTTTCTTTCCAAAAATGACTCAATGCACGATTGCTTCTCTTAAGTCTGTTTACGTTCAGGTGGTGTTGGTAGGGCTGTTGTACTCAATGGTACAACATGGCTGCTGAGACCCCCATGTTGTACTATAGTGTGATGTTTTCCAGTTGCAAATCATCTATATTCAACAAATGACACCCTACGACAACGGGCTGTATAAATGAGTCCTATAGGCATAAAGCTCAGAGCTCAGGACTACACAATGGAGCTCCCTGAGTCTCCAAGGTCACCAGCACCCACAGAGGCTGTTGATCGCTCCGCTGCTCAACGTGCCCAGCACAGGCTCCATGGTTACCACAGCAACTCTGACAGCAGGGCTTCCTTCAGTCAATCAGCTCGCTATCAAGACATGCACATGTACGTGTGCACGGGCGTGCAATTGACATGACACAAACAATGGTTTTGTGCGCGTACTTGTGTGCATGCAGACAAACAATCGTGTGTGTGCGTACTTGTGTGCATGCACACGAGCAGTACCTATACAGTACCTATAGACAAACAAGCACAATATGTGTATAAATGTCCAAATATTGTACACACTTTGTGCACTCAGCCACACAAACCTCAAAACAAATCCAACAGAGACACAGACACATACAATCACACACACACACACACACACACACACACACACACACACACACACACACACACACACACACACACACACACACACACACACACACACACACACACAACAAACCACTTTCCTCTGTTCTCCCTTATCTCGTTTGTCCTGATGATGTGTGTCCCTGCTGCTTTGCTCACTGACGCAGATGCAGAGTTGCAGGAACTCGATCACCTCTTCTTCCCAATGTTCAAACTCGTCTTATAAAAGAAGACAGGCCTGAGCAAAGCTCTGCAGGCTGCCCCTGCACTCTGTGTATTTAGATCATGCATAACATTAGGGTTGATTAGACGATGAATGCCTGGTTCAGCTCTTAAATGGGTGCCGAAGCGAAGGGAAAAAGAAAAACCTCTGTCATTGTTGTGTAAAGACAAAAGGCAGTGACCTTTATTTTCTGCAAATGCTGCACTTCATTATTATATATTGTTTCAGCACAACTTGACTCTAGCAGTAAGTAAATGAACACTGCAATATTTGACTGCCTCACATTCCGAGTGATAAACAGTGGTCTTTGTGAACATCATATCTAAGGAGTTTCTGCTTTATTAAAGTGTACAGAAGTGAGACAGCAAAGAAGGCATATCCTAAACACTTAAAGCCTGATTTATACTTCAGAAATTCAAAAACAGCTAACCTACAAAGGTTCACCTACTGTATAATGACATGCTAAAAAAATAGGGACACCAGGTTGAAATGCAAACCAAAGTAAATGTAGGTAATGCTCAATAACCAATAACCCAAGTAACCTGGGCACCTGCCTATTGGTTTTAGACTCTGATGGACATCAGGGATATTGAGGCCACAGAGTCACAGTAAACACAGTATTCCAGTGCTCTGTTTCGTCACTTACATAAAATGGCAAAGGTCACATCTCATATTGTGACTTGAAATACCATGTGGCATTTCATTACATTTCTGCCTGAGTTTTGTATATAAAAGGAGCCTTTGTATCAACGCCGGGAGGTAATCCGTCATGAACCTGTGCACTTCTCTGCATTCTATCCCGCTCTTCGCTGCACTGTATTCACACAATGGCAAGGATTTCCCAATGTGGGCCACTATACAATCTCGGTGCCTCCATGCATCTGTGGCATTTGAGTCATTTGTCATGAACCGCTTAATGTCTGAGTCATCACTCACCCTCGCAATAAACGCCCCCCTTCCACGTTCCATGGTTTTCAAGATGCAGTCAGAAGAAATGAGCTGTATTATCTTCAGACAGTCTACAGCATTTTCATCCTAATTGTCCATGTCAAATCTACCCCGCCCCCACCCCTCACTTCCTGAATAGTTTCCTTATTTACATTTTATTTGAAAGAGATGCAAAATGAAAGCTTCTTTTGAGGGTTTCATCTGATTCATATGGAATTGCACTCCTTTTAATCTTAACTGCATAAACCAAACCTTCCTCCATTTTTATATAAGATGTTTTATAATTATGTTGTGCTTCTTTTCTTTTTTTCTTTCTTTTGTTCTCTTTTCCTATTTTCTCCCTTCCCTGATAGTGACCAAATATGTTTTGACATACTGTAGTAGGTAGCCATTAATGCAGGTCGACATCAAGTGCAAGAACATTTGATTTTGGTCCCAGCACGACTTTCCATTTCCTGATGTTTGTGATTTGGTTAGACCTCCATTAGAACTGCCAATCATGTATTTTCATGCCCACAGGCAGGGCTCTCACTGGTGGACTCCTGCTCTCATCTGTAGCACTTCAATAGCAGCCATACGACTGATCAGCTAATGAGACCATACAGGCGTAGCCTGTAGCATTAAGAGCATTTGAGGAAACTGTGTCTTGATCTATCTAAAAGGTTTCTAGCAGAGCACATCACATCTATGCCTCACCACCACAACTAGTTTTTGGGAAGGTACGGTACCACACAGGTACCACACAACAGTGTCAGACAGGTCCTGGGCTTGGTCTGCCAATAGCATATCTGCGTTAAAATAGGATTCATTACATTGTTGATCTGCTGGAACACATACCCTGCATTGCATTAACCTTTGAGATTGCAAATCTGAGATTCAGTTTAAAGTAAAACACTTTCATTTTAGTAGTCTTTTTGGTGACGCCTCTCCCAGCTCCGTTGTTGTTTACAGTGTAATTTGGGGCAGACACTCACAAATGTTTTAATAGTGTTTAGATAAGTTGTCAAAAACAGATTCATGTGGAAAGGTTATTGTGGAAGAAATACCAAATATTATGATTAAAAAATGTGTTTAATAGGAAGTTTCACACAGTATGACTTTAAGATTAAAATGATTACATTCAAACAGCAGCGCAGTGTTTTCTGAACACATCAAATGCGCTGCTGATAAAATATGTTTTCGCTCCTTTTTATTGCCATTGTTTTTAATATATTTAATATTGTTTTTGTTCCTTTGTATCTTTCAGATTTTCACACGCTATGGGAAATGCTACACCTTTAACTCGGGCCAAGACGGGCGTCCCCTAATGATTACAATGAAGGGTGGAATGGGCAACGGCTTGGAACTGATGCTGGATATCCAGCAAGATGAGTATCTACCCGTATGGGGAGAGACTGGTAAGGTTATATGCATGTTATCATCTTTCCAGTTTAATAAAATGTAAAAGTAACTTTAAAGTCTTGCCGTAGGACTGGCATGTCATATTGGACAAATTGATCAATTTGTGTCCATTTACCCCCTTCCTCACCTATAACCTGAAGCAGCCCGAGGTATAAAATTGAGTTTATTTTCCCCATATATATATATCCTTCCCTTTGGCAAGATTATAATGTAGGCATACTATCTTCTCCCTAGACGGTACACATTTATATTTTCTGATGAAGCATAACAACCCTGCAAACTGTCCTATAGTTAACTGCCTAACATATTAAAGAGTCAATTAGACTCGGACAAAACTGAAATTCTCCTTGATGAATTGGTGTCCTATTTGATCTCAGCCTGCCTTTGAAGGCAACGTTAACAAACATGTTCAGACATGTTTTTATCTTCTCAGGAATTCATCCGATACATTTTGGATTCTATTATGTCTTCATGCCTTTAATATTGCAGTTTATTGTTTTTAACATGTCTAAAGCAAATAATCCTCAGTAGACTCATTATTGAACACAGCTGCTACACTTTGAACTAAAACCAGGAGAAGAGAATATATTACTCCTATGTGAACTTCCCTACACTGGTTGCCTGTCTGTTTTAGGATTGATGTTCATATATTTTAAGGCTTCACAGCCTGGTTCTTAATTACATTTTTTTTAGTTATTAACCCCCTACAAGCCTGGGTAGAGCCAGAGGTCCTCAGGGAGGAACCACCTGGTTGTTCCTGAGTCGAGGCTGAAGATAAAGGGTGATCATGCCTTTGCTGTAGAGGCTCTTTGACCTGCCTGAGGAGCTCAGACCTGATAAATCAGTGACTTTGTTTTAAATCACGTCTTGAAATGTGATTTAAACATAAATCTAGACAATAAAGTTGCCAATTCTGATTCTGTTATTATTGTCTCCGCCAGGCTGAAGGCATGGCCGAGACTATGTTTTGCATCCTGCCCGTCCGTCTGTGGAGAGCTAGGGCCCCATTTTGGTCCATGCCTTATTACCCCTTGTCCCTAAACTCTTGTGCCATTTTTTACTATTTTGAAAAACATTTTTAAATATTTCAGATAGCTGATCTACAAGCTCACAACGTTTCGATGTAAATCGGCTATTTGAAGTATTGTAAAATGTTTTTCAAAATAGTACAAAAGGCAAAGAAGTTTATTAGGGATAAGGATTAAGGCATGGACAAAACATAGCTGCTAATCTCCGGAACCGTTGGCCGATCGACGTCAAATGTGCACACCTCTGCCCAAAATGTTTTGCATAGGCCTGTTATAGGCCTGTTATAGGCTTCCAAAGTTTGCAGGAGTCCTCCTTTTTGTACACAAGTCATGAACACAGCGTGTGATTGACGTGAAACTTTGCGTATACCGATTTGATGTGAAACTTTGCATGCAAATCTGCACACATTATCTAGTCATGTGATCAAGACGGATCTGTCCGATCATTCATATTCCATCCTCCTGATTGGCGAATTTTTAACATTGCTGGCCCACAATAACAGATAATATCTGACCTGGCGGAGACCTGTGTCCCGAGGAGCACTTTTTCTAGTTATATATACATGACAACGACATTAGGATGGACTTTTGATGTAGTCATGCACCATGGCTGCAGACAATGTTGTTCAGTAGGTGTTCTAAGAAGTCCTATGAGGAAACCATTGACAGGATTTCAGCGTCATTTGGCTCAGAGGTGCTGGGAAGTCTGTGCTGTATCTACATATTGTAGAAACTAAATCCTACCAAGCCTTTTTGCAATAATCTTAAAATCCTAAATCCATGGAGTTTCAATTACATTGTGTATATTTATAAGAGGTGTGAGTGATAGTCTTTGTTAAAGTATAAAAGGCTCTATATTCTGACAGCAATCGCTGCTATAGAAGATTCTTGAATAAGTGTTGTTGACTGTCTCCCCATCTCTCCAGCTATAGTAAACATTAAATACCAATTTGATATTTTTAATTCCAATCTATTACAATGGTCTGGGGCTCCATCAGCCTGAAGCTAAATATTAGTTAATGTTGAAAGGTAAGGAAAAACGCTGATTTCGCTGGCAGGGACTGGATTATGAATGTATTTACTATTTACTCTGGCAGTGCATGAGTTTTAATACGTTTGGAGAGACAGATGGCCAAGTGGTTAAGGCGAGTACCTCTGATGTACTATTAAAATAATGGCAGAAAAGCCCCCGAAATAGCTTTAAAAAATAAATAAATGAATAGGTTGAGAATCACACAAATAGGGGACGCTTCACAGATTGAAATATGCAGTCCCCACTTTTCGAGTATGGGTGATGGCCCAGAAAAGGCACACATATTGCCCAGTTTAATCACACTTGCATTGACCGCTCTGCGTTATCGACTATGCTGTATAAAGATGGATGGATATTGATCGGGAGAAATGGTCCTTTATTGTGACGTAATTGTATCACTTGTCAGCCAGGTTTACCTTTCTCATGAATCAGAGTGGAGCAAAACCTTTTGCCATATAAAATCAATCAATAGAGTTTTCAAGCAATGTTACTCCGGGCAGAAGCTGTCTCTACGCAAACCAGACACTCTCTAAACACATGCAGAATTCTTATCGAAAGTTATTTTGACCCACCAATCTTTTATTCTGTCCTTAATTTTCTTTAACAATGCTGAGTTTGTATTCATACTGTATACAAGGATTGGGAAATGTGGGTGCATCTCTCCACTCCGACATGTCTCCTTTCCGACATGTCTCCATTCCGACACTAACCCTATCTCTAACCCTAACCCTAAACGTAACCCCTATGGGAGTGTCGCCACTCCGACAATAAGAAGTCAATTTCGGAGTGGCGACATGTCGGAATGGAGAGAGCCTCCCGGGAAAAGGGGTATGTACAGTAACCTTCAGCACAGGCCAAAGAATATTAATGCAAACAGTAGTCAATAGGAATTACCCACAAACCAATAAATCATTAGTTCATTAAACATTTTAATTAAAAAGAAACTTGGGGATTCTTAAAAAATAAATTATTTTTCGAGATGGCTATTGATATTCTCATATGTATATACTACTGTAATAATATTTAAAGCCTAAAGGCACTTGCAAGTTGCAACAGCAAACACCCAAGGGTAGGAATGTAATTATGCCTAAAGCAGTGCTAGCAACAATGTTAGAAGAAAACACACAGGCACACAGGCACACATGGACACGCACATGCACACACGCATGCGCGCACACACACACACACACACACACACACACACACACACACACACACACACACACACACACACACACACACACTGCTAATCTTCACCAGTGCGTGTGTGAAATCTCTCTCTTTCTCTGTCTGTGGGTGGTGCATGTGTCATAGGTGTGGAGCGCTGTGTGGAAGAGACAGACATAGCGATCTTTATAAACTTTATAAACCAAGGACACCAACACTACGTACTTCAGTCACCACATCTATGTTGGTTTAGTCTCGCGTATAGCCAGACAACTATTCCACAATCTCCGAATGCTACCGTATATAGAGTCTGGAGCTACAACTCCTGAACGGCGAGTAATGGAAGCTGGCATTTCCATTCATGAAAATATATTTTAAAATATATTTTCTGCTAAGCAGCATGCTAAACATGCTTTACTTATATTAGGATAAATGTGCACGATGTTAAAAACGAAACGGAAGTGGGGAGGAGGCTTCACTTCCGCTTTAACCAGGTACTCACCATAAGAACTTACGTCTCCCAGACTGTATGACGGGTGCATTTGCTAATCGCGGGAGTCAACAGTCTGGCCACGTGAGACTAATGTTGGTTTAACCAAGAGATTCTCTGGAAAATGGCATACCCGTTTCCTGTTCCAGTTAGCTCATTCCTTCATTTGATTGACTCATCAGTAGATTTGAACGGGAAACAAATATAAAGGTGTCATTTGTGTTTCCCGTTCTGCTGCCGAGCCGATCGAAACCCAGGACTACACGCAGTTTCACATGAAGGGAGGGATAAATTGGCATGCTGTAGATCCCATAAGCCAGATGGACAGCTTGTGCCCATTGGCTAGTCCCACTCCATAGCGCTGTGGACAAGTATCCCATAGCCTCTGGCGATGGTGGAGGATCTGAGGTTAAGATGTTCACAAAATGAATATAGTTCGCCTTGACGGATTTAAAAGATATTGGGGAATATTTTGTCTGGTGGCAGTGCAGTGGGCAGGACATTTAATGCTGATCGATGCAGCAGTTTGATAAATAGTTGAAGAAACACACACAAACACTCAAAAACAATAGCCACCCTTCACACTTGTTACATCCTCATGGCTTCAGGCCGTTGATACAGAGCCTCGCCATTCACCGTTAGGGGCTCAGCCTAGCTTTACCTACCATCTGACTGCTGAAAGTCTAGGTCTGGTAGAGAGCATGGACTACTCCCAAAAGAATACCAAAATGTTTTAATTGTAAATAGGGTTGATGGTAAAATATGGATTTAGAGAGAGCCTCAGTCAAAATAATGTGAAATAAATGTGTAATTTCTTATGGTATTAATTTATAAAGCACAGTACATAATGGTCCAGTAGAATCTACCAAAACATTACTGATGATTACTATTACTTTGCGTGCTGAAACAGTTTCAGCTGCCTCATGATTGCCTGGGGGTGGGTGGGGGGACAAAAGTGAAATTTAATGCAGCTAGGACCTCAGCATCAATCATTCGAGGACCTATAAGAGCGCAGGGGAACTTCTCCCCACTACAAACATTAGCTGTGTAGTATACCCACATTCCTTTCACATCAAACCACAGGCAGTGAAATTATTTTATGAATTAGTGAGGCAAACACACCAATAGAGTCATTTCCCTATGGCGTTGATTTTCCATTTGTCTCCTGAATATTCAAACGGCATGGGGATGACAGATGGCCATGACTTGAAGATGGCATTAGCCTTTCCAATCAGAGCCCGAGCACTAGTTATGTACTTTATGTAATGTTATGTGCTGCTCAAAGCCCCTTAGCGCTCTCCTTGGCAGTGGCACAAATGGCTTTGTATCCAGACTCAGAAGACCAATGTGTTAAGTGTTAACGTCTGCCGCCATTCTTTATCAAAGCTTACTCACTGAATTCCAGCCTTGCGTCCCTCAGCCCTGTTAATTGAAAAAAAAAAAAAAGAGGAATGAAGGCCAGAAGGAGATCTGGCAATCAGAGGAACAGATAGCGGGTGACATCGAGGGGAGGAAAGGAGGCATGGAAACAGGCATCCTATTTCGTCTCACAGAATCTTCTCCAAGGAGACTAAATCACTCCAAAAGCAGCGGTTACCATCACTGTGATAAGCAGTCTCCGGCACAAACGTGATGAAAATACGGAATATGAAGATTTTTTTAAGCAGTGTACTCAGCAGGGGTTGCTCGTGTGCCTTTGTATTTCTCCCTGATCTCCGTATCAAGGAGGCCCATCTGTTTCATGTAAAATCTATACAAGAGAGTGCCAGAGCGAAGGAAGCTGTCAGCTCTATTGATTTTTCCTTTATCCTCCTCATCATTTATTTATTAATTTCTCTATTCACTCTCATTTCCTCCAGGCAGTAAATAACCCTCCTGTGCTGCACGACGAATCGCCAAGTCGGGCTTGTTAAGGAGTTTATATACATTGTCCTTTCCAGCGTTTATTAAAACTTGAATCGCTACCTCAGAAAATCACGGGGTGGCAATGATACCAAACAAAGCAATTACTCCTAACGATTTATCATTTTTAGGTCAACAAAGTAAATTGCGGATGTATTTTCTGTGATGTTTTCGATTCAATCTCATTGAAATTTCTCTGATTGTGAAAAGTACGATCCTTTCTGCCAGTGATGGAGTGCTACAGTGAGGACCGTGCATACTGTATGTGTTAGGCCTGATTGAATTTTTATTCAGAAACATTGCCATTCAGAAGATTGACTTCCATTATTCTAAATGGAGGTGTCACCTAAACCTAGCCTAACCTTAGTGAGGGTATTTCTGAATGGGGATGTTTCTAAGTGGAGGTGTTTCTGAATGGAGGTCTGCCCCCTTCTAAACCTGCCATTCCTACGCACTGCCATTCCTACTGCCTAACCCTAACCCTAACCCAAACCCTAACCCTAACCCTAACCCAAACCCTAACCCTAACCCTAACCCAAACCCTAACCCTAACCCTAACCCTAACCCAAACCCTAACCCTAACCCTAACCTCAGTAGGAATGGCAGTGGGTAGGAATGGCACTTTTAGGAATGGAGAACTGACCCCCATACGCATATGTGTGCACATTCACTGCACAGTAGGCTATGTGTGTATAAATACTATCTCTGTTTACATGTTTACATGATGTGTGTACATTTACACTGTGCATATATTTGTGGGTGCAGTCTTACAATTTATTTATGCATTTACAATTTGGGCATTTAGCAGACGCTCTTAATCCAGAGCGATTTACTGTAAGCAAGGCAAACACAAAGTAATAGGCTACATCAAATGCATAGAAATGTAGGATCATCATATAATCAGTATATAAACAAAATCTGTAATGGTTACAATGAAACTATGACTACAAATGAACCTGGCATCTGATCTGTCTATGCTATGCTATCTAAATTACATTGATTTTAGCCTTCCTGGCAAATGTTGCCAGGAACAGTATGTGTTTAAATATTGAGGAAAGTGTGTGCGCGATTGTGTGTGTGTGTATAGCTGCCTCTACAAACCTTTACACACAAGCAAACAGGCAGACAGAGGGGGGGATTCGCTCTCTTAAAAAAAACTGATTTCCCCAGTTGTACACTTTTTTTCCACCCCCTTCTTTTCCCTCACCCTTTCTCCCGTTGACAGACGAGACGTCGTTCGAGGCAGGGATAAAGGTCCAGATTCACACCCAGGACGAGCCTCCCTTCATCGATCAGCTGGGTTTCGGAGTGGCTCCGGGGTTCCAGACCTTCGTCTCCTGTCAGGAGCAACGGGTACGTCTTCAGATGGGTTGACATGATGAATGACATCCCAGAACAGATTCACATCACGTCACGTTGTAGGGCGAGACTGAGTGTGTGTGTGTGTGTGTGTGTGTGTGTGTGTGTGTGTGTGTGTGTGTGTGTGTGTGTGTGTGTGTGTGTGTGTGTGTGTGTGTGTGTGTGTGTGTGTGTGTGTGTGTGTGTGTGTGTGTGTGTGCAGGCATGTGCACACATAGAAATCAAAGGTGGCTTGAGCCACCTGTAATCCATCTGTAAAAAAAAAAAAAAAAGTGCCCTTTCCAGACCATGAATGCGGTTTTTACCATGGTGAAATAAATGCAAATGCCCTCTTTCCATTGCCATACCTGAAGGCAGCATTCAAGAGAATTGCCTTTTCCAAATTCTCCTGAACTTGAATGCAGCATCTTATGTTGAAAGAATTTCCCTCTGTGTAGAAATCAAGTATCGAAAATAGCCGACCTCCAATCTCACAACGCATCGCAGTGTGCGACGCGTTGTGAGATTGGAGGTCTGCTATTTTCGATATTTTCACCAAAAGACCCTTTTAGAAATGTCAGCCCTTGCCTTTCTAACATTCTCTGCATGTCCCTGTGTGTGTGTGTGTGTGTGTGTGTGTGTGTGTGTGTGTGTGTGTGTGTGTGTGTGTGTGTGTGTGTGTGTGTGTGTGTGTGTGTGTGTGTGTGTGTGTGTATGTGTGTGTTGTATTGCCGTACTTGTGAAGCCCTATAATGTTCCCACAACCACATGTATAGATTTAAGAAACAGACATTGTGAGGAAAATTTTCCAGTGCCTCACCAGATAAATGCATGGTTGTTTTGGGATTAGGGGATTATCTTGCTTATTATAGGGATGTATTACCTGCTTATTGTAAATCGCTTTGGATTAAAGGCGTCTGCTAAATGCCTAAACCAGGGGTCTTCAACGTTTTCAGGCCAAGGACCCCTTAGTCAAGAGAGAGATGAGCCAGGGACCCCCACAACCCATAGATACCATATAGTTTCATTGTTTGACGGGACAATCATCAGTGTATTTTGGATTCATGTCAACTTGTGTTTTCAGATATTTAACCACTTGAGCCGTCAATACTTAATAAACTTGACCCTTCACTCTATATTTAGTCTGCTCTTTTTCCCCTCTACACCAAACCTCTTTGCCAAAAATAGCCGATCTACAAGCTCACAACGCCTCGCAGCGCGAGGCGTTGTGAGCTTGTAGTACTGCTATTTTTGTCTAAAGTTCTCAGAATATGGACGCTAGGGTTCAAGTGGTTAATATAACAAATATATATATAACACTCAAAGATTTGGAGGACCCCCTATAGTAACTCTGAGGACCCCCTAGGGGTCCCGGACCCCCTGTTGAAGACCCCTGGCCTAAACTGTAAACTGTAAACTGTAGGGGAGTTAGGCTTGCAATTAAGAAAAGATTCAGGTTGTGGTTTGGGTTCAGGGTAAAAACTTTCATGCCCCAAAAAATAAGAAGCAAAAATGGAATTTATAATGTGCATAAGTTGATGTCCTCACATTGCAAACGTGTGTGTGTGTGTGTGTGTGTGTGTGTGTGTGTGTGTGTGTGTGTGTGTGTGTGTGTGTGTGTGTGTGTGTGTGTGTGTGTGTGTGTGTGTGTGTGTGTGTGTGTGTGTGTGCGCTTGTGCGTATGTGTATGTAAATCTATACAGATAGCAGATAGTCAGAGTGAAACTGTCAGCTCTATTGATTTCTGTATGTAAATCTGTTTTCAGGCTTTGCTAGGGTGGTCGACTGTTTGCAATGTGGTGAATGTATACCCTGCTAGTTGTTTGTATACAATATAGGACATTATATCGCTATACTGTAGTGTAGACTAATCTATCAATCTGTCAAAAGGAGGCAAACCCAGAAGAATGTGACAACTACAGTGCCATGTACCTGTATTCAAATTACCAAGAGTATCAATGTGGCATTTTCAATGATGGAATAATTCCATGTATTTTCATCAAATAGCATTTTTTAAAATACCTCATGTTTTATACAAATGTTAATAGAATAGAATAGTAGATTTGGTTTCTCTCGGTTTTCAAAAAATATTGTTTTGGTGAATGTTAGCCTTGTTACCATGTTTTTTCAGTCATTGGTGTGACATGCTAAACTCAAAATACTGTACATTTGGTTCACTAGCATTCTGACTTACCCATATATTGTATGGAGTCCTCTGGTACCCATATATGGAGATCCATTTACTGTATATGGAGATATTGCTGTGAGAGCCCAAACATGCTTACTAGTTATTCGTTATGTGAAAGTCCTATGACGTCTATGACATCTGACATCATACATAAATCCCTTTATGCCCATATATGGAGATCCCTGTCTCTGGGATACGATACAATCCCTTTATGCCCATATTTGGAGATCCCTAACAGAACAGTTTCTGTAAAAGAAGGGATTCTGTAACAGAACAGTTACTTTTTCGGTTTCTTTTTTGCTTCCTTTGTCTGTCTACACCGCACACAGTTATTGGGATTTTTTAATTGGAAAATGCTCCCCTCTGTGCAGCCCAGAGTGTACAACCAAGCTCCCTGCAACTGGTGTTCTAACAAGTGTTTTTAAACTTCTGTCTGCTTTCACCTCGGATGCCTCAGTCAGACTGGGATTTCCTGTGATCTCTACATGCCACACTGAGCCACCGCATGAAGCATGAAACGTGCCCTTTGCAAATCAGTATATGGTAGGCTGCCCTTGTTGAAATGAGGTATCCATGTGTGCTCTTTGGTTCAATCGTGTATAATAATCCCACAGGTGGGAGGGCAGGCATATACAGCGCAAGTGGCAATCGCGCGTTCGGACTTCCGAGCCCCCCAGCACGACACATAAACATGCATAATGGCCAGAGGAAGGCAACGGCTAGGAGTTTGGAAAAAGGGATCACAGTCACGACACGTTCACCCTTGTTAGTGAGTGTGTCCCTGTGTCAGCGGGCCGCAGTGAGATTATGCATGCTGCCGACGTCGCTTCTGCAGGAATACTACTCACTCTCTCCCCCGTCCATCTCCTCTCTATTGCTTTCTCTCTTTCTTTCTCTCTCTCTCCCTCCCTCTCTCTCTCTCTCTCTCTCTCTCTCTCTCTCTACACCTCTTTCTATGTGGTGTCTCTGGCAGTTCCAGACCCAGTCCCAGTGTTCATTAATCTAATGCAGTTTACTCTTCGTTCCTTCAGCTCCCTGCTACAGCTGCCCTGCCCTGTGCTGTGCTGTGCTGTGCTGTGCTGTATACCACTACTGGGTTTTTTTTGTAGCCAAGCTGCTTGTCACTCAGGCTCAGCCATACAAAAGAATTCACAATTTCCTCTCCCGCTTATCATGGAAAACAAAAATAGCGTTAAAATGTTGCCCCTTTCTCATTCCATTTCCACTTCCCCTATCTCTCTCTGTCTCTTTTTATCTCCCTCTCGTTCTCTCTTGCTGATTCCAGGGCTTTTTTCTTTTTCTTTTTTTGCTACCCTCACTCGCTTTTTCCGTATAATTAAGGAACAGAGAATTTAGGTCAAAAACTGACATGGAATGGTTTCTTTTTTTCTTCCTCTTCTTTTTCTTCTTCTTCTTCTTCTTCAGAATTTCAGCCAGGAGAATTTGAAAGCAGAGTCAGACACATCGGGTTGATTGTGACCGTAGGTCGCAGTTTACTATCAGAACCGTCACACTGTGGACACAGAGTGTTGTTCCCCTGACACATCTCTGTGACATCACAGGTGACATCACAGGGATGTCAGATACTCAGAGCAGGGATCTCCATATATGGGCATAAACAGATGACATCACAGTGATTTCAGATGCTCAGAGCAGGGATCTCCATGTATGGGCATAAAAGGGATTCTGTTAGGGATCTCCATATATGGGCATAAAGGGGATTGTATCCCAGAGACAGGGATCTCCATATATGGGCATAAAAGGGATGTCAGATGTCATAGATGTCATAGGACTTTCACATAACGAATAACTGAGTAAGCATGTTTGGGGTCTCACAGCAATATCTCCATATACAGTACATGGATCTCCATATATGGGTACCAGGGGTCTCCATATATAGGTAACTGGTCCGATATACATCACTGGCTGATGGCCAAGACATGGCGCGACCTCGCCCTTTAGGGCGAGCTCGATTGTCGCCCTTAGGCGTCTTACTGGTATACTTTGGTCTGCACAACAAGAGCAAGAGCTTGCTTCGGTAAAGGAAAAAATCACACCCGTGTGAAGTGGAGCTGTGTGTGTGTGTGTGTGTGTGTGTGTGTGTGTGTGTGTGTGTGTGTGTGTGTGTGTGTGTGTGTGTGTGGATCATGTGTACCGATTTTTGTGACATTTGAAGAAAATATGTAGGAAAAGGAGCAAAAAGTGTGTTTTGGAGAAAATTCAAGATGGCGGAAAATCTATCATGGCGCAAATGGGCGTGGCCTATATGGGGAGATGCGTCATGACCCAAGGAATCCAGGGAAAAAGTATTTTTAATTTTCCGACCTACGGTTCAAGAGTTACAGGCCAAAACGTAAAGTGGGGTGTTATGGCGCCACCATGCGGCCAAATGACACAATTATTTTTTATTTAATCCTTGAAATCATTATGAACCTCCTCTCCAAGTCTTGAAACTCTAGCCCCTATGGTTTGCGAGAGACAAATAATTGAATGTGAGTTTTTGCGATTCCCATTATAAGTCAATGGGGAAAATTAATTCACTAATAAATTAATATCAATTAAACTATTGAACCTTTCTCTTAGCAAGTTACTAGCCCACGATTCCCGAGTAAGCCGGTCGATTTGACATATGGCGCGAGTGTGTGGTGGCAAAACTGTGGGACTAGTAGCGTGCCGAAGTTTAGGAAGTTCAGGCTACATACAGACACACAGACAGACACACAGACAGACAGACAGACCCACACGGCCACGTATAGGGAGCCTGTGCTTCACACAGCTCCAAAAAATAACGTTAATAATCTATTGATGGTACATGGTTTAGGATGGCTGAATAGAAGCTGAGAAGATGCCGGGACCTTTAAATGTGAGGCAACCAAGCATCAGAGAGCCATTACTCATGGCTCTTCAGAGTGTGTTGCAGATGATGATTTGGATAAATAAGAAATGCACTTAATGGAGCTCATCACATTGTGTGTCCGACTCTGTTGGGTTTTATATTCGCCATGACTTTCTGAGGTGTCCTGTAGTAGAAACAAAAGAGACAAATAATACTAGTCCTCCGATGACATTGGAGAGGACACAGTGTGTGTGTGCGTGTGTGTGTGTGTGTGTGTGTGTGTGTGTGTGTGTGTGTGTGTGTGTGTGTGTGTGTGTGTGTGTGTGTGTGTGTGTGTGTGTGTGTGTGTGTGTGTGTGTGTGTGTGTGTGTGTGTGTGTGGATAGATACAGTAGATACCTCTATTATCCTAAGGGGTAGAATCAGTTGCCCAGAGGCAGCACAGCAGTATAAGGTTACAAGTTACAAAGAAGTAAGAAAAAGAAAAAAGTACTGTTGTGTACAGTAAAAAAAAAGCAAGGCACAATAAAAAGAAGAATATACATCAAACAATAAGTGTCCATAGTCAGTGCAAATAAATCAAGAATAAAAAAAAGCAAGAAAGGGTGACACAGCAAGACGCCACGAGAAACCCTCACTGGAACCCTGGAACGCTTGCGTGCGTGCGTGCGTGCGTGCGTGCCTGTGTGTGTGTGTGTGTGCGTGCACATGCATGCATATACCGTAAGTGTGTGTGTATGCTTGTAAACTTACACGGCTATTAGTGTAGCAACCAAAGCCTTTTAATGGACAGAGAGGCTAGTGGCTGCTCTCTACGCTATGCCACAGCAGACATTTTTGAATGTTGAGCGATCGAGGTCTCTCAATTACCATGGTGGCGTTCAATTAGTTTGAGTACTCCGTGACGCGCTGGTTTTGAGTTGATGAAACAGCACCGCAAGGCTTGCTTGATTTAGTGCATCATCTCTTTTGCACCTCATTCACATGCTTGATGGGTAATAAATAATGCTCCGTTTAATACGCGTGTTTAAAAATGTTTGTTATTGTGTCTTTGAAAGTATACGCACCGTTGCACACGCTACACTGTCTTCGGTGTGCTTTGTTTTGTTTTTAATTTGTTTCCTCACCCAGTGCTTAAAGGATTAGAGGAAATGCAGTCTGCCTTAGGGTCTTGTTGATAGGCAGAGGCAAAAGAAAGAAAATGTTTCCTGCAGTTCGAGGTTTAGGTTGCAGCCATTCTCATAGCAAAGCTGTATTTCCCAACAGAAGAGAGTGCAATCTATCCCCCTTGATGTTTTTCTGTGAATTATTTTGACAGTATAGGCAGTGAAGGGGACTGACGGGCTGAGGCACAGGAGAGAAACCCATAACAGGATTTATTCTTACATGGTGCCAGTAGGAGTGGTCCGAATGTATCACAGATATCATCACACACCGAGTACAGTTGTTGTAGATCGAGTCAATATAGCCAGGATAACCTAATGCACTGTGTTAAGGAAATTGTCTTAGAAACCGTTGCTGCAAGACATACGGTTAGGCAATAATACACTGGAGGTGATGCCATGAGATATTATTGTCACTGGTGCGCTGGTGTGTGCCGTAGATCAGCTGCACATCAGTTCCAATATACCACAGTTTCATTACTGATATTTATGACTTGAAGGGAAAGCAAATGAAAACTACTTTGGTACTAACAGCAGTTGGCAGCCATTGCTAGCTTACACGTGAGGTAAATAAGTAACACCAGATTGATGCGTTCAGAGTGCTATATCAGGAGAGATATTATATTTGATATATATCATATACACTCATTAGAATGCTGCTCAGCCACGTACATGGTTGCAAGGTTGGAACTAACTGTGATACACTATATGAGACAGTGGCACACGGTGGTGGACTGTAACAAAGTAGGCCTACATTAACTTAAAGGACCAGGTCACCTCTGGGACAACCAGATCTTATTTTATTGTTGTTTGGGACACGATCAACACAATCCTGAGTTATTTTTTGTGTTCAATCTGTGTTTTGAGATATTTTAGTATTTCAGCCGATTTCAGCATGCTACAACTGGTCATATGATGCAAAATGCATCATATGACCAGTTGTAGCATGCTGAAATACTAACATATCTAAAAACACAGATTGAACACAACAAATAATTCAGGATTGTGTTGATCGTGTCCCACACAACAATAAAATAAGATCTGGTTGTCCCAGAGGTGACCTGGTCGTTTAAGTAAATGTATGAATGGTAATTAAACCAGTAAGACTCCCTAATCGGGAGATAAGCGACCGTTGGTCGCTTATCTCCACAAATATCACAACCTCCACCTCTCACGTCATACGGGTAGCCATAGTTACACCTGGAATGTTGAATCTCCATATATGGAGATAACCTACGCATCACACAAAGTCTGACCTCACCAGCCCATACTTGGGCATGGACGACTTATATCTCCATATACGGAGATGGCCATATATGGAGATACGATGACATCACAGAGTCCACAGCTGATGATGTGGCGTGATGTCATACAATACACAAACAAGCCCTATATAAAGGGGCAATTCTCACCAGGAAAGAGAGCATTGCCTGGAATGTTGAATCTCCATATATGGAGATAACCTACGCATCACACAAAGTCTGACCTCACCAGCCCATACTTGGGCATGGACGACTTATATCTCCATATACGGAGATGGCCATATATGGAGATACGATGACATCACAGAGTCCACAGCTGATGATGTGGCGTGATGTCATACAATAAACAAACAAGCCCTATATACTGATGCGATACGATGACATCACAGAGTCCACAGCTGATGATGTGGCGTGATGTCATACAATAAACAAACAAGCCCTATATACTGATGCGGAGATATGAGCAGGGCAAAGGTGTGACGTGTGACGTGTGACCGACCGACGGACGGCCGGTGGAGGTTTTCATAGTAAACTGCTCCCTGACGGTCGCAATTAATGGTAATTAAAACTAAGTACATTTTATTTGAGTATCATGTACTTTACTTGAATATGTTGTACAAATGTTGTGCTTTTTACTTCTTTCTCTAATTTCTAGGACATTTATATTATTATTACCAGTAAGACTCCCTAATCGGGAGATAAGCGACCGTTGGTCGCTTATCTCCACAAATATCACAACCTCCACCTCTCACGTCATACGGGCAGCCATAGTTACACCTGGAATGTTGAATCTCCATATATGGAGATAACCTACGCATCACACAAAGTCTGAGCTCACCAGCCCATACTTGGGCATGGACGACTTATATCTCCATATACGGAGATGGCCATATATGGAGATACGATGACATCACAGAGTCCACAGCTGATGATGTGGCGTGATGTCATACAATACACAAACAAGCCCTATATAAAGGGGCAATTCTCACCAGGGAAGAGAGCATTGCCTGGAATGTTGAATCTCCATATATGGAGATAACCTACGCATCACACAAAGTCTGACCTCACCAGCCCATACTTGGGCATGGACGACTTATATCTCCATATACGGAGATGGCCATATATGGAGATACGATGACATCACAGAGTCCACAGCTGATGATGTGGCGTGATGTCATACAATACACAAACAAGCCCTATATAAAGGGGCAATTCTCACCAGGGAAGAGAGCATTCCTCGACTCAGACCTTATCGCCAGGATCAACTAAGCTTATAGCTTATCATCACATCCAACCATCTTAAGATACTCAGCTAGTGGGGAATGCTCTCTTCCCTGGTGAGAATTGCCCCTTTATATAGGGCTTGTTTGTGTATTGTATGACATCACGCCACATCATCAGCTGTGGACTCTGTGATGTCATCGGTGATGTCATACTGATGTCAGCAGTGTGATGTCATACTGATGCGGAGATATGAGCAGGGCAAAGGTGTGACGTGTGACCGACCGACCGACCGACCGACGGACGGACGGCCGGTGGAGGTTTTGATACTAAACTGCGACCTTACGGTCGCAATAATAGCATACAGTAAGCAATTTCAGCAGTTCCACGAGTACTGTGCTTTTTCACTTTTTGGAAGATTTTGGAAAATCTTTTAATTCAATGTCCATTTAATTATTATATTATATGAGTATTTTTTAAAGCAAGTTCTCTAGATCAAATGTATGTGGTTATCCGATAATATTGCACACCCGCCAGCCAATCAGAGTATTCAGAATTGAGTATTCTCAGTGTCCAACCAAAAAACTACAGCTGGCAGTGGCCGTTGCTAGGTTACAGGTAAGGTAAATAAGGTGGATGCGTTTGGAGTGTTGTTATTGGAATGGGAGGGATGCAGGTCGAATGGGCACCTAAACATTGCGGGCACCTCATGTTAATTTTGACCTTCTTCAGTGTCAAACCAGAAACAGGATTGTATCAAAGGTCATGTCTAACCAAGTACTTTAACTCTTTTGCCATTTTTTACTATTTTGAAAAACATTTTTAAATCTATCTATAAATGCGAGAAGTCTCTGCGTGTCTGCGTGTGTGTCTGTAATCCACGTATCTCGAGAACCGTTCGTCCCACCGGCTTCAGATTCGGCACGCACGTTCTCCGCCGTGGCGCGGAGTGCAGTGCCGGGCCTCGACCCGACCCGAATCTCCTTATGCGGAGCTGATTGTTGACATCAGGCTGTTCCGGAGGAAATCATGTCATTGTGACATCACTTCATAAAAGGCTCTGACATCACGTACACCACATGACCCCACACTCCTATGACAACACAGGCATATTTACATTGTTCCCGAGTTGGCCAGGGCGCCGACTAGACGCTCGGCCGCCCATCTCCATATATGGGCATAAATGGACGTATCGGCGCAAGCGCTGACTCATTGTGACATACAATGGACGCAATCTCCGTATATGGGCATAAAGGGGACACAGATACAGAGATCTCCATATATGGGCATATGGGCATTCTGACATCACTTCTGCTGACTCAAAGACAAACAGGCAAACAGATGGTCAAAACGGGTCCTACAGAGATCTCCATATATGGGCATATTTACATTGTTCCCGAGTTGGCTAGGGCGCCGACTAGACACTCGGCCGCGCATCTCCATATATGGGCATAACGGGTCCTACAGAGATCTCCATATATGGGCATATTTACATTGTTCCCGAGTTGGCTAGGGCGCCGACTAGACGCTCGGCCGCACATCTCCATATATGGGCATAAATGGATGTATCGGCGCAAGCGCTGACTCATTGTGACATAAAATGGACGCAATCTCCGTATATGGGCATAAAGGGGACACAGATACAGAGATCTCCATATATGGGCATATGGGCATTCTGACATCACTTCTGCTGACTCATTCTGACATCACTCCTGTACTTTGCACGTGTTGAATCTCTATATATGGAGATAACCGACGCATCTCACAAGCCATGGGCATAAATGGACACACGCAAACAGATGGTCAAAACAGATCCTATGACAACAGGTATAATGGGGTTTGCATTAAAGGGCGGGGCATTCATCCCCTATTTACATTGTTCCCGAGTTGGCCAGGGTGCCGACTAGACGCTCGGCCGCCCGAAGGGCGGCCGAGCTTCTAGTATTTTAAATAACTGATCTACAAGCTCACAACGTGTCCATGTAGATGGCTATTTGATTATTATTATTTGTATGTTTTTCAAAATAGTGAAAAAAGGCAAAGGGATAAGGTGTAAGGCATGGATGAAAATATAGCTCATAAGTGGCGTTTCCATAAAGCATCTTAATGCGCATTTAAGGCTTATTCGCAAAAATCTTTTTATGGAAACACTTTAAAATGCGAATAAACTTTCATTATCTGCAAAAAAAAATTATCCGCTTGGAGGAGGTGGATTTTGAGGCTTTATCGAATAAACTAAATGCACCATTGTGAATGGAAACTGGTCACACAATAAATGCGAATAGATTATGACGTTCGGGGTCCATATCGTCCTCCTTTAATACTTTCCCCCGCCGCTTAATTAACTTCCATTAATAGCGTTAGCCCACAAAACAAACCGGTTGTTACTGTACACACGGAGTGACCCTTCGTCATCACACCGTGTTGCACGTGCCAAAAGTGCCCGATCTACAAGCTCACAGCAGCTCGCATCTGCACGTCTCTCGCCTCGGTCTGAAAAAAATCAGCCCCATCCCAGCTCTGTGCACTGCAAGCCCGCGGGAAGTATTTACAGCACGTTGGTCAGACAGACACAGGCAGGATTTCCCAAGAATCGCATTTCATCAGTTTAATGGAAACAGGCTAAAATTAATTCGCTTTGACTTTATACGCATTTCTGATATTTCGCTTCCCTAATTCGAATATGTGTCCCAATCTCACTGAGAGCCAGTCATCTCGGAAAGTACAGCTTTAGACAGGGACTGAAAATACCTTTTTTTTTCTTTCTCACTAACATGTGATAAAGCCACTAAAGCATTTCATAAATTTCAGGCTACATTTCACTTAAACGCCAGAGCTTAACTCTGCATGTAAATAAGACTTTTTTTAATTAATGTGAGAGATCGTCAGGTCATTTGCAGGTTAGAAATTTATTTAGAACTTGAATATCTCAAAAGTAGTATTTCAGCATGGCATCATTCTATAAGCCATATCTTCAAAACTGTTGGGTCAATCTCCACAACCAATATATCATTTTGTAGCTATGATCCCCAGCTTTCAAATGAAATGAAAAAATGAAAATGAATAAAAATCCAATGACTGGCTCCCAGCCAAATTGGGACACATATGTTTATGGAAACATGGCTTTAGTCTTTAAATGGCTCAATAGAAGAATAAGAGCAAATACAATTACCCCAAGTTATATTAACATACTCTACCATACAGATTGGACAAAATAACGTAATCAATTTGTAACCATTTTAGAAATATTAGGTGTTGAATGTAAAAGAAAAGGTGCCCACAGGTCTCGAGGGGGCCCACTGTACCGGTTACCGTTGGGAGATAAATGTTTTACTGAATGCTGCTGCACTGTTGTTTTGCTTACCGTGTGCTTCTGTCTGTCTGTCTCTCAGTTGACCTACCTTCCACCGCCATGGGGCGACTGCAAGTCCACGCCCATGGACTCTGACTTCTTCAGCAGCTACAGTCTCACAGCCTGCCGCATCGACTGTGAGACGCGCTACTTGGTGGAGAACTGCAACTGCAGAATGGTCCACATGCCTGGTAGGAGCCAAACTATACATTTTAGGGTAGAGGTCTTCAACAGGGGGTCCGGGAAAGTCTTTGAGTGGTAGAAAGTTTTTTTCTCCTTTTTTTATATTAACCCTTGAACCCTAGTGTCCATATTCTGAGAACTTTAGCCAAAAATAGCAGATCTACAAGCTCACAACGCCTTGCGCTGCGAGGCATTGTGAGCTTGTACAGTAGATCGGCTATTTTCGGCAAAGAGGTTTGGAGTAGAGGGGAAAAAAGAGCAGACTAAGTACAGAGTGAAAGGTCAAGTTTATTAGGTAATGACTGCTCAAGTGGTTAAATATCTGAAAACACAAATTGACATGAATCCAAAATACACTGATGATTGTGCTGTCAAACAATGAAACTATATGGAATCTATGAAAAGGTTGTGGGGGGTCCCTGCTTCATCTCTCTCTCAACTAAGGGGTCCTTGGCCTGAAAACGTTGAAGACCCCTGCTATAGACCTTTTCCTGTTGCATTTCTATAGCACCTTCACCAAGTGTGTGTTCCACTCATCCATCCATTGATTCACACACACACACACACACACACACACACACACACACACACACACACACACACACACACACACACACACACACACACACACACACACACACACACACACGCAGGTGTACATGCAGTTAGGGGTTCAGAGTGTTGCTTAAGGACACTGTGACGCAGTGCCAGGAGGAGCCGGAAATCGAGAGACGGACAGACGGACAGACAGACGGCCACTCGGCCACTCTACGTCTTGAGGCACCGCCGTCCCAATTACCCCCTGGAATTGGTCCCCAAACTTGGACACAAGCTGTACCCTAGCAATGCAATTTCACTGATGAGGTTTATAGATTTTTTTGATTGCAGACACACTGTCTCTTGGTAGAAGCCACAGGCAGCCACTCCCCCTTCATTCTCCCTGTTGGACAGACACAGGCCTTGGCTTGCCATGTTTGCTGATACAATACGGTAGGCATCGGCTTGCCATGTTTGCTGATACAAGACGCAGGCATCCCCCATGGAGCGCTAAAGTAACTATTGCTGCTATAAGCCCATGGGAATCTGTTCCATTTTTGACAATGGCTGCAAGTACATGAGTGCTGTGCATAAGATCTGAGATAGTCATGCTCCAGTGGATCAGAAAACTCAAGCATTCTCACTCTGTGTTCGCGCAGTGATTACAGACGGCTTTTGCATTCCATCTCCTGTATCATCTTATCAGACCACAGCATCTCCAATTGGGACTCTGACATGCAATTGGCAGACAGGAAACGTTTGATTGCCCTCCGTAACCCCCTCCCATCTAGACAATAATTGTTATGCCGCGGGTTGTCTTGTTCCCCGACGAACTTGCATTCTGTGCCCGTCTCTTGGTCAGACGGACTGACAGCCTGTCTGTGTGCGATGGTAGGGATTAGGCCAGTCTATTATTGTGATTGTGCAGCTTGATTAATGTGGCATCCCCTGATAGACACCCCCTCCCCCTCAGATTGCATTCGGTTCCTATTCATCTCCCCTAGCCTCGCATCATTAGGGGCGATTTTCAAAGAGCACGAGTCAAAACACAATGAATAATAACACCTGGGAGATAATTTGCTCTCCATCGCGGACATGCCTCCTGCCTGTGTTGTCCTGATAGAGCCAGAGGAATAGTTTCCAGGGAGTGCAGGGGTGTCGCACCAAATTCTGGGCCCTGGGTACAAGGATTCACTGCGTTATTTTGTGCTTTAACTATTGTCAAGTACCCCCAAAATGATATGTATTTGGCCGCGGACCCCATCTCAAAATATTTAGTTCCAGGGACCCCCCCCCCCCCCCCCCCCCCCCAGAAGCGAGATTTGAGTTACAAATGTTCGCTTAAAAAATACATATATTCAAAGATTTTCACACATTTTCAAGACTTTTCAAAAATAGCAGATCTACAAGCGTGCAGTGCGGCACTCTGTGCCATGCTGTGAGCTTGTATTTCTGCTATTTTTCAATAGCTAAAGTATAAAATAATTAAGGCCCCTCCACCTTGGGCCCTGGTAACTCAGTCCCACTTTTCCCCCCCTTGTGACGCCCCTGGAGTGAGTGCTCATGGGAAAAGACAGAGGGGAGAGAGACAGAGAGAGAGAGAGCGAGAGATGGAGAGGGCGATGGGGACGATGAGTGCAAAATAGACCGAGAGAGAAGCAGATACAGTACAAAAGTTAATGAAATCAATTAGGAGAGATGAGATCAAATGTGTGCAGAAAGTCCATTCACGATAAGAAGGGTAATAACAGGCTGACACAAAATTAATTACAGGCTTACAAATTAATTACAAGCACACACACACACACACACACACACACACACACACACACACACACACACACACACACACACACACACACACACACACACACTCACTCACTCACTCCATACCACCCTTCGACCCCCTTCATTTGGAACCCCCTCCTCAGTTGAGGTTGAGAACATTGTGTTTTGTTCTTGTCTGCAGGAGATGCCCCATACTGCACCCCGGAGCAATACAAGGAATGCGCAGACCCTGCTCTGGGTAAGTACACAACCACAATACTCCAAGCTACAAGCTCACAATGGGTCACGATGCAATGCGTTGTGAGCAATATTCAGCTTTAAGATCATCCCCCATCTGCTCCACTGTTTCTTGTACCCCTAATTGTCCTCTGTCCAACACTTCCAGGCTGTTTTTAACTCTTCGACATTGCTTTGTTTTCTTCATCTTTTTCATTTAAAACTTTCCCCCAATGTAATCATACTAGAACTGTCGCGGCGGCTGTGCCGCCGCTCCATTCCTAGGACTTCGCGCCCTCCGGGCGCTCAGGCAGGACTGCTCTATATTTGATCATTGATGCTTGTCTTGTAGCGGGGACTCTGCTGCCGTGCTCTGCACTCACTTGTGGAGGCAGCAGTAGCAGCTGCACGTGCAAACACAGTGGTGTCAAATTTCACTCTCTCTCGCTTGCCCGCCCCCCCTCCCCTGTTGCCTCCTGTCTCTCGTGCTTAGCGAATGAGCGGACGGCATAGGGTTAGGGGCTGTATTCCTTACGTCCTAGACGACTACCTATGAGTTGGAGTGGATGTAAAGGGGGCGTGACTGGGCTTGGAAGTGGGATGCGGCAATAAGCCCATTGTAAATATAAGATACTGTTTATGCCACTTCCCATGTAGTCTCTGTCACTGCTGACCCCTACTGGCTGGTCTTGGAGATGTCTGCAGACAACCATGTGTCTCCTCTCCTATATGTTATGTCACCAGTCACTTCTTTTCTGAGAGTGCAGACTAGGGTGCAGCTATCCCTCAGGCCAAGCCGGATGCATCATGGAGGATTCGATCCCCTAGTCTTTTTCATTGCTGTGTTGACAGCCAGCCGTTCGTCTGGCTGTTGAGCTGTGCTGTCTCAGTCTGCGTTGTTTCCTATTTACTTCTGAGTCTCTGGAGACTCCTCTGGGTTTCTTTTCATAAAGCCCTCCCACGCTTTCTCAGACATCCCACAATGCGCTCGATTTGATAGTGTATTCATGGCCAAATGCTTAAAATGTAAACAATGTTTTCAAGGTTCAAATATTGATTTTGACTGTGTGTGTCTTTTCACTCTCCACTCTTTCTCTCTCGCTCTGCCTTTGTCCCTCTCTCTCTCTCTCTCTCTCTCTCTCTCTCTCTCTCTCTCTCTCTCTCTCTCTCTCTCTCTTCTCCCCTATCCCCACTTTTGTTCACATCTTCTCCTCCATTCATTTTTAGACTTTTTGGTGGAGAGAGACAATGACTATTGTGTGTGTGAGACGCCGTGCAACCTGACACGTTTCGGCAAAGAGATGTCCTTCGTCAAGATCCCCAGCAAAGCCTCAGCCAAGTACCTGGCCAAGAAATACAACAAGACAGAACAGTACATAGCGTGAGTCAGATAATTTTTCTTTATCTGTTTATTTTCAAAAGGAAATGTTTTTTCCCTGAGCATATCTGCCGTTTTTAGAGAGTGTTAAGATTCATGCACTCGATTTTGCTGTGTAGCAAAAAATCAAACATTCCCTGTATGCAGTGGCTTGTCAAGGGGGGGAGTTACTAGGGCCCAAGGTGGAGGGGCCTTAACTATTTTATGCTTTAGCTATTGAAAAATAGCAGATAATAGATCTGCTATTTTTGAAAAGTTGTGAAAAGGCGTGCAAATCTTTGAATATATGTATTTTTTAAGCGAACATTTGTAACTCAAATGTTGCTTCTGGGGGTCCCTGGAACTAAATATTTTGAGATGGCCAAATACATATAATTTTGGGGGTCCTTCACATTAAAAAGTTCGAGCACCACTGATATAGAAACCTTAGAAGGATTTGAAATATTCAAAGACTTGCACAAATCTTCACGATTTTTCAAAAATAGCAGATCTACAAGCTCGCTGTGAGCTTGTATATCATGCTATTTTTCAATAGTTAAAGCACAAAAGAATGCGTTCCCAGTCTAAATGAGTTAAAACCCCTCCCCTATGAAGAACATTCATGGGGGGCCCGCAGTGAATCCTTGTACCCAGGGCCCAGAATTTGGTGTGAAGCCCCTGAGCAGAGCACTCTGGATTTTGCCATATAGCATTCCCTGCATGAGCCTCATGGCAATGAAGTCATGCTGATTCTGATTCCGGTCACTGAGAGAGGAGAGAACATTACTCTCTCACTTTCCCCTGCCCGCCCAAGGACCAGAATCAATAACCACCTGGTCCCACGTCTGCTTGTCTGACCTTTATAATATCAGATTAATTAGTGAAACGTTCAGTGTGTCTGTGTCAGATATTCTGGAAAGAGCAAAAGTTGTCCAGGAAAAAAATGAAGAGAGGGCGTAATAACAGGCGGAATCCTTTCATCTCTGATTTCCCATGGAGCCACTGAGGACAAGATAACTCGCTCCATATGTCCTCAGGGGAGCTTTTCTTTTAGAGAGTCCTCAAGTTCCCTGAGGATGGCTGAGAATACCCTGTCTGTTTCTGACTGGTCACATATCCGAGCGGTGTCAGACTGTAGAATATTAACCGGAAGAATTTGAGTGTCTGGACTGAGCGATGTTTAGTGGTGTGAAACTGAAGTGTGACAGTGTGCCGAGTTTTTCTGCCGGGAACCACAAAGAGAGACAGTGATGGGGCAGCTGTCTCTATAGCTTACCGCACCCTCCCTCGCCTACACACACACATGCACAAGTGACATGCACAGATACACACATACTTGCTCACACCTCATCAACAAGAAAATCATGCACAAGAAATAAATAAAGGCACTTTCACACAGACGCAAGAAATCACGCACACACGCATGCATGCATATACTGTACATGCAAATGATGGCACACTTATTGATGCAGACTCGCTCATGGACGCGCATTTATCCGCTGCACATACTTGTCTTTATGACAGCAGCTGGTCACACATGTAGTGAAGATTAACCTAAACACCAGCTAATGAGAAAATCTGACAAGTGAGAAAGAATGATTCGCATTACCACTTTACGCATGACTGGCTGGGAAAATAAGGAGAAATGCTCATGAGTGTCAGAAATAATGAAATAAAGCTGCCACCTGTTAAGTCCCTATCACTGTGGCTGGCAAAAACATTGCATTAGTTAATGTAGCCGGTATATGTGTATATTTACCAGTAAGACGCTTAACAGCTCATCCGCACTGCCCGCGAGCAAGCATTCCAACGACGATGTCGTGCGGAAAACTGTCCTCATATGGAGCGTTGGCCATTGTGTTGCGACGTAGCCGGAGCCAAACAAATAAAGAAATAATAATAAAAAGTGTTTGGGGGGGCGGGACATGGCCATTTACCTCTATGGACATCACTGCGAAACCTCGCTCAAATAGAGACTCTGCGAGCGAAAAAAGGGTGGGGTGGACGACGACGCGGCATAGCGCCTTTTTTCGCCCGCGGTCTCATTGAAACAAATGTATTTTAATTAGATTTCATCGTTCGCATCGCTCGCATCACAGGCAGTGCGAATGAGCTGTAAGGGCGAAAAGCGACCTCGCCCTAAAGGGTGAGGTCGTGCAGGACGGAATTCGAACAGGACAGAATGCATTTGCAAGTGTGATTCGAGTTGCGGTTGGTTGTTTAAGTTGGACAAAATGTGGACAAAATATTTTCCAAATATGGATATGACTGACGTCTGACATCATAGATGTCTTATGTTATAGACCACATGAGACTCACACAATATGTCCATATATGGGCATTCCAAGCTATGGGCTTAATATTGCATGTATGGCATACAAGGGACAAGGACGGAATGTGATGTCACAATGTGATGTCACAACAATGTGATGTCATAGGTCAGCTATACACATCTCCATTTATGGGCATACAAGGGACAAGTGACGGAAAGTGATGTCACAATGTGATGTCACAACGATGTGATGTCACAACAGGTTAACAGCTATAGACATTGAGGCGTTACTCACGGACAAGATACAAGATACGGACAAGATGTGACGGTTTTCATAGTTAACTGCGACCTACGGTTGCAATTATGGCTGGCTCCTTATTTTGTTTTGTTTTTCTTCCCTGGGATACTTTATGATTATTCACATGAGGGATTATAGTGTTGCAGTACTATCACAAAGTATCACAAAATGTGCGCACACCACTGTCCACCCAGTACTGGCCCTGCTCTGTTTTGATATATAGGTTACTCAATATGATTATAAAGAACAAAAGGTCCAGTCATATATTTATATATATTATTTATATATTTTATCAAAATAGATAGTGACAGTTATATTCCTCCTTTTATTACCTTAAAACAAAAGAAAAGAGAGACACCAATCACATTACAAACAAGACAAACATCACAAATACGTGTGTGTGTGATGTAATAAAAGAAAACTACAGACCCTAGGACTACTGTAGTTACTGGTACAATTATAGTTCAAGCCAGCCCAGGCAAGTTATTCACAAAATGTAAGAATGGATCCCAGGTTTTGTGCCATCTCCCTGTGGGGCCATTGAGAGCATAGACATAAAAAGTTAGACACCTCCTTCGGCTCTGGGGCGTCCGTCTTCCTTGGTTGATAGGCAACTTTTCCAAGACTGTATGGCTGCAGGCGTGGACGCTTCCGCATGTGTCACAGAAGGGGACGTTCAGTTGAATTGAAGTCCCGGAAAACATGGGCTGCGATTGGCCAGTCGTTTTTTTGTTGTTTGTGTTTTTAGTGGCAGACTGCCCTCGACACTTCTGCATTTCTGCCTATCAAGTTTGACGGCTCGCTCCAATGAACTGCAGCGGCGGACGAGGTATCTAGCTTTTTATATCTGTGATTGAGAGCACTTCCAATTTTCTCCACTTCAACAGTCTGATTATTTTCTTTCTGACTTTAGGCCTAACAATTCACTAAGCATAATACCAGCATAATGGTCAAAGTAGCAGTGTTTTCTTTTTAAATCTACTTAACAGTGAACAGGCTATCCCTATTCTGGCCATGTCATAATTGTTGAGCATTTGCTGAAAATAGCAGATCTACGCATTGTGAGGGTGTCGATCGGCCATTTTCATGTGCAGAGAAAAGAAAGTATAGAGCCATGGGGGGACACTGGTCAACAAAGGATAGGATTTAAGTGTTTAAAGAGTGAAGGTTTGATTTGCCATTCTGCTCCTCACCTCTGCCATGTTCTGCTTCACCTGCTACCTTTTTACACTTCTTTTCAGCCAGTTAATTGGCCATTGCCTCTGTGCTCCTTTTCGTTTTCGTGTTCTTGTTCTCTCTGCACCGTGGCTTTACTTTTTGGAGCCCCTGAGCTTTGGTGGGGCAGTTTGACTTAGCTAGCCAGGCTGCAGTTCACTTTACATCAGCACACTGTGTGTGTGTGTGTGTGTGTGTGTGTGTGTGTGTGTGTGTGTGTGTGTGTGTGTGTGTGTGTGTGTGTGTGTGTGTGTGTGTGTGTGTGTGTGTGTGTGTGTGTGTGTGTAACTTTATCACGCCGGAGCCCGGGAACCAAAATGTGCACCTACAACATGATTCTCCTAGTTTAAAATGTCCTTAGTTTGGTATAATCGTTTAGTTTAGTTTGGTATAATAATCAGTTGGTATATCCATCTTTTATTGTAACTTGTGGCACGACTAGTGAAACTAAACTACCCAGTAAACACTAGCCGTCATTTAGCCCAATGGTTATGGTTTAGCCCTCATTTGAACCGTCTATCGTCAGTCTGTCTATAGACCGATTGTAGCTGATTACATTTAATCCATTATTCCATACTTGTTGATTAAAAAAACAGCTTTAATATCCACACCTGGTTTTCAAATATTGGACTAAAGTAATTTTAAGAGCCAATTTCACTATATAGTCTAGTTGAGTTGTAGCCGTCATCTGAACGCTTCCATTTAACGATATATTACCGTTTAGGACAAACGTGTGTTAGACCATCTTTTTTTTAAATACATTTTTATCAAGTTGTTCATTATCGGATGCTAACAGTATCTCCCGGTTCTACCTTAATAGTTGATTGCATCCACTGAGCAGTTTCTGGCCATTGCACATCTTATAGCCGTCTAAAATACGTGCTGGTCAATACCTTTGAAAAATTCTAAAAGTGTAATAAATAATTGCATAATCCCGTGGTACGCTGCTCATGACAGCATACTATTACTTCTCTGAGTTACATAATTCATTCTGACACCAACAGCCACAAACACACAAGACTGCATGTCTCCCACCCCCACCATACGATAATGATTAAATAAAATCGTTTTATAGCTATGCATCAATATAAAGTAGTTTGTGTTGTCAAACAAATGCACCGACCTCAAACGAACAGCGGGAGGCGATATGTCAACTATTAATAGCTGCTGGAATACACACAAGTAACAAGCTGTGCCGTGGTCTAGCGGTAGCGCACAGGTTTCATTAACAGAAGGTCCGGAGTTCGAACCCCGGCGACTCCCAGTGTCAAATAATAACAGTGTAAGAAATCATTACAAATACGATCAGCTGCGGTGGTTCGAGTAGCATACGGCGCTCAGAACCAAGGAATAGTGATTTTAAACCCTGCTGGCTGCCATCATTTTCACTACATTTTCACTACTTTCGGCGGCCGCTAGGGGCCGCTAAAGGCGTTTAAATGACGGTGATGTATAGCCGTTGAAAAAACTTTAAAATTTAAACTCGTCACAGATCTAGCTAGACGTCCGGTTACGGCGAAGACGTCATTTGAACGCGATTTAACACCCAAATTGCTTAGTGGGTAATCATTTGGTGTTCTATTTGTCTGTCATTCAATGTTATATGAGATACTTTAATGGTTTCCTGTGGAAATAAGCTTAGTCTTTTCATGGATCTCCTTTTAGTAGACCTTGTACCAGTGAACTGTACCGTCATGAAACTGTACCTTTTCCTATGCAAACTTCTAATAAAGTCTTCAATCAATCAATCAATCAATCAGAACCCCACCACCAGAACCCAATTAGTTTTATTACACGGCTCAGTTTTATAATGAATACCAGGCAATCATCTGTATGGTGAAGCAAGGTTCGGCTGCAGTTCACTTTACATTAGCACAGTGTGTGTGTGTGTGTGTGTGTGTGTGTGTGTGTGTGTGTGTGTGTGTGTGTGTGTGTGTGTGTGTGTGTGTGTGTGTGTGTGTGTGTGTGTGTGTGTGTGTGTGTGTGCGCGGGCGCGCGTGTTCTGCACATTTGACTGGCCAAGTGTTTCCACCGCACCATTTTCACAATAACAGCACGGGGGAAGTCAGCTGTTGAATTTAATAAGAACTTCTTCATGTTTGAATAGTTTGACCAGGGCAGGCAGAGAATGCTCACCTGTCACGCTTACAGAGCTGTTTCACATCATTTGAGACGGACATTACAGTAGAAGTCATTCCCACTAAATGGTTTACAATGAGTGCAGAAGTGCAGTGCACTTATGGGGGTCAGTGGACGATAACCAGTGTACAGTTTCTCTTTACTTTACTTACTAAGTAGAAGTAGCAGTAGAAGTAGCAAAAATATAGAAATACCTGTTACAAGTAAAAGTGTAAATACGTGCTATTTGCATCAGAATAACCTTAAATTACCAAAAGTAAAATTGTGCAGTATGTCCAATTTCACAAGTTTTCAAAATGTATAAAAATCTTTTCATAATAGCAGATCTTGTACTTCTAGATAGGCTATTTTCAAATAATCTAAGTACATATGGCTGAATTGGTTACTGTATGTTTTGTATTAATACTTTTAATCTACAAAGTAACTAGTAACTAAATAATTGTAATGGAGTAAAAGTAGAATATTTGCTTCTGAGATGTAGTGCAGTAGAAAGGGATGCCCCGATCAGGTTTTTTTTGCTCCCGATCCGATACCGATCAAATATTATTGCTTCCGATTCGATCCCGATCTTTCCCGATCCGATCTTTTGGCAAGGCATTAAGAAGAAAAAAAAATTCTATTCATTCTATCACTTGGTTCTCAACCTTTTCAGGCCGTGACCCCCAAAATAATCATATTTTAACTGGGGACCCCCGACCCTGAAGAGTTGAGGAAGTATATTTTGTATAACACGGTTCTATTGTGAAAATAGCAGATCTACATGCTCACAACGCCTCGCAACGCGAGGAGTTGTGAGCATGTAGATCGGCTATTTTCACAATTTCTGGCTTTAATATTTGACAATTTGGCCAATGTTTAATTTGTCATTTTAGAGGTATTAAAAAGTCCTTAATTTTTCACTTTCGAAATGTGCAGATACCCTCTATACACTTAAACTTTATGTTGATTTGTTTACTGTTGAGAGAGAAAACAATGTTGCACATTAAGTTAATCATCTGGGGACCCCCCCAAAATAATTTGAGGACCCCCCTGGGGGTCCCGACCCACAGGTTGAGAACCACTAAGCTAGTTGACAGTGCAGAGAGACATAATTGCCTTCCTTTGATCCATTAGCAAGGGGCCAATTACTACTTATTGGCATCAGCTGCCAGCTGTACACAGAGTCTGACACAATCACCTTCCCTCTGCAGTGCTCTGTCTGTCTCATTTCTCCAAAAGCCCTTGAATATGATTGAAAATGATTAAGGATTACTGTGATTATGGTAAGCTTACATTTCATATCGCATTCACCTTACCTGTAACTTTCAGTACTCCCAGAAAATATTTTTTTGAAAAAAAAAAAAAAAAAAAAAAAAAAAAATCCGATTTTTTTTTCCCCGATCTCCGATCTTATAAAAACGGCCATATCGGCGGCCGATCCGATCACGTGATCGGGATCGGGCAACACTAGAAGTAATAGTATAGAAAATTGGAAATACACCAGTAAAGTAAAAATACCAAAATATGTTACTTAAGTACAGTACTTGAGTACTTGTTACTTTCCACCCGTGACATGAACTCATAATGAACACATTCTGTAATTCCTTGTTCAAAAGCTTTGCTTGCTTGTGAAGTAATACAGACGTTATTAAGTTTGTCTTGCAGAAAGCAGTGTTATATGGATTTTTTCGGAGGCTGTTTCCTTTATGTTTTGTTTTATTTTCTGAGGAATCTGCAGCTACAGCAATTCTACTCTCTGACTAATTCTTTTGCTGATTTATTTTATGCTTTAGCTATTGAAAAATAGCAGATATACAAGCTCACAACGCGGCACAGAGTGCCGCACTGGGAGCTTTTAGATCTGGTTTTTATTTTTTTATTTGTGAAGATTTGTGCAAATCCTTCTTCTAAATCAGTGGTTCTCACACCTTTTCATGTCAAGGACCCCCAAAATTACATGTATTTGGCCGCAGACCCCCATCTCAAAATATGTTGTTCCAGGGACCCCCCAGAAGCAAAATATTTACAATTACAAATATTCAAAGATTTGGTATTTATTCCAAGATGTTTTTAATATCCCCTGGGCTCTGACTACAATCCTATGTATGCCCTTGCACTAAGGTGATGGATGTATTTTTCTGGGTCTAAAGTATTATCATGGCTTGTAGTTGTAGCATCCTGCTGCAGTATAAAGTGAGGCCTGATTTATTCTTAGTTGTGTGCCAGTGTCTCACATTGAACATAGACAAAACCAAACTGAAGTTAAACCCCAATTCTGTCCAACCCCTCATCATCAATAACAATACTGTGGAGGAGATCCAGGAATTCACCTATCTGGCTAGTAAGTTAACAACATGCAGAGATTCAGGTGAAATGTTCAGAGTAGGATCTCTAAAGCAGAGGTCTTCAACAGGGTGTCCAGGACCCAGAGAGGGTCCTCAGAGTTACTGCAGGGGGTCCTCCAAATCTTTGTGTGATGGAAACTTTTTTCCTCCTTTTTTATATTAACCACTTGATCTACAAGCTCACAACTGTGAGCTTGTAGATCGGCTATTTTCGGTAAAGAGGTTTAGTCTAGAGGGGGAAAAGAGCAGACTAGTAGAGAGTGAAAAGTCAAATGTATTAAGTATTGACTGTTCAAGTGGTTAAATATCTGAAAACACAAATTGACATGAATCCAAAATACACTGATGATTGTGCTGTCGAACAATGAAACTATATGGAAACTATGAAAAAGGCTGTGGGGTCCCTGCTTCATCTCTCTCTCAACTAAGGGGTCCTTGGCCTGAAACCATTGAAGACCCCTGCTCTAAGGCAAGGGGAGCTTTTGCCATATTGAAGACCATAATGGAGATCATCAAACATCAGCACAAGCTGAGGATTTTCAAGACAAGATCTTAGGTCAGAATACATAGGATATTTTGGACAACGACAGAGACTGTCAAATGTCATCAAGCTCAGAAGGTGGATGTGGAATGGTCATGTGTGCATATTGGACCCAAGTGCCATCCCAAAGGTAGCCATGAGATGGACACCACGGGAAAGAGAAAAAGAGGTAGACCCATGGAGAAGATCTGTGAGAAGGAAATGAAATAACTTGGATGGACCTGGGCAGGCAGTAGACAGACAGCATTGGTGTTCATTGGTGAAGACCTTATGTGCTACCCAGCATGAAGAGGATTAAATAAGTAAGTCTCACATCGAATATAGCAGATCTACAAGCTCACAAGGTGTCACACGGCGATTTCGGTGAGGGACATAATGTGCAACCCTGTATAAATCAGGCACAAGTCACCACTGACCGGCGATCATGAAGTTCGGGATTGTTCTCAGCAGGCCAATTCGTTATTTTAGTTTGTTTTTGGCAGAATTGTAGCAACAATAAATTAAATGGGCTTATACTGTATATCATATATCTCTCTGACACAGATTGTGAAGTCTGGCTAAGCACAATCACAAAGAGTTACGAGTATAACAGACTCAAAGTTTCATGTGCAGTTTCATGTTGGTTGCTAGTTATCTACCGAAATCTGTGACTTGGGTGGTTGCAGTTTTGCAATTACATAAGGAGGAAAGGCTGCTTGTATCTGGGGTGAACCGGATGGTTTTAAGTTGACACATACTGGATCAGATTCATCTTGAAGATTTAAACAGCAGGCTCAGTAGATCACTAATATTGGTGTAATACTGGTACTTGCTGTCTAGCGGATATTGCTTTGTTGACAGATGAAAGTCAAACTTTCCCCTTTGATAAGCAGTTCTTGCATTCTCCGACTACATTGGATATTCAGAAATATATTTTGCCTTGCCCCAGGGCCTCTAAAATACTGTATAATCCTCAGTTCTCTTCACCGAAGTCACATTTTGTGGAAATAACAAAATAAACCCCTGTCATATCCTCCCTTTTGATTCTAAATGACTTTGACGCAACAAGAGGAAATTTCCTGGTGGCAGCAGGTTGTTTTGACGTGAGACATCTGCTCTGTCATCTGCCGATTACAAGAAGTGGAAAACCTGCCAACAGGCTTTTCAGCCTAAGGCCACCTGACACAATGTGAAAGTAAACATGAAAGAAACAGAGAGAGAATGTAATATTTGTGCGCTTTTTGACCTCTGTTTCGCAGTGATAACATTCTGGTGTTGGACATCTTCTTTGAAGCCCTGAACTACGAGACCATTGAGCAGAAGAAAGCGTACGAGCTGGCGGGCCTTCTTGGTAAGGAAACGGCTGTCAAGTGTACTTAAGAATAGATAATGTGCAAATATGCAATTTTTATAGATGCTTTTTATCCAGTGTGACAGTGGTGCAGCTATTGCTGCTTATGTAATTGGCAGCCATGTCTCAGTGGAGGCATATAGAGTTGATGTATTAATCTGTCTTTTGCCTTTCAACGCATGTTTCTTTCATTTCATACCTTTCTGGCCGCTGAATATGGGCATATGAAACAGAATATAGCTATATTTATTATGCAGCCATTCTTTAATATATCGTTGCTGTCGGGCAGGAACAATATTTCAACTTTTTAATGTTTTTTTCCGTGAATTAATGCCCTACTTCATCATACTTCATGAAATAATAATCAAAAGGGTACGGTTTCGAACGTCCAGCGATGATATAGCGATCATATATTAGACGTATATGGTTGCAGTCGGGTGGAAACCTTGTATGTCTAAAACTGTTACTTTTCAGGAGATTGAAAAAAATAACCTGTGTTCCAAATGTATCCAATGTTAGTTATTATTTAGTCACAAGCTCTTGTTAAAACTTTTAATTGGTTAAATATTTATAAAACCCTTCAACCTGCCATCCCTATTTTGGGCCATGTCTTCATAGGCGAAACCATTCACAAATTTGTGACAATAGCCGATCTACAAGCTCACAAAGCGTCATGATGCATTGTGGATCTGCTTTTTTAAAATTATTATACTGATGCACTACAGTCATTCGATGACATCTATGGGGAAAAAACATATAAAGATGGAAAATGGAGATACAAGGTTACTGCCCACCTGTGTGTGTGTGTGTGTGTGTGTGTGTGTGTGTGTGTGTGTGTGTGTGTGTGTGTGTGTGTGTGTGTGTGTGTGTGTGTGTGTGTGTGTGTGTGTGTGTGTGTGTGTGTGTGTGTGTGTGTGTGTGTGTGTGTGTGTGTGTGTGTGCGCGCGCGCGTGCGTGCGTGCGTGTGTGTATTATATATTATAAAATTCTCAATCTGTTATTGACTTGTCTTTCCAGGTGACATTGGGGGTCAGATGGGACTGTTCATTGGAGCCAGTCTCCTCACCATTCTCGAGCTCTTTGATTATCTGTATGAGGTAAAATCTCTCCCACACATTCTCCTCGCCTTGTGTAAAGAGCATTGTCATTCTGTAAAAGCACATAATGTAACACACTACGAGACACTTTTTACACAGAGACACTATCTATGAATCTATGAAAAGGTTGTGGGGGTCCCTGCTTCATCTCTCTCTCAACTAAGGGGCGCTTGGCCTGAAAACGTTGAAGACCCCTGGTCTACCGATTGACTGGCTCTCTGCTACGCTTCTACAGTACAGTAATATACTGTACTTTACACTCACCTACATTATGTGCTCCTATTTCATGCAAGGTTACTAAACAATCTCAAGACACTCCGTCTATAAAAGGACACCTTTTAACAAGCGTGACGAACACTGGCTCCCAGGGAGGCTGCAGTGCCTGTCTCTGTAGGACACCAACGTCACATTCGCACCGCTGAATACATTAACATTTTGAATGTATTATACTTCAGATTAGCCAGGAAATGTCCGTCCATTCTAATTAGAATAACTCCCCTCTGTTGGATTCATTCTTTTAAACTCAGTTGCTTCTGGAGATTTTCCATGAAATGGGAAAATGTTTGATTCAAGATTAAGTGCTCTGTGATTGTAACACAAGTGCTTTGTGTGCGCTTGTGTTCTCCTCCGCGTCCGTGTATCTAATAATGAGTTCCCCCACATTCTCTCTCTGTGGTGGAGTATATATATGCTGGATGCATTCCAGGAAAGCAGAAGAAGATTGTTCAGCGATTAACAGAAGCCCAAGAGCTCAGGGGAGTGTTTTGCGTGTTTGTTTGCAGGTGATCAAGTACAAGCTGTGTCGATGTGCGAAGAAGAAACATAAACGCAGCAACAACAACGACCGGGGACCAGTGTTGAGCCTGGACGACGTGAAGCGCCATGTGAGTAGGATGCTTACTGCCAAGTCACTGCATTTATCTGACAATCCCACTGTCTCTCTTCGTCCTCACCAGTCTGGTCTGCATTTATCTGACAACCCCACAGCAGTGGTGGAAAAAGTACTGACATGTTTTACTTGAGTAAAAGTATCCATACTGCAATGTAGAAATACTCTGTTACAAGTAAAAGTCCAGAATTTAAAATGTACGGAAGTATTGGCATCGAAAAGTACTTAAAGTACCAAAAGTAAAAGTACAAAATGTTTGAAAATAGCAGATCTACAAGCTCACAACGTGTCCCGATGCGACATGTTGTAAGCTTGTAGATCGGCTATTTTCAAATAGCCAAGGTATAAAATAGGGCTAAAGTGGTTTATGTATGTTTTATAATATTATAATTTATATCTGCAGAGTAACTTGTAACTAAAGGTTTCTGTTAGAGTGATAAAGTCCAGAGTCAAGCGAAGAAAGGCAAGCGAAGAAAGTTACTTGTGAGGCATGAAGGGACTGAAAAGAATGTGAAGAGGGGGAGAGAGGGTGAAAATTGAGAGAGGGGTAGAAGTGCGACGTTGGTGTGTGAAGCAGGTTAAATGGAATCACAGATGGTGGAAAGGAAAGGGCCGGCAGGCAGGGAGGGACACAATTAGGGCTTTGGTTGGTGCGACAGTTCACTGATTTCCCGGTATAAATGAAGCCAGTTCACTTTAATGGATAATTCAGGATGTGGGCATAGGACCGGACAGAATCCCCAGTCTGTTCTGCGTCGCTCTGCCATCCTGAGTGACTTGTGGTAATCTGCCTTTAACTCCCCTTTAAAGGAAAAAGAAGAAAAACAACGGAGTACCTAGCTACGCTATATTTCCTATAGGAGCTTATTGTCCAGCAACCCATCCCATCCTCCCAAATGGCTCTTTCTAACATGCTTTCCCTGTCAGCAATTCTACGGCTTTTTATGTTTTCTCATATCCAAACACATAATATTGCTGTGTTGTGTTATCTTGGGTGAGATAAATCCCTCTCAGCTCATTTGTCTTGCCATCCCTTTCGTTATTACTAAAGCGTTTCTTTTTTTTGTGGTTACGGCTCAGAACGGTACAACATGTAACTGTTTGTCTCCCTTTTATTTTCCTCGTTTTTTGTTTTCCTATGGCGCTTCATGCCTCTCTTTTGTTCCTTTAAAACTGCTCTGAAAAACAACTATACAGGCGGCTGCCCCTGACCCTTCTTTGTAAATACCTTTTATTTTGTATTGTCGCTTTTGTTTACACATTTTTTTCTGATAATATCTATTATACTGTGTTCTATCTGTCTGTCATTCAATGTTATATGAGTTAAAGAGAAGGATCTCCTTGGAAATAAGCCACAAGACTTACCTGAGTCTCCTTTTAGTTGACCTTGTACCAGTGAACTGTACTGTCAGGAAACTGTACCTTTCCCTATGCAAACTTCTAATAAATACTTCAATCAATCAATCAATCTCTCTCTATCAGCATTGCTTCCTCTCTGTACTGTGTATCACTTTGTCAACCTCTCTGTCTTTGTCTCTCACAGACTCCTTGTGAGAACCTGCGCACCCCGACCACGTATGCTGCCAACATGCTACCTCACCATCCAGGCCAAGGGAACTTTGAGGACTTCACGTGCTGAGCAGAGTCCTCCAGGGTGAAGGGTCAAAGTGTGTGTTTTGCAACCAAAGCCAACCATTCAAGAAGACTATCTGACTAAGGAGAAGAGAATGCGATCAAATGCTATAGTGGAACAAACTGAAGACGAAGACAAAAGACTAGTCATGGGGGTGGTGGTGGGTGGGGGGCACCAAGAACTTTTATCCCGAGGCCCAGAAGAGAATATATTCCAAATATAAATATCTTGTAAAATTTTCCAGAACATTCTAAGAATATGTCACAGAACATAGTAGAACATGTATTTCTGTGTTTTGGAATACTGCCGCAAAAGGATGCTCTTGGAGAAGCCTTGCCAACATGGACCATGTCTATTCAAAAGACAGAAATGGACAATTATATAGACAACAGCTGAAAAAGAGTCCCTCCCATGCCTTTCCACGCCGCTACAACATGCGGCTCTCAGCTCTGTCCTGGACATCTAGAGAATCATAGTGCTTACTCCATTGTACATGTAGCGCGACATCTGTAAATGCTGCAGCGACCCATAAGACAACAGCCGGACTCTGTGTAGTTTATCTGAGAATGTACGTAATCTTCTTCAAGGGTTCAAATCAGCAAACTATAGGATGGGTGTGGAAGCCTCGGGGGTGATGACTGGCGGTGGTCGTATCCTACGGGTCATGGTGGTGATGGTAGAGATACGTGATCCACCGTTTAATAGTCAAAATGTACGGTGAACATTTCAGGCCACATCCTGTAAATGCATGCTTGTATTTGTCCATTGCATGTACAGTACGTCATTTCGTTTATATAAGTTTATATATATATATATAACTATCTATATATATATAATGCCAAGTTTGCCTCTGATATACAGGAAGATGAAGATATCTCCATATGTGTGTGTGTGTGTGTGTGTGTGTGTGTGTGTGTGTGTGTGTGTGTGTGTGTGTGTGTGTGTGTGTGTGTGTGTGTGTGTGTGTGTGTGTGTGTGTGTGTGTGTGTGTGTGTGTGTGTGTGTGTGTGTGTGTGTGTGTACAATGTACCGTATATACTAGTAAGACGCCTCAGGGCGACAAGCGACCTTGCCCTAAATGGTGAGGTCTCGCCTGATGTACCGTATTTCGGACGCAGTTACCCATATACCCCTGGTACCCATATGGAGATCCATGTATATGGAGATAGGCTTTGAGGGCTTAATACTGATGACATCAGGGAACTCCATATATGGGCATAAAAGGGATTCTGTTAGTGTGACATCACAGTGAAGCCAGAGCGTGATGTCAGAGCGGCAAACCCATTGAACGTAAAAAAGTGTACACATCCAGAAGGACGGAGTCAGCATGTGCCGTTTCACATCCTAAACTGCGTCCGAAAAACATGTAAACAAATATTGGCAAATATCCATGCGCACATGTGCACACATGCATGCACTTGCGCGCGCACACACACCACACACGCACACACACGCACGCGCACGCACACACACACGCACGCACGCACGCACACACACACACACACACACACACACACACACACACATACACACACACACACACACACACACACACACACACACACACACACACACACACACACACACACACAGAGAGAGGTAGAGGTATGCGTATTTGTTTACAGTTAGATTTGTTGAGCTGAACCTCATTTCTATGTGCCCTTAATGAGTGGCAGAATGTGTGCAGACTGGAGAATGCGTGCGTGTGCTTCCCCTCCAACTTTGTTTACTCTTATCTTTACTGTGAGGTGAAGTGAGATCTCCCAGCTCAGCTGATTGCTCTAATCTTGGGTTTTTGTGGGGCTGTTAACATTTTCTGTATCTGTGTGTTCTAGTCGCAAACGTCTTATCAAAGCACAATACAGCCAATATGTAGAGGTGACGTAAAAGAAAATGTATTCTTATTGATATATTGTCATATTATCAATGTCATAATTATCGTGTTGATCTGACTCTTTCAGGTTGGTTTTCTTTTCATACAAAGAACATATAATCAATTTTGCCTGATAATCCAGTCTTCATCTCCCAGGTAATACACTGTTCTATTTAGCTAACAAAACATGAATAAAATGTAAATATCATTTTTGGAAAATTGCTATTTCATGTCACTTTTGTTCTTGAATTTCGTCTTTGTGCCCATCAACGTTTTTTATTTGTCACTTCTACTCACAAGGTGCCAGAAGCATTTCTCATTTATCACAGTGCAAAGCTTCATTTGTGTGGTTGCTCCTGCAGGGCAACCAGACTATAGTAATTGTCCGACTTTATTTCATTTTCCATCTTCCATTGTCTCCTAAGTAAACTTTTGTTTTGCCGCGCTACTCCTCCCACAGTTTTGGTGGGCCAAACTGTATGTCAAATCGACCGGCTTCATCGGGACACGCATGCGTGCTATTTTGCTAAGAGATACGTTATGATAGTTTAATTTATATACATTTATATTCCTGAATATATTTTCTCCATTGACAAATTCAACTTTTCCCAAATATGGAGATGGCTGACATCATAGATTTCTGACATCATAGACCACACACATGAGACTTACACAGTATGTCCATATATGGGCTTTCCAAGATATGGGCTTAAATATTGATGACATCAGGGATCTCCATATATGGGCATAAAAGGGACAATGACAGACACCGAGATCTCCATATATGGCCATTAATTTATTAGTGAATACATTTTCCCCATTGACTTGAATGGGGAAAATTCAAATGGTAAGACGAAATTAAATTGCGAAATTCACGTCACGGCAACCACACTTGCAATTTGCCTCTTTCTAGTTTTAGTTAGTTAGTACTGCAAGCTGCAGTTCATCTGAGGCACATGTTTTCAAAGTGGGGGACAAGTTGGGCAATTGGAAAGGAGAGGATAATTTACAAAATAATCCAATAAAATTCCATTTCAGTTCAAATTCAATTCATGACGCTGTTGTGCCAGTTTAACCATTTCAAATCTGGTGAAGGGTTGTCCTGATTTTGGGCATGTCATTATTGTTAAACAAATATACTTATCTTCTTTATAAATAAATAAGAAAATAAGCAAGTAAATTAATAAATATGTATTTATTTATCTTTTGTATAAATTAAATCAGCATTTGCAATGGGGTTGGATCTTGTAATAAACGTGATGTTGCTTATCGACTTCAAACATTCATTGGAGCGGCAATTCAACAGCTGCAAGCCACAACATTGGTATTTTGGAATACCAAACTGCTGAAATGTAATTAGAGTTTCAGCTGCTGTGACAACAGAATGGATGGGAAATATCCTGCACAGCAACCAATACAAGCTTTATCATGATCGTCAGCCTGCCATCCAGCCAGCAGCCTAATGCCTTTCACCATTCTACTGTAGGCTACACTGGCTGCTGCCAACTCAGAGAGAGAGAGAGAGAGAGACAGAGAGAGAGAGACAGAGAGAGAGAGACAGAGAGAGAGACAGACACAGAGAGAGAGAGAGAGAGAGAGAGAGAGCGAGAGAGAGAGAGAGAGAGAGGAGAGAGAGAGAGAGAGAGAGAGAGAGAGAGAGAGAGAGAGAGAGAGAATTTTTTCAGTAATCCTTCGAACATATTTGGGCTCAATTACATCACTACAACGTTGTCTGCCCCAAAACCATGTCTGTTGATTGTTGCTCTTAGCCGTATTAAGATGCATGTTGGCCTAATCCTGACTGACGTGATTTCGGTTATTCGAGGATTATGACGTTCTTTGCCTCTTACTCCTTTTACCTCTCCTTATGTTTCACTCAAAACTTTACTTTTAGTGGGAAATGAAAACGTCAAATGACTTTCATCAAGCGCAAGCAGCCCTTCATTGCTCATTATTCAGGAGGGGAAACCTCTGCTCTGTCACCGTCCATTAATGTACTGCATTAGGCTGTGAGGAGTCACGACAGAATCTTTTTTTCCAGGTTTGAATTCCCAGAACATGATTTTGTCCCTGATGATTTTATTATTTCCTGACCTGCCAGGAAGATAAATTAATCAAGGATAAGAGATGCTGCAGTTCATTTCCTGCTGCCATTTGTGTCTTTGTTCGAGTGGCTGTCTGCTACTCAGAAGATTGGACAAGGGTCAAAGACGGTGCTACGCAAGAGAGCAGCTTGCCAACAACAGATATTCAGAAGAGACGCCTGCTGCATTCTGATGAGGCTTAGGCTTTTGGGGTCACAGCAAGTGTATATGTGTGTGCGTGTGCGTGTGTGCGTGTGCGTGTGTGTGTGTGTGTGTGTGTGTGTGTGTGTGTGTGTGTGTGTGTGTGTGTGTGTGTGTGTGTGTGTGTGTGTGTGTGTGTGTGTGTGTGTGTGTGTGTGTCTGTGTGTCTGTGTGCGTGCGTGCCTGCGTGCTTGTGTGTTCAAAAGGGGTTGGGGGGTCAGCCCCTTGCCAAAATGAAACCCCCAGTCAAAATGAAAAAGGTTACCCTCCAAATAAAAGGGGTCTGGATCAATAAAGCTTTTCCATGGTCCTGCAGGTTTTATATGCCAAACATCACACATATTGCCAGTAGATCCAGAGTACCCGGCTGGCAGCGGTCTGGAGGTGGGTGCTTTCCAGGGGTGTCGCACCAATTGTTGGGCCCTGGGTACAAAGATTCACTGCGGGGCCCCCCATGAATGTACTTCATAGGGGAGGGGGTACCCATTTAGACTGGGAACGCATTTATTACGCATTATTTTGTGCTTTAACTATTGTAAAATAGCAGATTATACAAGCTTGTAGATCTGCTCTTTTTGAAAAATCTTCAAAAGTCAAATCCTTCTTTTTGAAAAACCTATGTTTCTATGTCAGTGGTGCTTTTTCATGTGAAGGACCCCCAAAATAATATGTATTTGGCCACGGACCCCCCCATCTCAAAATATTTAGTTCCAGGGACCCTCCAGAAGCAAAATTTGATTTACACATGTTCGCTTAAAAAATACATATTTATTCAAAGATTTGCACACATTTTCACGACTTTTCAAAAATAGCAGATCTACAAGCTCGCAGCGCTGTGAGCTTGTATATCTGCTATTTTTCAATAGCTAAAGTATAAAATAATTAAGGCCCCTCCACCTTTGGGCCTTAGTAACTCAGTTCCACTCCCCCCCCCCCCCCCCCCCCCTCCCCTCCCCCCCCCTCCCTTGTGACGCCCTGGTGCTTTCTATTCCAGGAGACAGGTCCAGACAGCTTTGACCAAAGGCCAATCTGTTAACAGACGGAGATTACTTATCATGAAGGAGTGAAGGAATCCATCTAAAAACTCCCTCCATGGCATATCCCTCGAGACCACTTGTTTTATTCAAACACATTTATTTGTCATTACATTTGTATAATATGGATATCACATTCTCAGTGCATAATTCAACCAAGTCCTGTGAATTGATCCCGCTTCCTGGTGTGTATGGGCACATAAGGCTTGTGGGCATCAAACTCAATGCATGCATCAGCAGTAATCTTCCTCTTAACCCTATTACCAAGTCCTTTGGTTATATCTGCCGTTAGTAATGCACTCCATTTTGGCCTTTTAGACTTATCCGGTGTGATAAAAAGCTTTATATCATGATGCCAGTGTTGCCCTTAGCTACAGAGCTCTTGTCCTTCAACACCCTTTAGGAATTAATGGGTAAAATGACATACGCTTGCTGCCTCTGAATCACACATCAGACTGTTCCACACCGCTGGCCCATTTACGCCTCTGCAAAGTGGATGAATTTTTAAAGTGGCGAATGACACTCCGGCCTATAGACCCATGCACTTAGTATGCCTGTCATCATGTCACATGACTCACGTTTTAGTCCTAGCCTTCATTTATCCTGACAGATCTTGCAGAGCAATTAGAAAGCCCAGCCGTTTGACTCATAATGCTGTGGAGGCTCCTCTGGGCTCCACTTTGCATCCTGCTCTTTAACAAGAGTTAATAATTACAGGGCAGACTAGCAGAGAGCTGCAAGAGGGGCTTTGATCTAATATCTCACAAACTGTTCATTTAATTTGTTTGTGTTGTTAATTTGTTTAATATCCTGACTGACAACAATCCACAGAAGGCTAGGATTAATCATTTTACAGTGGGGATGCTGCACTGGCCCTCTGGAGATTTTAACGACAATGCTGCACCAAATGAGATAGCTTTGGATCCTTTTGTTCTACCTTCTTCCGGAGACAATGCGAACACAGTGACTGACAACACAAACAGATGGTATGCCATCTGATTGTCTTTACTGTCAGAGTACCACGCTAATGGGAAGGGAAGTTTAATAACATCAAAGTCTTTAATAAGAAAGTGCTTTACAGAGATTGTGCATTAAATTCATCCACACATTCATACACAGTTGGCAGAGGAAACCATGCAAGGCACCAACCTCCTCACCGGGAGCAACAAGGGGTTCAGAGTCTTGCTCAAGGACTCTTCGACACTAACTCTAGGGGAGCCCGGCATCGAACTGGGAACCCTTTGGGAACCCTCTGTGTTCTAATGACAGTTTCTCTACCCCTGAGCCACTCAGTGTGTGTATATGTGTATGTGGCGTGCAGGGAGTCTTTTACATAGCTCTGAAAAAAATTATGCTTTCAAAGGGGCCGTTGTATCAGTCCATTAACTACTAAATGATGGCATATAAATGTCATGTCAGTCATTGTGAGCTAAATACCAGTGAAATTGAAATCGCTTGTTTAATAGGAATTTTTCCCAAGATGATTAACCCCAGGTGTGTTTTAACAAAAGTGTTCATCCTGGTGATGAAATTATAAAGAGGGTGTCTGATTCTGTTTTTCTAAAGACTCCCTTGTTTATAATCTGTTGCAAGGAAACATTGAAGGATACAAGGAAATGGCTGATTGACTGATTGAGGGCAGGATGATGAGTGTGTGTTGGATTGTTAACTGAGAGAGCAATGTGGTGAAGCTTAAATTTGCTAGATGATTTACCCTGTACATTTAGTTACAAAATGTAATGCATTGTCTAAGTAAGTTGATTTATAGGTTAACTTTGTTTTTTTTACAACAAGGGTTCATATTTTAGATTATAATTAGAGAAAAGAAAAGATGAGTGATGAAATGTTTTCATTTACTGCTTTCTTTATTTTGGCATCTTTAGTTATCTAACCTGAAGATCCACCAGCGTATCCACACAGGAGAAAATCTTTTTCACTGTAAACAGTGTGACAAGAATTTCAGTCATTTAGGTGTTCTCAAGAGACACCTGTCAATCCATACTGGAGAAAAACCTTTCATTGTAAACAGTGTGACAAGAGTTTTAGTCGGTTAGATGAACTGAAGATTCACCAGCGTATCCACACAGGTGAAAAACCTTTTCACTGTAAACAGTGTGACAAGAGTTTCAGTCATTTAGGTGTTCTCAAGAGACACCTGTCAATCCATACTGGAGAAAAACCTTTCATCTGTAAACAGTGTGACAAGAGTTTTAGTCGGTTAGATGAACTGAAGATTCACCAGCGTATCCACACAGGTGAAAAACCTTTTCACTGAACCCTTGAACTGGTGCTGGGACTGAAACGGTACGAGGTAAAAAAGAAAGAAAGAAAACAGCATGCTGTGAAGTTCTAGTTACTTTTTAAAAGCAACATGTCCAACACTGCACATGACATTTCGACCATCCAGACAGGAAAAAATGGGTTAGGGTTAGGGTTAGGGTTAGGCTAAGGCTGCACACAGGTAAGGACTAGTATTAAGAATTGTGATGTCACAAAATCTCGGCTGTCTATCTATTGACCAGCTTTGCAAGCTGGTAATAATATATACATTCACAGTTGTTTTACCGAAGATTTGCCACATATGGCCAAAAAAAAAAGAAAACATTTTGGCATCCTGCGGCAGCTGACAATCTGTAGACCAGCTTTGCAAGCTGGTAATAAAAACCTAGAAAATCAGTGAAAATCACCACCTGCACAATGGAGGAAAAAAACAATGTGGTCACACCGAACTATATAATAGGCTGATAAATGCAGTTGTGCACGGCTACCTGTTTTATGCTGCCAGTGCAGCCCAGTGTGAAGTGAGCAGTGAGTTAATTTCATCAAGCGTCCCACGAAGCTTGGCCGAAAAATGTAAAATGGCCTAGTTCCCCACTTTTACCCTAAAATGCCTCTGACCTCCTTATAAAAGGCCTTTTATCTGAAATCCCTCCTGACTAATATCGTCACACTTAATTACACAATATTGTTTTAACAACATTGTGGACAGGTCTAAAGTCAGACAAATGTTCAACCAGCAGCTCCTGCAATGCACAACGCACAGCGCAGGTCTTGCCCAGCGTGGGAAGTAGGACCTCGATTATTCGATTAGTCTCTTAGTCGAATAATGTATTTTTTTTTTCTTTTTTTTTTTTGAATGATTCAACAGAGAGATTGGCCTAATTTGTTTGGGAAAAGGATTGGATATGTATCACGATTTATATCCTATTAATCTAATACACACTTTTCATGTAAAGGTGTGCTGGACCTAGGAAGCAGCATACAGGGGAGAAAAAAGGACCTCTGCCATTCTCTCAGATGCCCCTGTGAAAGCGGCCTTAGAGGAGGAAAAATGGGTCTCGATGGCAAAAAGAAAGCTGAACCCCTCCAAGGCTGCCCGCCCCCAAGTCTGCCGTGCCGTCCGAGGCCACTAAAGCACGTATCAGAGTGTACGGTGGAGAGCTCTCCACCGCAAATTTTAGGTGGAAAGCTTTCCACCGCGAGTCAGAAAATAAGTGCAGGACATCATAGTCACTCACGGTGGAGTCCTGTACACCGTGACTGACTGGTCTAGATCGACCAATCAGTGAACGGGGTGTAGAGCCTGTCTGTCTGATAGTAAAAACAGAGAGATGTGTTGGGACTTGCGGTGTAAAGCTCTCCACCGCGAGGAATGATGTAACACTAGACCTTACCCGTTCGAATATATGTGCTGCAAAATATGTGCAGAGTGTGGGTTATGGGGAAAGTAACTGTAACTGCATAGTGCGTGCGTGAGAATATGTGGGAGCATCATAATGTAAGGAGCAGCCCATGGAGGAGTGTATATTTATGATGGATACAAATAATTTAACAGCAAAATTAGTAGAATAGAAGTATGAGGATGTATTTGCTCCACATAATTTTTCTATACCCGTTGGAAGATGAGACACACATCACCCGTTGCATGCGTGACCCATGCAGAGAGAGAGAGAGAGAGAGAGAGAGAGAGAGAGAGAGAGAGAGAGACTGCAACATTCCTAACTGTGAGAGAGGTGTGTGTGGGCCCGGGGCTACAGATCCCATGGCCTGGAGGAACGGACCGTAACCCTGACAACAGGCTGTAGAGCTGTAGAGTGAAGAAACGCTAATAAATAGCTAGAATTTGGGAAAAATGAAATTCGGGCTCCGTCACCGTGTGTATAATGCTAATGGCCAATGCCATGTTAAATTTGAGATCAGTCGCTGAAGCGAGTGAATAGATAATGCATTTTGTGACCTACTGACTGACTGACTGACTGACTGACCTCTCTCTCTAACTAATTATAGTATGGATTGTAGTTTCATGACTCAAAAAGACTCGAAAAAACTACACCGCGGTGTAAAGCCTTCCACCGCCCAGGCGACTATGATGTCGGCTTAACAAGTCTACTGTGATGATCCCTACCCTTCAGAAAACTGGGCCACGGGGCAGTATTCCAAAATGATAACGACCCCAAACACACCTCCCCCAAGACTAGCTAAAGAAGCTGATAGGTGATAGACTGGTCAAACATGTCTCCAGACCAAAACCCTATTGAGCATTTGTGGGGGGGACCATACCCACAACGGAGCATAATGGGGAGAAATTACGAATACTAGTGGGACAGGGGGGCTCTAGCAACATCTGGGCATTTGGATGAGTGGGCACCTGGACGAGTAGGCACTTAGGGGTCCCACCATTTCCTGCATTTGAGTTGGGAACATATACCTTTTTTTGAGTGGGGAACATACAGTAGATCCTTTTCTTGGTTGAGTGGGGAACATAGAACCTTTTTGGGGGGAGGGTGCATGGGTGGGGAACTGGGGAACATAGGGAGGAACCCTTGTGGGGCATCCTCAAACGGAAGGTGGAGGAGTGCAAGGTCTCTAAACAGTGTTGCCAGACGTACGATAATTATCGTATTTGTACGATAATTTGACCCTCTGTACGATGTACGATCAATAATTCCAAAAATGCCCAAATGTACGATAATTTCGGCATATCATCAAAAAGAGCCAGTTTCAGGCTTTTATTTGTGTAAGCTCCAAGAAGTTGCCTGCCTCCACACAGCATATCTGATGCGTTTTTGTCACGCAGGAGTCTAAAACGAGGTCGTTTCTTACACTAAAGACGCATTTTTTGGTGAAATTACGTTTTTACGCGAGTGATTTCTCTTTTTTGGCCGTGTACGATAGTTTCATGTCAAATACGATAATTCTGAGCCTCCGGTACGATAATTCAACATTTCCCATCTGGTAACACTGTCTCTAAAGGCCATTTGTGGCCGAATCGGCGGCGGATAGCGGCGGAAAGCGTCTGTTGCCGAACGGGAGCTCATCGGTAGGTTTTCGGCAGCGGGTCGGGAACGCTATCGACGGAAAACTGGAAGACTGGACTTGATCAGTTTTGTTGAGTCGTCCCTTGACGTCGGTGAATTGTAGCGAGTTGTAAATGGACCATTAGTTTGCTACTGCTGCAGCAAAACCAAGCCTAAATAAGCCAGAGACATTTTCCCGTTGCACATTTTAACTAAATAGCATATTCACAATCTCAACTCTAAATTTCCTATACTAATCAACTCCAAGGCAACACTAGTTATAGTGATGTGTGTTGTTTTCATAGATATATATAAAGGCTAGATAGCTCACGCCCGCTGTTGGCCAATGGGGACTGACGACGCTACAGGTCGGCCATCTTGGGACAGGACCGATCGCCCAGTTTAACATTAATTTCTATAGTGCATGAACTATTTAAATGACCAGAGCTTGCTCAATTTTCAACCTATTTTGAAACGGATTGGTTTGTTATAAACCTAAGAAACGTAGCTACGTTACTGTATACTTAGAATAATTATAACCATGGATTTCCATATGAAATAACATTAAGTATATAGGTAAAGTAAAGCAATTAGCTATACACACTGTATTTATATTGTAAATATAACATGTAATAGTTCCATTATTAGTAATATTTATATTATTTAATACATTATGTATTAAATGTATCAATGTATTTATTTAATATAAAAAACTGTCTCATTTGGCTTATATTTATTTCATATAAAATAGTCTCATGTTGCCATTCTGTAAAATATGAGATTAGAGATGGGGCTTCAAGGTTATTTTATTAAGGACATAACAAAACCAAATAAACCTCTTTTTTAACTAAAATAATACATTTTATTTCAGCACTGCAACTGCAAGTCATTTCCCAATCAGTAACATGACCAATCCTCCCCTCCCTCTGAAATCAGACCACTAACAGCTAGACGAGTACATACATAATATATACCAACTATAGTCATAACAGCAATAATCATGATATATAATAATCTTTTTTTTTGTGTTAAACCCCATGCTGCACAGGTAGCTTTTGGTGGCCCTTGATATTGAAGTAGGCTACATGCAGTACACCTGTTTGAAGGTTCAATGGACCAATATTGTATTGAACAGCTCAACAATGATCAATGAGGTTGGGGGTTAGACTGGAACTGTTGGGGGCTGTTGAGAGGGCGGTGGTGTGGCAGTGTAGAGAGACAGACAGGATTTACCATCATCAAGTATACCTGTAGCATTAACTGAATAGCAAAATCACAGTGGGTTCCTTTTCTCAGATGGCATTCAGTGCACTACTCATGGGCTCATACGTTCTTGCTTGGAGTCAACTTTAAATGTAAAGCCTAAAAAGGAGGTAAACCAGACTCAAATACATTCATTGGGGGAAAAATGACCCATTATTTAACATCTGCATTACTTACAAGAAGACTACACAATTATAGAATGTAGAAGAATGTTTTATTTGATCATTGTTTGCCTGTTATCTCTCCTATGGTACCAGATCAATACAGCATGGAATTGTGGATGAAATGTTTCCATACATGGAACAGGGACATAACTAACTTCATCAGTGTATGGTGGTGACTGTCAATGCCTGAGCAAAAACACATCCTCTGAACCTATCCTCCTATCCTATGGGCTGTTTTCATCTGGATTCTGCAGATGCCTGGCGAACGACCCACTCTGCTGCCTTCACCATGCCTTCAGAACAGATGGTATCACCAGACCTCCATTGCTTTTCAGGGTCAGCAGGTGGTAGCTCTTGTCCTTACAGGCAGATTCAGCATCGGTCACAAGGCTGGCCCGGCAGACATCACAGGACAGCTTCTTCAAAGAGCGTCGCACAACAAATCCTGAAATTAGCAGTAGACAGATTATTATAATATTATTAATATTATTATTACCCCAATAAATTTACCCCCATTGATTCCGGAAGGGGACCCAAATGCATTCGTCCCCATCCGGAATCAATGGAGGTAAATTTACTATAATCATTTTTTTGTGAAGAATGTGACAAACACAAAAAGAAATTATTGAACTCAAGTCTCCATGGTGTGAATAATCTATATAAAAAAAGTCGTTTTGGGGGTGAACTACTCCTTTAAGGATTTATGTAGGATGTATGTAGGCCTATGTACACTATGTATGTATGCATGTATGCATTAGCCTATGCAAACTTTGAGAATAAGACAACCACAATAAAAGAGTTAAAAAGTGTGTAAACAGGTGGTAGAAATATTTCTAAAAGCCAGGGTCAACAACACTCTTGCAATGTTATTATCTCACAGCCCTGTTGTTCCTGTGAAGCAGAACTTGTATTGTACATAATGATTATCCTAATTATAATATAATATTGTCATATTTGTGGCAGGTGATCCCACAGGTTCCATTTGGATAGGCCTACTCCTTTCATTGGAGCAGCCATAGGCATTAGGCAGCAAAACAATCAGGCATCTTCACAACAGACTTAAGTTCACATACAGTAGCCTAGGCCTATTTCTGTAAACAAAAAGCCAGCAATTCCCTGTATCAATGTATCTAAATGTAAGATATTTTTAACAAACCAAACCGCTTGGAAATCATGTAATTCTGCCTCTCCCACCATTGTAACTTTGCTGTCAACTTTGTAATAAGATATAGGTCTAGCTCACACTCACAGCCTCTTTCTTGTCTCTTAGCCTGCAGCTAAAAAATACAACAATATCCACACAAAGAAATGTAATTTAGACAAAAGATTAGTTGTCATGAAATCGTTATTGGTCTCAGGAAAACCTGATAATATTTGAAAATCTCGATTGTTGTTGTCTTGATGAACTTGTGCAAGCAGCCATGTCACTTAACTATGCTGCATGCTCTTTTTTCGAAATGAAAAGCTTCAATTTCAACATGTCAACCAGCCTGAGCTCATAGCCACGCTAATAATGTTTGTAATAATCCAAACCGTTAGTAAATCGGTCAAGATTTCAGAGAGTAAAGAGTATTTAAGTGTGCAGATCACTCACCTTACAGGCACAATACAACGGCAGGACGCGGGGGATGGTCCTGTCCTAAGATGGCCGCCAGTGAACGACGCCGCCGACTCCGCCTTGCGCCATCTAGCCTTCTTATATATATCTATGGTTGTTTTGGTGTGTGAGGAGAAGAAAACACTGGACAGGAAGCATCTCCGCTTCTGCTCCCCGGTTGCCAGATTCTGTGAGTTAAACAAGCGACCAGGTCTATGAAAACAAAGCCTAAAGAAGCGTCCAGTTTCACCTATTGAGCTCTATTACATTAGCTATTTTCGAAAAGAATGTTGAAAGCAAGGCCAAATAAGCAACTACAATTCAGAAACATGCCCAAACAAAAGTAACCCACAACTAGAAACATTATAGGAAAACAGGATCAAAGTCGCTTGTAACGAGCCGATATGGCAACACAGTGCGCATGCGCAAAACTGTACAGTAATTACAGTCGGCTGGAAAATTCAATGTGCTTAGTTTTTTGCAGTTCTTTGCAGTCTGTGAACAGTTTGAACAAGTCTCCTGTAGTATTTTCGGTGTGGAGGCACCTTAACATCCACCAGCTCTGTGATGTCATCACGGAGGAGTGGAAGAAGATTCCAGTGGCAACGTGTGAAGCTCTGAACTCCATGCCCAAGGGTTAAGGCAGTGCTGTAATGTAATGTGGCCACAAAATATTGACACTTGGGCCCAATTTGGACATTTTCACTTAGGGGTGGAGACATCTGGGCACTAGGGACTTGTGGGCACCTGGACAACTGGGCACCTAAATTAGTCACTTTACTCACCTTTGTTGCCAGCGCTTTAGACATTAATGGCTGTGTTGAGTTATTTTGAGGGGAGAATAAAAGGTACACTGTTATCTAAGCTGTACACTGAATACTTTACAAGTGTCATTTCTTCAGTGTTGTCCCATGAAAAGTTATGAATAAATATTTGTAGAATTGAGAGAGGTGTCCTGTATACTGTATGTATATAGAGAGAGGGTGCGTGCGGGCCCGGGCCGTGCGTGTGTGTTAATGTGTGTGTGTTATAGAGGAGGGAGGGGAGGGGCAAAGATTGTTTCTGTAAGGACAGGTCTACAAGTAGAAGTGAAGACCTCTAGTACCTGTGTCATTTTGGCGCGGGCGCCAGAATTCCCAAAGTAATCATTGCTATTGACTCAGTGTTTTTTTTTTTCAGTAACGGGAACCTCTCCCCATCTCTCCAGCTGTAAATCCAACTGTCCAACTGTAAATATTCAACAATTTCATCCAATCAAGATAAGTGAAATTGGAAGTGATAGAAAAGAACATTCTTTTTGGCAACAACTGAATCTGATAAATGTGTTTTCTCTCCTGACACACCTGCAAGTGTATTTTCTGTTTATTAACGAGCTGGAAAGACAGGTAGGACCTCTGTTACTGAACAAACGAATGAATGATCAGGCCAACTATAATATAGAGCTTTAAAGGAGTAGTTCACCCCCAAAATGACTTTCTTTCTATTGATTACTCACGCCATATTGAACTCAAAGTGTCCATGGCATGAGTCATCAATAGAATAAAAGTCATTTTGGGGGTGAACTACTCCTTTAACAAAGAATCTTATCTGAGTTGATAGGGATGAGGCTAGGTTCTAGGCCATTTAAAGCTTTACAAGTAATAAGAGTTTAACATCAAACTGGAAGCCAATGAAGAGCAGCAAGAATGGGTGAAGTATGTTCTCTTTTCTTGGTTTTTGTTAAGATTAGCAGCAGCGTCCTGAATAACTTATCAGTAGACTTCTTGAGCAGTTTGGTAAAAAGCATAGTCAAGAGATAAAGGTGTGAATCTGTATTCCAGCATCTCGGTGAGTTAAAGAAGGTCTTACTTTGTTTCTTGGGTAAAACATTGCAGTATTGGTCAATGGTCAGCTTGCTATTTGAGATTGAAAATTGAGGTCAGCTTCCAAGATAACTCCCATGCAGTTTTCTGTTGAGTCAGCCCATCTTTTCTTGCAGATTGTCTCTTTTTTAGGGCCCACTAATCCAGAAGTAGGCCTAGCCTAGCAGTCTGCTCGTCATGTACTGTAGGCTATTTTCAATTCGATTTAACTTTTAACTTCTACAGTATATGTTTTCGCCCGTTTGTACACACACACACACGCGCGCGCACGCACGCACGCACGCACGCACGCACGCACGCACGCACGCACGCACGCACGCACGCACGCACGCACGCACGCACGCACACACGCACACACACACACACACACACACACACACACACGCTGTAGGCCAAGGAAGGCACTCCTGAAAAAATATCCAATCCAATTACTTGATACTTGAAACCTTGATGCTGAAAGTTGGCTTTAGCAAGGACTCAAGGAGGCATAGAGTACCATGTTTATAGCCTTTTGTATGACTCGGCCAAAGATTGAACCCTGACCTCCCAGTCTCATGGCGGACACTCTAACCACATGGCCACACCACACTAAGCTAGTGTGAGGGCATGGAGTGGAACCAATAAACCCCCCAGAACCGTGGTAGAGCGGTGAAGCGGCTGTCGCCTGGTGGTCAAATCTAGGCTAGGTAAAATCTGGGATAGCTTTTAAAATGCTACTGCGCGTGCGTATGCTAATGCTAATACCCAGATTAGGTTCCCAATTGCTGAAGTAGAGCGTTCTTCCGGGTGCTTCAAGCGCCAGTGAGTAACTTTCATTGAAATTAATAGCTGGGGGCGGGGCAGTCCGCCCTCTATGGTTTATATATAACTCTATGAGTGGACTAAAGGTATCTATCTATCTATCTATCTATCTATCTATCTATCTAACTAGATAATCAGTCACCCGCTGTCTGTCTGCCGTAAGGGCTCTACTTGTCATTCAACACCAGTTTTACATTTCCTCAGACAGAGGAACACAGCACCCACAGACAAAATCACAGACACACATCACGTACGTGTACGCACCCCCCCCCCCCCCCCCCAGACAGAGACATCGTGACACATGTTCTGCACACCTGCATGCACATGAGACTGACATCCCTTCAGTTAAAGCCCACGTAACATGGCATGTCAATGTGACAACATACTACCCACACACACACACGCGGACACACACGTCACACACGCACATGCACCAAACACAGATATAGACAGAGGGACAGAGACAGAATTTATAGCAGTGTAAGTAATATTATTGTGCTGTGAAGAAGAACATCATACAATTGTTACATGCAATAATATAATTTTCTGTCGGTGGAGATTTGCACAACGCAGAACTCTCCTTTCTAGTTGTCCATTCATTTATTTATGTCAGCTAGATAGGCAGCAAGAACGCTCATGACATTTGGGTTTTCTGACTCATACAGCTGTAGCCTGCATATCAGCATAACAATGGAAACTCATTGTGATGCTGGATGATCTTGCCAAAGGGAAGCATGTACAGGTGCAAGGAGTCTAATCTGGGTTATTTAAATAGGAAACACTCCCAGCAAGCACGGTCAGGACCTGGACCAATCAGTGACGTCTCGATTGCGGCCAGATCAAGTCAAACTATGACTAGTCAGATATGGCCTAGAAGCCCTAGAACAGGGGTAGGTAACCTTAGGCACGGGTGCCAACATTGGCACAGACGTGGGTGATCACTGGCACACTGGCAAAAGTGTGAGAGAGGGCACTCATATCTTAAATGCAATTTACATCCTGCATATAATTCTACATTCATTCAAACTGATAACTTTGACTGGGGAGAGATTCTGGTTTATTGCTTGTTATTGCAGTCTAATGATCTTTAGGCCTACATCCTAATGTAAAAGAATATCTATATATCTTCAAAAGAAGAACCATGTATGTCTATGAAAGTGCATATGGAAATTACAAATAAAGGAAATATGAAATATGAAAGCGGTCCTAGAATGCTCCCCTATACAATGCCACAGGTTGCATCTACTATTTTCATGAAAAAAATCATACAGAAGCATAGTCCTAGAGAGATCGGCCCACTTTCGGTGGCAGTAAAATGTTATTGTGGTGGAGGTATAGGTTATTGTCTAATGTCTACTAGTGTCAAAAGTGGCGCTCAGATAAAGTAGGACCAGAATTTACCATGGTACATATTTATAATTCCCTACACTATAGTACATTCACAAAAAAGAACTACAACAATGCTATAATTAGCATGGAACTCTGACTGGAATTAAACAATAATAGAGCTTTTTTCTTCTTTTTATAGAAATATTTTCAGTTGCTTAATGGGGCTACACCTGCAGGGGTCGGCAAGTAAGTTTGGCTTCGGCCCAATTAGATGGTGGGCCAGAACACAATCAATGGCTAATTTAGGACCAGGAACTTGAAACAAACAACCTTAAATACTGTACATTGTTATAAAAGTTAATAAATAAAGATGTGTGTGGTATAACAGTTGCTAGAGAAATGCACAAGGAATTAAACATTACAGGTGCACACATACGTCCTTGTGTGATCCTTTTGTGCAGGCCCCATCTTGAATGTGGCATATTTAGTTCATCAAAAAGCTTCAAAAGAACATTTTATCTGAAGACAGCAGGCACGTGCACCTTTTATCCGTGCCCTTTTATCCGTTTGTAAAAAGTGCCTCGTCTCCATGCCATGAATGCAGTTTTTACTGTGGTGAATGAAATGCAAATGCCCTGCCATGCCATACCTGAAGGCGGCATTCAAGAGAATTGCCTTGTCCAAACTCTCCTGAACTTGAATGCAGCATCTTATGTTGAAAGAATTGCCCTCTCTGTGTAGAAATCCATGCCGTTACGCCACATCTCCAGTATTGACTTGATTATGCTTAGTTCAGTGTGGTATCACACACCGAAAATAGCCGACCTCCAACCTGCTATTTTTGATATTTCAGCGGAAAATATCAGCCTCTGCCTCTCTAACATTCTCTGCACGTCCCTGGGAGACAGAGAGTCTCTTTTTCGAACAAAAGCTCTTTCATGGTTCAATAAGGAGTATCATTTAAAGGCATGTGAAACACAACCTTTGTTTGTTTTTGTTTTTTTACGTGAGAGGTTTTTCATCCAAAAGTCTCAAGACAGTGAAAACATAACATTCAAAGAATGGAAAATAGAATTATTTGTTCTACCTGCAGACAGACTGTATTGTAAATGATTTACAAAATAATTTGCCACGACAGATATTATCGCTGGTGCCTGGCGGGCTAGTTCTGGGCCACGGGTCGCCTGTTGCCTACCACTGGGCTACACCATGTATAATAAAAAATATATATTTGATATAAGTATTGGCCCATATTGTGAGGGTACCCAAGGAGACACAGGGAGAACACACAGAAGGGCCCTTTTACCAACATGCCCCCAGCTCCCACAGCGGGAATCGAACCCAGGACCTTCTAGCTGTGACACACACACACGCACGCACGCACGCGCGCACACACACACACACACACACACACACACACACACACACACACACACAATGTACACCCATTGATTCCTGAATCAATGGGGGCACATTTTTTGTAATCAAATTATTGTGTTAGGAACACGGCAAAAAAACTAAAAATAGAATTGAATTCAAGTCTCCATGGCATGCGTAATCAATAGAAAGCTCAGTACAGTACTTGAGTAAATGTACTTTACATCTACTAATCACTGTTGTACTTGTTCAATAGCACCCAGCTGCGGACTTGTCTCGCGATACTTCCATCATTTCTCCCCCAGCGGTGCTATTGGAGCTATTCGGAGGAGAGATGGCGGCTAGAGGTGGCTTTCAGTCGGCCCCAACGGGAGGCGGTGGCGGAGGAATGGGCCCTGGACCTCCGGTACCGGGCGGAGGACCGGGCATGGGACCCGGGACCCCCTCCGGCAGGATGGGACCCTCGCCGGGCGGCCAGAACCACATGTACCGCTCCCCGATGCCAGGGCCTGGATACCCGGTGAGCCACCGACACTTCCATCCATCCATGGAGGAGCGTGTCTGTTAGAACAAAGCCTTTCCCTCTGCTTTGTCAGGGAGCTCATTTAGCGCTACTGTTGCTATTGCTATAGCTGGAGGCCCTGTTAGAATACAAGGGTTTATCAACTGATTTAATAGACACAAATACCCTGCTCTTTGACCGATCACACCTTCTGTTGGGGTTAGTTTCCAACTGGCTAGCTACGGGTTAGCAGCTATAGTAGTTGTTGGGTTAGTTAGCTAAATAACTTAGCCAGCTAGCCGATAGCTGACTTGTTTAGCGCTCTATCTGTCGAGCTATGCTTTCTTTGAGTAGTTTTGATTCTTTGATACAATGTTACATGTTGTGCAGGATGCTCTGATTGGCTTTGATTGTGTACCAAAGACGTACTTTTTAAATGATTTCGTGCACTTGACTAGCAGACACGTTATAATGGTAGCCGTCTTATGTAATAAGGGTAACATTGGTAAAATGCACTGCCCCCTTTCCAGGGACTAGCCTGCCTGCGCCCTAGTTGGATGCTGGAGTACGCTTGCTTGACTGTGGTAGCTGCTGTTATGCAGAACAGACGCTATTAACTTATTTTACACAGCACTGTCTGTTTTTGGTAACTCTTTATAACACTTGTCCCTGGCTGATATTTGGTTTAACTGGGAGCAAGCGACGGAGATGCTTCGCGAACAGTTTGTGCAGTCAGCAATGTTGTCCCTAACTTTTCGCTCTCTCTTCTCAATGATATGGGGTGCAAATGTACATTTCAATGGGGGACGCAGAGACGAGGGGGTCCTCCCTATGTTCCCCAGGTTCTATGTTTCCCACTTTGCCCAAAAAAGGTTCTATGTTCTCCAGGTTCTATGTTCCCCACCCATCCTCCCCCCCAAAAAGGTTGTTCAACCAAAAAATAATCTTTGTCCAATTGTCCCCCACCCCCAAAAAAGGTTATATGTTCCCAACTCAAATGCAGGACATGGTGGGACATCTGGGCTCTAAGAACATGTGGGCAATCCTAATTTAGGTGCCCATTTGTCCTGGTGCCCCTAGTGCCCAGATGTCTCCACCCCAGCCCTAAGTGCCTACTTGTCCAGGTGGCAGGTGCCCACTTGTCCAAATGCCCACATGTCCCTACCTAGTGCCCAGATGTCCAGGTGCCCACTTGTCCAGATGCTTAGTCATATTACACAAATATGGTGCCCAGATGTCCCTACTGTAGTTCTCCCCCCTGACCCACTAGAATTTGTAATTTGCTTAGAGTTATTATTAATAATTAGATAATGTTTCCTGCATTTTTGGATGAGCGGGGAACATAGAACCCTTTTTTTGTTGAGTGGGGAACATAGAACCTTTTTTGTGGGGGTAAGTGGGGAACATAGAACCTGGGGAACATACATGACCGTCCTGGTGCCGCCTCAACTTGAGGAGTAGTGGACAAACGAGCCCTTAACGGTTTGAGCTAGGAACGTCAGATTTCAAAAATAAAGTGCTTACCTAAGCCAACTTTGATAACAATTTGACGCCGCACAACGTTCATTACACGCCGCTACCGGATTGTTGAATAAAAAGCATTTTTGTCCGAAATTATTTTGCTTAACATTGGACTTCCGCCTCTAGTGGACAGTCGCGTAATCTCCGGTTGATCATTGTAGTGAACGGAGATGATGCGATGACGCGACTGTCCACTAGAGGCGGAAGTCCTATGTTAAGCAAAATAATTTCGGACAAAAATGCTTTTTATTCAAGAATCGGTAGCGGCGTGTAATGAACGTTGTGCGGCGTCAAATTGTTATCAAAGTTGGCTTAGGTAAGCACTTTATTTTTGAAATCTGACGTTCCTAGCTCAAACCGTTAAGGGCTCGATTGTCCACTACTCCTCAAGTTGAGGCGGCACCAGGACGGTCATGTATATGACCGTCCTGTATTCAGGGCTAAGGTACGGTCCAGAGACGAGGAGGGTAAAAACACGTGTCCGATTTGGTTCTGAGCTTAATTCTGTTCATGTGCGAAATACTGTATGTCATAAGATGCTTTCGTTGCTTTACATTGTATGTAGGTTGTTCTTGTTCCAGATGCTTTGATTGATTGAAGACTTTATTAGAAGGTTGCTTAGGAAAAAGGTCTCATGACAGTACAGTACAGTTCACTGGTACAAGGTCAACTAAAAGAAGATCCTAGTAATCATACATTTTAGGGATGGTCCGATCAGGTTTTTTGGAACCGATCACCGAGCACCGATCACAAAAGCTTGATCACCCGATACCGATCAATCACCGATCCGATCAAGTTATTATTTATATATTATTTATATTTTCTAAATGTTAATGTTTTAACTTTAATTAATTAATTCACTCATGAATTCATTTATATATTTGCCTTATAGTTATTTACCAGCATTACTATGTATTTATTATCATAGCAGTAACGAATTATTCCTTCAGCACTGTGGAAATCAATACCCCAAAATGGCCTCAAGTGGGCATACTGAACGGCTGGTTGATCGGATGCACCGATCGGATCGGTGAATTTACCTTTTGATCTAAACCACCGATTATCGCCTATCACGCTTTGATCGGCCCGATCCGATCCATTGGCGATTGATCGGTAACATCTCTAATACATTTACGTAACATTGAATGACAGGTGGATAGAACACAGTACTATGCATAGGATATCGTCAATTAAAAAAATATATTTTGTGTGTGTGTGTGTGTGTGTGTGTGTGTGTGTGTGTGTGTGTGTGTGTGTGTGTGTGTGTGTGTGTGTGTGTGTGTGTGTGTGTGTGTGTGTGTGTGTGTGTGTGTGTGTGTGTGTGTAGCATAGAGTAATCGAAGAAAAAAGCCCTGATGTTTACTGGAAGTTTGACCACCACTTTCATCCTACAGTAGAGTTGCACCCATACCGGTATTTTGGGCATGAAAAAGAAAATGCTTATTTTTGTCCAAAACCTAAGTGGTTAAGGACCTGTAACTTAAACTTTAGACGTACAGCTACTAGGATAACTATCTTGCCTCGGATATACCTGGTCTTATTTTACATGTATATCACAATGGTGGAGAGGTCTTGCTTCAAGTTCTCCCACCCATCTTTTTTCCAAGTCATTTGCAGCTTACCTAGTACCTACTGACATTCTGAGAGCACATCTCTGTGAAAGGATGTTCATTCATTTCCATGTCCTCCCCTGGTTGTCCTTGGCTGCTTTCACACACAAAAGCATGCTGTGGCAACATAATGAAGAAAGCTTCATACTCAGAGCATGTGATTGTTCTCTAGAAAGCCAAGGCTGTGCTCATGGCTATGAGAAGGTGCTAAATGAATTGCATGGAATTCTCTTTAAACCTCTTCCCACGCACCACACATCTATTCTTTTTTCATCCCTAATCGTTCTGAGTGTGTGGGTGTGCCCATTTCACTCCATCCTAGACGGTCCACATCTCTGTAAAAAAAATATATATATATATATATATATATATGTATATATTCTTTTTTTTTTTAATTATTAATTTATTAATCTAATATCATTTGTACAGTTTTAGTTTTTGTTTCTCTCTCATGCCATCACATCAGTCCAGTGCCATTGGGCAGTCAGAAAGGTCAAGCTTTTAATAGTCAAACAAAACCACTATCTTTACAACATGTTTTTGATTTGTGCTTTGAAAAACTGAGCACAATGTCAATGAAATGGGAAGCGTGGTTGAGAAGCTGGGTGCTGTTTTGTTGGTCACATTTTGACAGCATTGCTGATCACAAACCTAATAAAAGGATCACTTTTAAGTCAGCTGCCAGAGCTACAAGACAATGTGTGGGCTACTGGAGGCTTACGTTTAGCAGAGGTGAGTTTGGGGTAGGTAGAGTGTAGTCCATCTATTTCACTCTTCTCTCCCCAACCTACCCTCCAACTGAAGCTGTACAGAGAGGGGGAGGGACTCAGTGCCTTTACTGCCTTATCCTCTGGGTTGAGATTTGCAGTTACTGAGTGCCTGAAGAGAAAAGGGGAGATCAGTGATTTGTCATACATCTGCTGCTCTCACTGTCATGCAGTCAGACACACGAAGCCGTCTGTTTGAATTCTTATCACATGGTGTGGTGAGTTGGCTATGGGTATTCTGTCTTTTTTTTGCAGTAGTTGACATGCAAATTTGAGATAACCTCGTTGTGAAAGGTGGCATGCAAATGTACTAGATAAGGTAGCTGTGGTAGAAGCCTCTTTATGGTTGACCACTTTTGGGGGGGCGACAGTTGCTCAGGAGGAGGTAGAAAAGCCGTCTTAGGAATTCGAAGGTTCCAGGATAATGTCCCTGCTCCTCCTGGCTATGTGTTGGAAGTGTCCTTGACTCCTTGAGCAAGACACTGAACTGCTAATGATGAGCAGGTTGGTGCCTTGCAAGGTTTCCTCTGCCATCTGTACTGTAAATGCAGTCCATTTACCATTTTCATTACAAATGACACATGGCTTTGTTATTCTTTTTCTTCCACTGTTGTCTTAGTTTGTGCAAAGCATGATTATGTTTTCAGTGTTTGTGCGTTCAGTGTTGGACTTAGTCAGTGTTAGTCATTTAGAGTAATTCATTGTAATAATCAGTGCTACCTGGCCATTCCATGTTTTCTTTTGCTCTGCTGCTGCTTACCAATGCAAGCATATAAATGTAACTACGTTAAAATGAAAAGATATTTGGCATTGTTGTGCCCTCTGGCTCCTTTTAAAATGCATTTGTGGCACACTGCATACTGACCTTGAAGAAGAATTTGCTTTGCTGAACAGAAGCACTCAGACTTTCTTGCTGTTCTGACTTTTTAGTGTTTTTTAGCCAGTTTCCATCACATCAAAATACAGAGTCATTACACGCCAATTTGCATTTTCACCGCGGTAATAAAAGTTATAATTGAACAATCCATAACAGTGCTTATACTCCAGTCAGGTCTGTAACCAAATCTACGTTTATATCCGTATGGCCTCAACTCTGTCAATTGATAGACTTTAGGAGGTGAAGTTGCTGCTCCAGCAAAAGAGCTGCGCAGCTACAGAAATTGACAAAAATCTTTTGTTCCTATCCAGAGACCTGGCATGCCACCATCCAGCCGCATGACGCCCCAGGGACCAGGCATGGGCCCACCGGGATATGGCAACAGCCCTGTGTCCCGCCCTGGGATGCCTGGGGTCATGGACCCGTCTCGTAAGAGGCCTGCACCCCAGCAGATCCAACAGGTCCAGCAACAGAATCGCAACCAGCAGTAAGTTCTCACTGGTTAGCACAGTGTCATTTCAGGGATTCCGTTTTAGTGCACTGGGTGCATGTTCATATGATGATTAAGTGTCATGTCAGTCCACTGGCTTTACGAAACAACTGAGTTAATGTAAAGTAAATAGTTTTTAAATCTTTAAATGGGCCATATCTCTCGCTGAACTTGTGGAACTTTATACCCCAGTGAGGGCTCTGAGGTCGGCTGACACGTTGCTCCTTGACTCGGTTCCCCAAACTAGACTAAAAACACGGTCAGCCCTGCCTTTGCTGCTGTTGCCCCCAGGCTCTGGAACAGCCTACCCCTTCCCATTAGAAGTGCTCAGACTATCTGGGTTTTAAATCTCTTCTTAACTCATTAAAAGCCTCAGACATTAACGGATTATAATATCCAGAGTGCCTCCCACCCCCCCCCATTCACGGCCGTTCTCTTATTTTGTCTTATTTTGAAGGCCACCGGAAGTACTTCCGGTCTGACGTCATCGGATCCTTCGACTGAACCGATCATTGTTTATGTGGAGCCATGCTGGATCGGCTCGTAGCGTTTATACATGTGTTTTATAAGCGAGCATCTGCCTCCATCTTCGCTTCTAAAGTGTAGTTTTGAGATAATGGACATTAAAGATGAGGCGGCCCGTCCACCTCAATGTTATGGGATGACTATTGTGTGCTCGTGGAGCCGTGATGATGACAAATCAGCGCGGATTTCGTCTCCGGAGCGTCGGCCATTGTACTAGGTATTTTTACTCGCCGTTACAGTAATATATTACTTTTCGCGCGACATCGCGCATTCGGCACTATACGTACTCTAGTACTTATTGCGTGACATCACGCGAAAGGCACTAGATGAGTTAAGACTCATTTCCTTTCTCTAAAGTTTAATCTAGTCTGAGTCTGTGACTTAAATTTTGTTTCATATGTTTCTATTGACGCATGTCCATGTTTTGCACAGGCCTGTTCTGTTGATGCCTTCTATGTACAGCACTTTGGTCAATTTCGATTGCTGTGACAGTGCTATACAAATTAAGTTTGAATTTATTTGGTTTATTATGACTAGGACTGCACAATTAATCAAAATATTGTTTTGTTTTGTTTTTCGCGGATAGATTTGTGAAACCTTGCCCTAAATTTTAGCTGTGTAGCTCCTTGTTCTCCTCGCCATTACACAAGGGTTAATCACAGAAGTTACAGTCCCCTGTCTCCAATCTCCCATCCGTCAGGCAGAGTCCTGCAACGTGCCGGGGGCTCCGCGGGTAGCCGACGTTTGACGGGTGAAAACAGGCGGAATATATACTATGTATTTGGAAGCATGCACGCACGGCTGAAGGCTATTTACTTCACTGCATGTAATCGCAGGTAGACGGGCAGGCGATGGGACCATTTTTTGATGGGCTGGGCGGATCTGGTTTAGATTTTTATATAATGACGGGTATGACTCTGCCATCAGGCGTCCAGGGGCACAATAAAATGAGAAAGGCCATTAAATACCATTTGACTAAAGATGTGGTTCCAATGAACAACAATGGCATTAAGAACAAAATAAAACATAGCCATTATACACCATCGTGCAGCCCTAGTTACAGTATGTGGCTATATGTGTGTCCACAGTGTAACATGGTTCAGCGTAATCTATAAAACTAATCTGAACAATGTAATTGCCTTTCTATTCTAACTCGCATACTTAATGGTTTTTCAGCACAAAGAAGAAGAAGATGGCTGATAAAATTCTACCTCAGAGGGTGAGTATTACACAAAATGTGTGCCAGCCAAATCTCACTATTTCTGGCTGTGTTTGGGACGGTCATTAAAAACAAATCAGAATGTATCTTAACAATTGCTTGGTAATATTTGTGTAAGCTTGGTCCTTTATTTAATTGTGATAATTTATCTCAGACTCTTTAGAGTCAATTCTCATAATTAAATGAATGGTCAATGTTGTGTACTACATTGTGGTAGATTTGGGAGAAAGGTTTGGCTACCATCTTCATACTTCATAGTCACCATACTCATTGCATGATGGGTGCAACAATGGGAATTTCCACTGCTCCACTATCTACTGCCAGTAGATAGCCTGAATGACCTCTGTGTGTTCTTCCTGTCTCAGATCAGAGAACTGGTCCCAGAGTCTCAGGCTTACATGGATCTGCTGGCCTTTGAGAGGAAACTAGACCAGACCATAATGCGCAAGAGGCTGGACATCCAGGAGGCGCTCAAGAGGCCCATTAAGGTGAAGCAGTGAACTTTGGCTTCCACTGAAATTATTCACTTCTAATTTAATAATAGAAACTGTTTGGTGTAGTGTTTTACCTTACTATGTGCTTACCGTTTTCGGATGACCCAACTCAGTTAGAAAGGAACCTTTCATGCTTGTTTGGTTGACGTTTTCTACCCATTTGAGCTACATGAAACTCCAGCCTGTTCACCTCTGTCACACTTTTGAAATGGGAACATTTATGGAATTCAGTCCAGTCGAGGGCCTGGGACTACAGTTGAATGCAATTTACTTCCTTGTAAAATGAAAAACAGCACTATTTGTGACCTGTAGTGACGGGGCTTTGAAGAACCCTTGTTTTAGACATTGAATTTGTGACAAACAAGGGTTGTATTTGAAATCAATTGAGGTGTAATGATATACATAGACTAGATCTCACATTTTCAATCATGAAACCTCTTGACTCAAATGTTGCTTCTGCTGATTTGCTGGTTTTAGCAAAAGAGAAAGCTTCGCATCTTCATTTCCAACACCTTCAACCCTGCCAAGCCTGATGCTGAGGATGGAGAGGGCACCGTTGCATCATGGGAGCTACGTGTAGAGGGCCGCCTGCTTGAAGATGTAAGAGTGACACAATGGGGTCATTTCTGGATTCATGTCTGCCCGTATTTTCGTAGATCAACTTTTCTTGTCTGCACACTAGAGTCAGTGCTCACTTCAAACAGAATTCCCAAATGTACACACTAATTTATTAAAGGTGCCTGTAATACTGCATTACTTAGTGTTGTAATTTGCATGTTGAATTCTAAATTATTTGCATTGCACGAACAAACGAAAGCCTGCTTGCTTCATACACTTGGCTGGTGACATTACGAATTTGCAGTGATGATGTTTTGTTTTCCAGACGGCTGTGTCCAAGTACGATGCCACCAAACAGAAAAGGAAGTTCTCTTCCTTCTTCAAGTCCCTGGTGATAGAGCTGGACAAGGATCTGTATGGCCCCGATAATCACCTGGTAGAAGTAAGACTGTACTCACAATAATTATATTTACTTGTGTGTTTGAGTTTTTGGAGCGGTGAAAGCGCTCCCAATAGACAGGTATGTCCGTGGGTATGTGGGTGGCTGGCTGGGTGGGTGGCTGGCTGGGTGGCTGGCTGGCCATGTCCGTAGCCTGGCAATACCTTGAGTGGCCACACACAACACACTAGTTAAAGGAGGGGCGCTGTTTTGTGCAGGCCAGGCACACTCACTCACAGGCACAGTTTACTCACTCACTCACTCACTCACTCACATAGGGTACAGCTGCTCAAATTCACCGCTCCACTTCGAACCGATGTTTGATTTTTTTTTTATTAATCAATTGTTGGTGGGAGTGAGACCCCAGCACAGCATACAAATGCATGGTTGCAAAACCTGGTACTTCTTGGCCGCATCCTTTTTTTTCTTCTCTGCACCAGATCTCTTTGTTGTAAATGGCCGATCTACAATCTGACAGACATGTAAGCTTATAGATCTGTTATTTTTTTTTTTCTAGATTTTTGCCTATGGCACTAGGGTTCATGCCTTAAAACACCAGTGAAACGAGTCACTACTTGTTATAGTCTTGTAGCTATGTCCTCTAGTCCTAGATGATAATGATATGTTAATGTAATTTCCCTCCCTTGTTTACAGTGGCACAGGACTGCCACCACCCAGGAGACTGATGGTTTCCAGGTGAAGAGGCCAGGCGACGTGGGCGTTCGCTGCACCGTCCTGCTTATGCTGGACTACCAGGTAAGCATCCAGGGTCAACACCGCATGTCAGGAAGACTCAAAGTTTAGTGAAAGCTGGTGAATTATGCCATTTTCCACCTTATCGACCATATTCACACGGTGATGATCTTGCCATTAAGTTAATGAAATTCCACCCCAGTTGCCTCCCGGTTTCAATGCAAATTAAAAACATGGCGCAAGGTGAATATGGTCAATAGAGGAAAGAGAGAAACTCCAGAGATATACAGCATTAGTTGTTCTATCCTTTTCACCCAACTTCATCTCTTCTCTGCACCGTTCACTGACCCACCCCATTAACCACCATCCCTCCCTCAACTCCATCCACCTCCATCATGGTCTTTCTTTGCCCCTTTTCCCAGCCTCCTCAGTTCAAGCTGGACCCCCGCCTGGCTCGCATGCTGGGGATCCACACCCAGACCCGGCCAGTCATCATCCAGGCCCTGTGGCAGTACGTCAAGACTCACAAGCTCCAGGACCCACATGAGCGCGAGTTCATTAACTGTGACAAATATCTGCAACAGGTGAGTGGAGTCCTGGGTGATGTACTGTAACCAGTGGTGTCGCACCAAATTCTGGGCCCTGCTGGGTACAGAGGCTCCAAATGATCCTGATTTCAGTGTAGCTTTCAAACTTTAGAGGGAGCTCCTAACTAACAGTATAAATGTGAAATATTGTCTACTCATTGATACAAGGTTCACTTTATTTGTCATTTACATCTATGCACATGAAACGAAAATCGTCTCAGGACCAGCAGTGTACAATGAAATAACTGAATTATTTTATTCAATGATATGTTCACTTATTATTTAACAAGTGTATTACCCCAAAATACTACTTAAGTTAAGATTTTTGGTTGGTGTCCATGGTATAAGTGGAAATAGAAAAATAATGCACTCTGCCCACTCTAGCCTCCACATCATGCATTATTTTCAGATCAGGAACACCCTGGCTCTTGACAAATGAGCACTGGGGTCATTGCCATTTCCACCATTCAGTGGCAGTTTGCCAAAAAAACTACTTTTCTCACCATCTTCGGGTACGGTTTGTCTTTGCTGTGATAATGGAGTGTGGATGTCATTCTGTAGATATTCGAGACCCAGCGCATGAAGTTCTCAGAGATCCCTCAGCGTTTGCATGCACTCTTGATGCCCCCAGAGCCCATCATCATCAACCATGTCATCAGGTAATTATCAGACTTCCCACAGTCATAGAAAAAATAAAGCTGCTGTAAAACAAAGGAAATGGAAATGTCTTCTTAAAGGTTTGGCTGTTTTAGGGTGGAACTAGATGCCGGCTTTGCTACTGATAGATGTGAATACCTTTGAAATTAGGCAAACTATAGGTGTACAACTGTACATAGTTGAGTGTCATGATTCCTCGGCTTTCATTTGCAGTGTCAGTTGTTCAGGTGTGTGTTGTGGTGTTTTCAACACCCTCTGTTAGACATATTTTCAGACAGAAACATGCATACACACATACACACTCAGATGGCCTCATTACAATAGTGTAGCCTCACTTTATGGCTGAAATAACGAAATAGTTAAATTAAGGTGTCTTTCAGATCTAAAGCTCACTAGTGGATTGATTCATGCACTCTTACAGGCACGAACAAGCAAAAACAAACAAAATAATAATACTCAGGAATATTCAGAGCAACTAAGTACAACTGTCTTCTTCGGTGTGTCAGCTGCTCACTTCAGATCAACACACACATAAGCGTCTTGCATCCCTGCTTTCAATTCTGCGTTAACAATCTCACTTTAATGTGACATGACTTTAGCTAGTCATGTGAAACTAAATATGTGTGTTGCTTTTCAGTGTGGACCCTAATGACCAAAAGAAGACGGCCTGCTATGACATTGATGTAGAGGTGGACGACACCCTGAAGACTCAGATGAACTCCTTCCTCCTCTCCACAGCCAGTCAGCAGGAAATAGCTGGCCTGGACAACAAGGTAATATATACAGTGCTGTATATACCACAGGTTCTCAAAGTGTGACTTCCTACGGCTGATTGCTGGCCACATACACTCACAACGTCCCAACGTTGGCTTGGTTGTGTCAGGGCCTTAAGAAATCTAAAGTTACTAAAGTAAGGAAAGTAATTACGGTTCTATGAATCCCGAATAACCGCCAAAGGTGGCGCTTAAATAGAACTATGCATCTTCACAGATTTCCAAAAAGTGATTGTTGCTCGGTTTTAAATCTAGTCAATTGGCTGTGTGATGACAGCCTCCATCTTCTGTAACGATGCTGAACCCATGACGCACACACACACACACACACACACACACACACACACACACACACACACACACACACACACACAATTTGAAGCAAATAAAAATGGATGTTTGTTCCTGACGATTTACGTCCAACTACATTCGTCTGTCGCTTTTTAACTGTCCAACATTGAGGTCAGCTGGGTCTTGGTGAGCTCCCCGCCAGCAGCCATTACTGGGACTGTAATCACATTGATAATGGCATGGAGCCAAACCTCCCCTAGTGACAATTCCTACTGTGTGGTCTTTCTTCTGAGACTAAGTCAACAATGTAAATGTTTATTGTTTATGGGCGCTGTCCCCGTTCGTATTGTAGACAGTATTTTTGTTTGAGTGATAATCGTCAGTGGACATGCCTTTCCTGCTTGCTGTATATCAAAAGCTTTTCTGAGAAGTGCTTTAATAGTTAAATAATCTTAAAGTATGTGTTAAATAGATCTACATCAAAGTGTGCTTGCCTTCCATGTACACCCCCGCCCACGGCACTGATTGTGACGATTCAAACATCTAGAAACCGGTCATTCAGCCTGCTTGAACTTGTAATTATTACAATAATGTTAGTGACTCGCTTTCATGAAGGATGATGTTTATTCCAGGGAAATGGGTCCATTAAGAATAAGAACCCTGTTTGCCCTTTTAATAATTAATTGGATGGGAAAAATGTATAATTTATTTTAATGGGAGATTGTTCTCTAAAAACCTTTCATTTTGTCTGTTATGTTGATTCGCTACAGATCCATAAAGCCGTTGAGCCAAGCTATATAAGGCCATTTTAATTCATTGAAAATGTCTTGGAAAGCAATTAAGGCTAGGCTACAGGATATTAATAGCTCATTCGAGCTATTATCTGGAGGTCGGATCTCGCGTGTTGGGTTGAAATTACAGAATTGCCTGGTAGGACAGAAATCCAGCTGCACCCAGGAACCATGGTTGGAAACAACTTGGGTAAATCCTCCAAATCCACAACAGTCATTATAATAACCAGAACTAAATTGCCAATGTAAGAACAGGCTTTGTAATCTGTGCTCATCCAGTTGCTTCAGTTCCTGCATTCAATGTATTAATTCCATTTGATTTAATGGAATTTAATCCTTTATATCTAATTCTATCCTAATTCTAAGCTGCTAGCATAAAATTACCATAACATTCTATGCTGGTGACATGACTAATTCTACGCAGATAATGATTGAAATGGTGATGTTTTTCTCCACAGATCCACGAGACAATTGAGACCATCAACCAGCTGAAGACCCAGAGAGAGTTTATGCTGAGCTTTGCCAGAGATCCTCAGGGCTTTATCAACGACTGGTTGCAGTCGCAGTGCAGAGACCTCAAGGTAAGGCCCGTCAGTCGGGGAGCCAAGCAAGCGTTAAATAGTAACACAGTGTTGCTAGGACATTAACCACTTGAGTCCCAGCATCCATATGCGGGCCGGGAGAGAACATTAGCCAAAAGTATCAGCTTTATTTGGTTTAGACAGAAAAAAAAGTACAGAATCAACTCATGTCCAGGTTATTAAGTCTAGAGGGTTTTAACCATTGTCCTAATCAAAGTTAAGGACTGATGGAAAGAGGTACCTCTCTGTGCACCATATAGCTTCCACTTCTTTTATTGACCTCCATAACGACTGTCTTGGTAAAATGCTCAGCACAAAGTTTGTCACATTTATTGACAAATGTCCATAATGACCCAATGTGTTTGCCTGACAATCTGACTTTGGCATTCCCATGCTCAAATATATCTTATGTTTCATCTTTTATGCAGGCTCAAATATGTCTTTGATTTAATGTTGTCATGATTATATGATATGTACTGTATGAAGTAAATAATACTCAGGAACTTGCTAGATGCTGTGCCTGCCATAGTGACTTTGCCCGGGGACCACTGTTGAGCTGCTGGAAGAGTTGGGCGGTTTTACATGCTTATAAACGTTCTGATTATGTTCACTCGGGCATAACTGCAAATCCGGTATAAAACTTAACCAAAAAGTCTATCCACACTATTTACTCAAGGCAAACATGGCCTCCCTTTCTGTGGTTTAAATCCGTTAACCATTTGTGTTGGCACCCAATGGCATGCTGCGCTGTTTGCTCAAATGATTGTTTGGGCTTTCACGATCGTGAAGTTTTACTTCACGATCATTGCTTCACAAATAATTGTGATCAACAATATAATGGTGTTTTTGCCATTGAACATTGGAGCATATAAATTAAAAATATATATTTCCGTTTGGCCCTTTAGGCTTCATAAGCAAATATTGCACTGGGAAGATATAACGAATAACTTAAATATACAAAGAAATGTTATGAATTATTTGCACATTTCATACATACAACAAAACGTTGTTGTATGTATGAAACATGCAAATAATTCATTATTTCAAATAACTGACAGGCCTACTGATTGTCTGAAAGGGGTCCAATGGTAGAGTTAACATGGGTGAAAAAAAATCTACAAAGGAATTAATTAATTTAACAGCTTTTGGACTGCAAGATTCAGTTGGTGCAGCACTTTTTCACCCAGCACGTTTTGTCATGTGCTAATGAATCATTCTTAATAGAATGTATATATTAATATAATTGTTTAATTTAGTGGTGATGTTCTGTTGTGGTCTATCACCATTTTTATTCTGCAGCCGGCTGCTGTTAAAACTGAATTTCCCCTGAAAATGATGTTTACTTTGTGATGCTTTTCAGTTTTGGCCTATCAACATTCTTATTCTGCACCCGGCTGCAGTTGCAACTGAATTTCCCCAGAGGAAATTGTTTTGTCTCAACTCAATTATCCTGTTGGCCGTATCAATATTTGTTCTTTTTATTCGGCAGTCCCTGCTACTGTCACTGGTTGGATTACAAGTTTAGTTTGAGAGATGACTTTCAAAAGTGCAATTGTCTAATTCTTTGTTTTTCACTGCAATCAGACCATGACCGATGTGGTCGGAAACCCGGAAGAAGAACGAAGGGCCGAGTTCTATTTCCAGCCATGGGCCCAGGAGGCAGTGTGCCGCTACTTCTACTCCAAGGTAATCTGTCTTCCCTTCACCTCAAGTCACCGAATGAACACTTAACAGCATGGCTATTTTGCCAACGTCACACTCAAAATGGCTGCTGTTTCAATATGCGTGAGGTTTCCTATCCCCTCAAAGTGTTGCAGTTACCCACACTACAGGTACTTGGAATCCTGTTTCCCCTCTGTCTGTCTCTTTTATTCTCATCTGTTTTGGATGAATTTTCCTACGGATATTGCAGTGCCCGTTTGGGCCATGGCCACCGTTCAGAACGTGTGCCTGTTAAGAGTGGGCCAGTTCTGGAAAACCATTCATCGATTCAGTCGATTGGATGAACGGTTCTTAAGATATGCAAAGCAAAGACTTGCATACAGACACAAACACAAATACAGTGCATATTGTCAGGTGAAAACCTTGTCCAAAACGGTTACTTATCAGGAGGTGGATCTAGGGGAGGTCCGATTGGTGGCCAATTGAAATTGTCAGATTTTAGCTTCTAATGACTCGATCGACCTTTGCCAAATTCACTGATACGGAAAACCGATCTTTTATTAAAAAAAAGCTACTACTGTCTCAGGTGGTCTAGGTTAAGATTTTTTGTTTAGTTTTTACTATATTTTTGTTTAGTTACTGTAGTAGCATTTAACCCTCTTCATTCAACACTTTGTTTAATATTGAAGCCTTAAAGCTGATATACTACTGTACTGAATAATATTTGGAGCTCTCTCCTATTTGAGGGGTGAGTGAGGTAAGGTTCATGATTGTTTAATAAAGGGCAAACAAAGTTACACATTATTGTCATACATATAGTATGGATAAGACCATTAAAACTAGATATTTTAGTAGCAATGGTTAAATATTTTCCTTTGAAAATAAATCGGTATCTGTATCGGCAGATCATGAAAAAATAAGTCGTGGTCAGGATCAGCCCCAAAAACGTGCACCCCTAGGTGGCCATAGTTATTATGTAGTCACAGGCACGTGTTAATACTTTTCATGGGTTCAATATTTATAAAACCCACAGACACACCTTCACTTTTACGTTCTAAAAGAAAACAAAAACAAAACTGATCTACAAACTCACAATGCGTCACATCACATTGTGAGCTTGTTGATCAGTTTTTTTTCACTGCTTTTTGTATGACAAAACGGCACATTCATTTACCAAAAAACCTCTGAAATATGGAGGTATTCTGAGACTCTTGGAATTTATAACGATAAACTCCATGGGGAGCCTATTAATAATCATACATATATGATATGTTTTTCAGGTGCAGCAGCGTCGCCAGGAGCTGGAGCAGGCCCTTGGAATCAGGAACACCTAGAGTTTGTTCAGAGGCGCCAGGCAAACGAGAAGACGTGCTGTGCTTTCAGAGTGTTTGTGAGCGTGAGGGATGTTCAAAATGTTTTGACAAACCTAGACAGATATAGATAATAGACAGCGTTACTGTTAGATTGGATATTTTCAAGCTTCATCACCTGTGTGTTGCAGTTTGGTTGTTTCTTTATTTTTTTATTCATTCTTTTTTTTTTCACACCACAGCTCCCTGAGCACAATGTATTTTCTCGTTGATTGCCTAAGCCTTACCTGGAAGCATTCCTTTCATTTGGATAAATTGTGCCCTCTGGCCCACGCAGTACTGATTGTACACCCATGATAAACAAAAAAACGAATTGATTCGAGTTGTTTTCCTATTTTCTTTTTTGGAACAGAATTCATCAAATTCGCTCCCATTTTTGGCCCCCAAAAGGTTAGTCATAAGTTTGATATTGATGGTGAACATGTTTGTAATCATTTATCCTACAGTGCGTGGATATCCATGTCCGTCTGTCATACCATTTCATTGGTCTGTTTTTATGGGTTTGTGGCACAGTCCTCTGTCCGAAATTGAAGATTTTACAGCTTGACTATGGCAGAACGTACACTGTTGGGAGTGGGACGGAGTTGTTTAAAAGATAATTTATACTTCTTTGCCTGAGCCTTTCTCTCAAAAGTATACATAATTTAGCAACATCGTCTAGCAACGCTTGTTGAGAAGTTCCTGCAACTAAATATAAATTAAGCTTCATATTTTTCAGGGTGCCATTGATTAAAAAAAGAAATTTCCACTTTTTTTATGATCCTGTTTGTTTTGTAAAACAAATATATCAATATTTGTCTTGTTGGCTAGTACAGAATATCAAGGATTTAGCTAGTATAAGTACCTCTAGTCTATATAGTTTTGTAAATACTGAGCAAGGAAAAAACTGATGATTGATGTGAAGTAAAATTGTATCTGTTTTCCAGGCAGATGGTTCTCTTAACTCTGTCTATGCTCGGATAGTTTACCCAATATTTATATTGTCGGTCCTCGCTCAGTGAGTCCAATGACATTGTTCTTTATAACATGACCGTAGCAGTTGCATTTGATGAACCAATGCTCCACGATATGCTTTTATTAGATTTGTGTATTTCAATTATTTACAGAGAAGCCATATACACTTGAAGAAGCGTGGCGCATTGGTCATGGAATGTGGCCTACCCTATTTAAACAGTTTTCAGCTTTTTTTTGTTGTCTGATCAAGAGCTATGAGTTGTTATGGCTGGTGGGTGTAAAATGTTCTTTTCCCTACCGAAGTCAAGTTGGATGCCCTCATTTGAAAGGTTGGTTTCATTCACACTATGATTCATGGTGTGAATGAGACCAACCAATCCAGGAATACACTAATGTTTTCAGGGCTGGTTAGTAAAATAGTTAAAGTTCAATACATTTTCAGAACCACTGTGTTAAAATAGACAACACTTGGGACTATAGTATTATTATGATCTTAAGACTTTTTCATGGACCAAACCTATTTTTCTGTATGTTCTAATCTTACGTTATAATAAAATAAAGGATATCTTAAAGTAACACTTGCATCTATTTCTTATGGAAACATTTATGCATGGGGGTTGACGGGTTTCGCGAAAAGCCTTTATATGCTGTTTGTCAGTGGTTCTCCAAGTGAGGTCTGGAGACCAGTGGCGTCGGTTCAGCGAAAGCTAAGGTATGGCAACATGACTGGTGTCGCGCGTGCAAGACACCAGTCATGTTGCCATACCTTAGCAACAGGCATGATGAATTTATTTTAATTGAGGGGTGAGTGTTGATGCAACATGCTTTAAACAATGAACCTAAGACCAAAGTACAAGGCAATTATAAAATCCAGTTACCTCAGGTGGCCTATTAAATAAATGTAAAACATTCTCCAGACCAGTGGTGCTCAACATGGGGTAGGAGGACCCAGTGGGTTCCAGGAGAGCCCCAACAAACCCCAACTAAATGACTAATGGTTAAAAACCAAATTGGAAAATTAGTTTCAGTTCTAAAAGGAGCTGGCTAAACGGACTGTGTTGTACTTCTCTTATTCTTTTTGCTGGTGGTGGGGTAAAAGTAATATGTAATATATTAACCCTACTCTTGATTCGAAGTAATAAGTAATATAATGTTATTACTTTTTTAAGGAGTATGTATTTAAGGAGTTATGTAATAAGTAACATATTACTCTCCTGAGTAATATTGCCCAACACAGGTCTCAGAGTATGAGAACCAAATGGAACTTTACGGCTCCATTTGTTCACTTTCAGGTAAATAAACAGGATATCACTGTGTGGATTTGGGTCAGGGTCCCTTGCAGTCAGAGGGGGGCCTGCATTGAACTTGGCCCTGAGAGAGACGGACGACATCCCAACCAATGGGAAAGGGGCGTGCCTCTTTTTCCTCGCATGCTTGAAGTATAAATACATTTTCTCTCAAGTGGAGCTTGTCTTCTTCGCACCGGGAACCAAGGGAGAAGCAGCTCCACAGTCTGGAAGGTGGTCACACATTATTATCATGGCACCAAAGAAAGTCTGCGTCATCGGCTCTGGTAACTGGTGAGTGATTTGTTTTAGACAGAGAAAAACTACTGGAAATGTCTGATATGCGCATGCCATGAGTGTGCAGTCTTGCAGGATCAAATAGTGGTTGTTTGTTTTGCAGAAACAGATAATTGCCTAGGCCTATATAACGGGAAACCAAAAAAAGCAGCAATTCTTTTTATCAAGCTTGACTTGTTGCGTAGCGGCATAGCCTATTGCAGCTTGTTTTGAAGTGAATGTTGAGCTGTGTAATTTAACAGCTGGGATCATCTGTCCCTGAGGCCCGACCCTCTGACTCACACCCAGGATTTGTTGTCATAGGCCTAACAGCTTGCCAAATAATTCAAAGGCTTTTTATAGCGCTGCTGTTATTATTTAACAGTGGCATTGTAGTGAATGAATCATCAGGCGTTAGTATGTAATTTCAAAGTCCAGTAGGCTACTTTTTCCACAGTGGTGGGAAAAGTACAGTATTTTCTGGACTATAAGGCGCACCTGACTATAAGGCGCACTGTCAATGAATGGTCTATTTTCAAACTGTTTTCATATATAAGGCGCACCTGACTATAAGGCGCACATAATAGACGCTACCGTTGCGTTATGCATCCAACAGATGGAGCTGTGCTAAAGGGAATGTCAATGTCAATGAATGATCCATATATAAGGCGCACTGGACTATAAGGCGCACTGTAGTTTTTTGAGAAAATTAAAGGCTTTTAAGTGCGCCTTATAGTCCGGAAAATACGGTAGGAATACTCTGGACTGTTCCAAGTAAAAGCCCGGAATTCAACATTTATTTGAGTAAAAGTACAAATGTATTGGCATCAAAATGTACTTAAAGTATCAAAAGTAGAGAGTACTCATTACAAATAACGTCCCCTTTCACAAGTTTTCAAATTATTAAAATGTATCAAAAAATCTTTTGAAAATAGCAGATCTACAAGCTCACAATGTAACTAAGGTTTTCAAACAATTGTATAGGAGTAAAAGTCTGCAATATTTGCCTCTGGGATGTAGACGAGTAAAAGTAAAAGTAGGCCTAACTGAAATACTCCAGTAAAGTAAAAAATATATATATATACTTTGTTGAGTAAATGCACTTAGTTACTTTACACCACTGCTTTTATGAATAACCCCAAGCGTTTTGGAAATGTCAGCTAAAATTCTCCAAGCAGGAGCCCTCCCTGAACCCTGTCTGGTCTTATCTACATACCTATCACCAGAATTGTCAATACTAATGTTCACTTGTCCAATGTCCATAGGGGCTCTGCTATTGCCAAGATTGTTGGTGCCAATGCAGCAAAGTATGACGCGTTTGACACGACGGTGAACATGTGGGTGTTTGAAGAGATGGTTGATGGTCGTAAACTCTCAGAAATCATCAACACTGACCATGAAAATGTCAAGTATTTGCCTGGTCACAAGCTTCCGCCCAATGTGGTAAGCACATGAAGCACTGCACTGCCCAAATGTTGTTCACATGAATCTTTAGGTCGTTAATTCAACATAATACCTATGTTTTTGATGGCTTTAAATACCAATTGAAAGTTACAGTTAATAATAGGCTACTTGTGTAATTACATTAAACTAATATTCTGAAGCATCTATTATGTAGATTGAACATCATAAGAAAAATGTGCACAATAACATTATTATTTGTCTTCATATGAGTATTTGTGTTTTGGAACAAAATCTTACAGCCCTTCTTCCATCACTTTGTTATGGCCATAGAACACACAATCCTTTAGCTCAGGGGTCTTCAATGATTTTAGGCCAAGGACCAACCACCAGGCTGAGAGAGATGAAGCCAGACTATATAGTTAAACTAACTGCAGTATATACTATGTACTAGACCCTCCCCACCTTGTTTTAACATGGGTGGATTGTTTTAGCTGTGCTAGGCTAGAAGCAGGGACCCCCACTACATGTTGTATAAATGTGTGATGCAGATTTTCATAGATTTCATAGATAGATTCATAGACTTGTTTGAAAGCACTATCATCAGTCTACGGTATGTTGGATTTGTGTTTTAAAAAAATCAGACATTTAACCAATCGTCGATACTTAGTAAACTTGACCTTTCACTCTGTACTTGGTCCGCTCTTTTTTTTTACCTCTACACCAAACCTAGTTGCCGAAAATAGCAGATCTGCTATTTTTGGCTAAAGTTATCCTCAAATATAGGGATGCAAGGGTTCATCTTGTTAATTTAAAATAGTGATTCTATCACACAAAGATTTGGCGGCCCCCCCTGTAGTAACTGACCTAATAGGCTTTTGGAAACTTCCTCCCCCAGCTGGCTGTCCCAGACTTGGCCGAGGCTGCGAAAGGAGCCGACATCCTGATCTTTGTGGTCCCTCATCAGTTCATCATGAGAGTGTGTGACACCATCAAAGACGTCATTAAGAAGGACGCCGTTGGCATGTCTCTCATCAAGGTAGAGTCTTTGTAGTGTTGAAAATATCTGAAGAAAGTCATGAAGAGACTTGGCCTAGACGGGCCAGCCTTCTCTCACCAGAAAGATTATGAAGCAGAGACACCATGAAAAGAATCATCTAAAAAAGTCTATAAAAGCTCACAAAGTGGGTCCCATTTCAACACGTTATAATTTGGTAGATGTACTATTTCCACTATTTTGGAGGGAATTCAGCTATGATGAAAATTGATGAAAATGGCTAAAATAGGCCTCTGTACTAAATCCAACCGCTAAGTGGCTCAATCCTCACACTGTGTGTGTGTGTGTGTGTGTGTGTGTGTGTGTGTGTGTGTGTGTGTGTGTGTGTGTGTGTGTGTGTGTGTGTGTGTGTGTGTGTGTGTGTGTATATGTATATATGTGCGTGCGTGCGTGCGTGCGTGCGTGCGTGTCCCCCAGGGTGTGGATGAGGGTCCAGAAGGTCTGAAGCTGATCTCAGACGTCATTCGTGAGAAGCTGGGCATCACCATGACCGTTCTCATGGGAGCCAACATCGCCAATGAGGTTGCTGATGAGAAGTTCTGTGAAACAACTATTGGTGAGTAGCCTGGACTTAATAGACAAGAACAAAGAAAAGTTTAAACAATTATAGCATGTTAGTATGTGAAACGGCACATGCTGACTCTGTCTGTCTGTCTGTCTGTCTGTCTGTCTGTATGTCTGTCTGTCTGTCTGTCTGTCTGTCTGTCTGTCTGGACGTGTACACATTTTTACGGTCTATGGGTTTGCCTCTCTGACATCACGCTGTGACATCACTTTGTCACTGTGATGTCATGGGAACCGCTCTAACAGAATCCCTTGTATGCCCAATACCCATATATAGAGATCCCTGATGTCGTGAATATTAAGCCCATATCTAACAGGACTTCAATGCCCATATGGAGGAAGACAGTCATATCTGTGTGGCTGGTTCAGACAGGGATCTCCATGTATGGGCATAAAAGGGATTGTATGTTGTGATGTCATGGGAACCACTCTAAGAGAATCCCTTTTATGCCCATATATGGAGATCCCTGATGTCATCAATATTAAGCCCATATCTAACAGGACTTCATATGGGAATGCCCATATATGGAGTAAGACAGCCCATATCTGTGTGGCTGGTTCTACAGACAGGGATATCCATATAGGGGCATAAAAGGGATGGTATGTATGATGTCAGATGTGATAGACATCATAGGACTTTCACACAAAGAATAACTAAGTAAGCATGTTTGGGGTCTCACAGCATATCTCCATAAACAGTACATGGATCTCCATATATGGGTACCAGGGTTCTCCATATATGGGTAACTGGTCCGATATACATCACTGGCCAGACGGCCAAGACATGGTAGCTTGTCGCCCTTACTAGTATATTTATTGACTCAGTCTACAGGACTGAGTCAAATCATCCCCATACAGACCAATTTAAATATGCTATAACACACTAAGTAATATATACTAAGGTAATAATTATATACCATGCAGGGTGCAAAGACAAGGTAAACGGGCCCATATTGAAGGAGCTGATGCAGACCACAAACTTCCGTGTGACTGTGGTGGAAGAGGCTGATGTTGTGGAGATCTGTGGAGCTCTCAAGGTCAGCATTCACCTTCCACACTTAAATCCTGGCTAGTCGGGGGAGAATATTCAGCGAAGATAGTTACAAGCTTGCTAACTCATTTTTTGTAGAGGGAAAAATGAGGGGGCCAAGTATTGAACCCTGGTGGGCCCCGGTCAACAAAATCGCAAACAAAGTCACTAATCTCCCCTGATGTGTTCCACATTCATAACTTACTTACTCTTCATAAATATGTGATGTGTAGTTTTGTCATTAAATATGACCGTCATAGTCTGAACTGGGTAAATCTAATAAATAAACACGACTGCCGCTGTTAATAGGCCCTAAGATTGTTCATTTTGTCCAGGGGTATCTGGATTACCTTGACATGCTTTCAAAATCCTTTCAAAGGAATGGATAAATGAGGTATCAAAGGCATCAGCGAGGGATAAATAATGGAATACTGATAGAGGGGATACATAATCACTGTGTCAACGGTGTTTAGTGTCATTCATTTGACAACAATATGTTTGGAGAAAGTCTTACACCATGAATGCAGATTTTACTCAAAATACGACACTCCTGTCTCAAGCAGACACAAATCATTCAAATGCACTGCTATACTTTCAGAAAGCATAATACAGTCCCAACCAACCCAGTACCTCTCTTTTATTGTTATTGCAGAACATTGTAGCAGTGGGGGCTGGTTTCTGTGATGGCCTTGGATTTGGGGATAACACCAAGGCTGCGGTCATCCGTCTGGGCCTGATGGAGATGATTGCGTTTGCCAAGTTATTCTGCACAAAGTGCACTGTGTCCCCCGCCACTTTCCTGGAGAGCTGCGGCGTCGCCGACCTCATCACAACCTGCTACGGTGGACGCAACCGCAAGATTGGGGAAGCTTTTGCCAAAACAGGAAAGGTATGACAAAAATAACAGATTTTTTCTGTTAAGATCTGTCATGTCCCTATTTAATGGGGGACTGAGCATTGGTTCGACCTCCGGTTACCGTTTAATGTCTCTCCAAAGACATAAATGTACCATTTACCACGGTTTTATCTTATCTTTGCATCTTTCTTTGTTCAGTCCATTGAGGAGTTGGAGAAGGAGATGCTCAATGGTCAGAAGCTTCAGGGTCCAGCCACTGCTGCTGAAGTCAACCACATCCTCAAACGCAAAAACCTGGTGGAGAAGTAAGTAATGGCAGATTTTTGTATCCGATGCCAATCGTAATTTTGGAGAGTCCTAGCCCACCGATTACCGATGTTTTGGCCGTTATTTTGTCAAAAAGGTGAATATTTGATGAACGTTTCTATTTAACTACTTACTGTAATCTCTATTCAAATGAATTCAAATATAGCTGATCTACAAGCTCAAAATCGCAACACATCAGCTACATAATAGCTGATAACGATTTAGACAAAAAGGTTATATAATGGCTGATATATCGTCAGACCGATATACAGTATGCGAGTGTTCAGCATACAGTATAGGCTGGTCCCTGTCACCCTTGGTTACCAACTTAGACTTAGGAGCAGGTGGGCCTGTTTTTTTGGTTAGGTTTAGGCATACTTTCTGTTAGGGTTAGGGTTAGGCACAGTGTTTGTGAGGTTAGGGTTAAGGTTAGGTTCTGAGGTTAAGGTTAGGGTTAGGTTTAGACATACCGTATATAACAATGCCCACCCAGGGCAAAACACCTGGGAAAGAGGGAGTCCCAACTCTGCGAGGTAGCTACTAGGTGCCAGACCACGAAGAGCTTTAAAGGTTAACAATAAAATCTTAAAGTCAATTCTAAAAATGACTGGCAGCCAGTGTAGATCAGGGTTATGTGTTTCGACCACTGTGTCACTCATTGCCCATCTTTCCCCTATCCAGGTTCCCCCTGTTCAATGAGGTGTACGAGATCTGCTTCAATGGCCATCCAGTCACAGAGTTCATCCATTGTTTGCAGAACCACCCGGAACACATGTAATGGACTGTCTCACTAACGGACTGAGTGATGGACGCTTGTCCACTAAAATGAGCTCAGGGGATTACTAGAGGAATGGGTTAAATGATGATTGTGCCTCATCTAACCCTTCCTCTGTCGCACTGGAGCGGTGAGGACCTCTTAAGCGGAGTCACGTCAATGACCCTCCATTGTTACTGTACCGAGGAAAGCATGACTTCACTATCCAACTTTGATACAGATTATAAATACACTGTGTGTCAGACAGGGCTTTTTGTTATTTACAGTGCTGTTGGATGTTTGGATGAAGTCAAAGTGAACAGAAAGGTATTTGCTTTTCCCTGACTGCCTTAAGAGCATTGAAAGTGGCAACGTGGACTGGCTTCAGGGTTTATGAGCTCTACATCAAAGTACTAAAACGTGCCTTTTGACCCGGTATGTGTTTTGCACCCAGTTGTGTAATGATATGTCAAACAAATAACAAGTCAGTCATTGCTTCCCTCTGGTCCCCACTGTTGTCTCCTTGGTCCTGAGTGGTTTGCTCACTTAACGGAATAAATGTAACTACTCAAATGATTTTACAACTATCTTTTCGTTCTATTCCTTGTTCCATATATTCAGTGTTGATTGAAAATTCTGGTGCTACATAGCAGAGGATGTTCCCCAACACATGCACGACCACACTGGCCACACTGTAACTTGACCTGAGCTGAACTAGTCTGCCACTCTAAACTCTTCACCTTTACCATTTCCTAGAGTGTCTACTGCAACCTTTCTCTAAGGGCACATCTTGTCTCACTCAGTCAGAGTGCTTATGAGTGATGGGCTAGAGACGTGTACCATTGATCCTTTTGGATCATGGAGTTTAATATTGTTTTGGTATGAGATCATATTTTCTGGTAGTTTAATTTCCCCATAAAACTTTTGTCTTCTTTCTTTTTTTAAGATTTGTTTTTTGTTTATTTGATAGGATAGTAGGAGTGACATGCGGCAAAGGTCGTCCAGACAGGGAATCAAACCGGCGACGCCACCAGGCTACACAAAGCCCATGTGGTTTGCGCCCACACCAGTAGGCCAGCGGGCGCCCCAATTTTGTCTTCTTTCTGTTAACATGTAATTGTAGTGGATATGTTAGGGGCAGAGTTGGCTATAGTATACAGAGAGACAGTCTTACATCTGAGTGGTCATGTCACGGTCCGCACGACAGTACAGCCAGTGTGTGTGTGCATCAGCATTCATGTGTCCCAAAGGAACTTGTGCGTGCTAAGACATTGGAACTCACTCTGGGTGAGCTAAATGCCAAAAAGATTAATGTTACATACTGTGCATAATTGGTAGTGCGAGAGCCCATTAAGTAAAGAAATACTGTCGTAGTATAAGATATCAAGATAAGATAACATAGCCTGCCCTAAACCTATTGATCACTGTGGCAGGTGCAGGTGTCATATCAGCAACAGCAGTAAAAGTGAAACGGACATTGTCCAAAAACAATGCCATGATCTCATTCATCTCTTGTGCTGAGAACCAATAGCCTATTCCTGTGCAGGCTGAGTGGTTTCATTTATTTATATTTCACTGGGTTATGTAAATGTTTTTTGTGTTGTTGTCATCACCATTGCCCACTTGTGAATTAGTAAGCAAACTTACCTCATTTGCTGTTTATAACTGGATTCCCCCACTGGCTGAAATCCCTCACATAGTTATTGAGTCAACTGCCCTATAAGGCTTCTAATAATAACGTGCTCCAACGGGCAAAGGTGGATCTATAATTAGAGAGCGGGGTGTATATTTGTGGGGGACAGGAACAGACTAAGTAGCATTAAACCACTTGCAGCTGCCTCACCCCAGTTTAATGACAGAGATGGGAGATACACTCAAAAAATGATGATTATGCCAATATAATTTTCATTGGAGGGGATTATATATAGGCCTATGGGTTTTGGGAGATTTATAGGCTACTGTATGAGAGTGGAAAATTATGAAAATAATACATTTCAGCTACTTCCAAATATATGTTGCTTTTGACCATAATTAATACTAGTCCTGTGCCTGGGGGGTATGCACAGTATATGAGGGACTGAATGTAGGTGTCTCAGAAGTAATGTTGGAGAACTGGGGCCGGTTGGGCAGAACAGTCACCATTGATGTCCAGTTGTGCATAGAGTTATGGTTGTATCAGTCTGTGATGTCAGTACTATGACGTCAGAGCATGACGTCAGCATGCAGACAGACAGCCATGGTGGCGACATCATCTCCAAATTTGGGCATTGTTTCAGCATGTGGCTGTTACGGTGGCCACACTGTTTAGTATCAGTCAGCATGCTGATCTCCAAATTTGGGCATTTTTTCTGCATGTCAGCATGTAGAAGACAGACTGTCGGACGCCTTTGGAGTAATGGTTAAGATGTTGGACCGTCGCGTGGGAGACCCGGGTTCGAAGCCGGGTGGGGAGGTTCGGATCACTTTCGTTACATTGGTGCCGTGACCCGGATCCGGGCTTCCCCGTAGGAGGAGGTCAAAGGGGGGTGAGTGTGGCGGAGAGAGTCGCAGCCCCAGCCTGAAGCCTCAAAAGTCTAGTATCTGCCCTCATTCCATAGGGATATCCCTTTGGATTAATGGTTAAGATATTGGACTTTCACGCGGGGGACCCGGGTTCGAAGCTGGGTGGGGAGGTTTGGATCACCTCTGTTACATATGAATCAGGTTTTTCTCTTTTATTTATTATAGCCTATTTTACTATATATTTTTAAGGCTTTGCAGTTGTAATGTTGTCAATGACCACATGGTGGTGCCATCGCCCAGGTCATTGAGATGTCAGGTCAGGACAGGTCAGTGTTAATTCCCTTATTGTTCCATTCAATTCAACTCAAATACGGAGCTTTATTGGTATGAGAAAAACATACGTTTACATCGCCAAAGCAAGTGTCAAAAACCTAATAAAACAAACTAGGGAAAGTTTGTGTTTGACAAAACACAGAAAACAGTGTTTGATTACCAGAACTGGCAAATGAAATAAAATAAAATAAAATAAATCATATTAAAATTACAGGCTTTTTAGCTCAATAACCGCAGCTAACCAGTGGTGTAAAGTAACTAAACTAAACTTACTTAAGTACAATTTTGAGGTATTTGTACTTTGCTTGAGCCTATTTCCATTTTCCAATAGGCTACTTCTACTTCTACTCCGTCCACTATCTCAGAGGCAAATATTGTAGGCTACTTTTACTCCCCAGGAATTATTTGACAACTTTATTTAGGCCTACTTGTTAGGCTACTTTGCAGATTTAGATTACAAAACTTACATTAACGGCTCACAATGCGATGCCACGCATTGTGAGCTTGTAGATCTGCTATTTTCAAAAGATTGTTATACATTTGAAAACTTGAAATGGGACATTCTGCATAACAAGTACTTTTACTTTTGGTACTTTAAAGGAGTAGTTCACCCCCAAAATGACTTTTTTTCTATTGATTAGTCACGCCATGGAGACTAGAGTTCAATAATATTTTTTGGTTTTTGTCACATTCCTAAGACAAAAATTTGATTTGAGTAAATTTACCCCCATTGATTCCGGATGGTGACCCGTTTCGAAACGGGTCACCATCCGGAACGAATGGGGGTAAATGTATTGTTATCACATTTTTGTCTTAGGAATGCAACAAAAAACAAAAAATATTATTGAACTCTAGTCTCCATGGCGTGACTAATCAATAGAAAAAAAGTCATTTTGGGGGTGAACTACTCCTTTAAGACAAGTACATTTTGATGAAGATACTTTTGTACTTTTACTCAAGTACATTTTGAATTCCGAACTTTTACTTGTAAAAATGCAAGGTGGATTCAGGCAAATATTGCAGCATGGTCATGCTGGACCTCCAGAAGGCATTTGACACCAGCGTAAGTCACTGATTGATAAATTAAAAGGTATCGGTCTTGATAGCGCAGCAGTGAGATGGATGCAAACAGGTGGTGGAGGTGAACCCCCTCCCCTCCCCTCCCCCCCTGAGCATAGGGCCCAGCCCGCCCCCTGCGGCAGGACTCAATGGCTTATGGTGCCGTCCGTAAGCTTAAGGTTGCGACCATTATGCAAATGTGTGTTTCGCCTTTGTTTTCGAGTATTTGCCGGTTTCAAGGGGCCCGGCCACAGCAGTCCCCCTCGTGCCGCCGGGCCTGATAGGGCCTCTGTTCGCGGATGACTCGGCTCTCCTTGTCTCGGTCAGGGACAAGTTGAAGGTTCAAAAGGCCCTTAGCGCTGAACTAAATAAGATCTGCACCTGGCTCAATGACAACAAACTGTCAACAATAACAAGAAAAGATGAAATGTCCTACTTGGGTTGCATCCTAGAGGCTAATCTTTCCAGTGAAATAATGACTACTAAGGTAATCAAAAAAATCAACCAACAAACTTGTTTCTTACGGATTGCCCCGCTGGTTGGAAAAAAATACATTGAAGACTCTAACAGGAGCACTCATTGAGCCCCAGATTCCCCACTTTCACTATGGAGTCCACATATTCACGACGCCTCAAAGGCCCTAAAAACAATTAAGGCTCCAAACAGCCCAAAACAAACTAATTAGGCGCTTCTGCTTAACCTTCTATCCATCTCACAATTACAACACAAGGCAGCTCTACAGATCATGTCCAACCCTCATTTGGCAAAAAAGGGTCAAATGCGTTCTCTATGCTAAAATGTGGAACGCCCAAAGGCCTTAAAGATAATGTAAATCTCTCCATTCCTTTAAAACAGTACTGAAAAGCCACTTAAAGTGGTCTGCTACTCTAACTGGTCATTGAAAACATAGCATATCCTTACTTACCTCCCCTGATCTTTCTATTGTAAATACCATCTATTTTCCATTGTCTATCCTTACCTCCCCCTGACCTTTCTATTGTAAATGTCATTTTATTTTTGCATTGTGTTTTTTACAACTGTTTTTCTGATAACAGCCTAGCACAGGCATGCACTATTGTACATTCCGTGTTGGTCCGGGGAAAGGGGGTGGGTGGGTTTTCTTTTCCTTTTCTTGTTTTACTATTGTTTGTGTTGTTTGTCTGTTAATTGCATTTTTCTTTTGATTATGGAAAATAAAAATATTTGATAACAAAAAAAACTGTTTTTCTGATGATATCTTCTGCATAATACTGTGTTCTATCTGTCTGTCATTCAATGTTATTTTAATTTAAAAAAAAGGATCTAAACAAGCCAAATAGCCATAGGCTTTCTTGGGCGTATCCTTTTAGTTGACCGTGTACCAGTGAACTGTACTGTCATGAAACTGTACCTTTTCCTATGCAAACTTCTAATAAAGTCTTCAATCAATCAATCAATCAATCAATCAATCAATCAATCAATCAAAGTTAGGCTTACTTGTTTGTTACTTTATAGATTTAGATTACAAAACATACATTACCGGCTCACAATGCGTCTCGATGCGACGCATTGTGAGTTTGTAGATCTGCTATTTTCAAAATATTTTTATATATTTGAAAACTTGAAATGGGACATTCTGCATAACGAGTTCTTTTACTTTTGGTACTTTTAGACAATGAAATTTTGATGCCGATACTTTTGTACTTTTTCTCAAGTAGGCCTACATTTTGAATTCCAGACTTTACATTGATTGATTGATTGATTGATTGATTGATTGATTGAAGACTTTATTTGAGTTTGCATATAAAGGTACAGTTGCATGACAGTACAGTTCACTGGTAAAAGGTCAACTAAAAGGATAGAGCCTACCTCAAAAAAAGCTTTTGGGCTTGTTTCAATTGGGGTCCTTTCTCATAACATAGAATGACAGACACATTACAGTATTGGGACGTTTAAGTAAAAATAATGTAGTACTTTTTCCCACCACGGCAGCTAAACACCATTTATGCATGAATGCATCCATCCATCTATCTATCCATCCATCCATGATGATCCATCCATCACTTCACTGAGAGTAGCGTGGGAGGAGAGGAGGAGAGGAGGAGGGGCCGCCTTACTTCCTCAAATTCCAGTTCTAGAGTCTACATCCCATAGCTCGGACTGACAGCAGTGCCGTGATTGGCCAGTCAGGCTAATGCATGCTCTTCTGCTCTGTGGAAGATGAACAGTAGGTCATAACATAACTGCTGCAGTGACACTTTACTTTCTTTTTATGAATTGAGTTCAAAAGGACCCCAATGTAAACAGGCCATTGTGCTTTTTTTGTGGTTTAAATCCTATTAGTAGACCTTAACATGACATACAGTATCTGAACTGTAGGCCTATTACTATGTCCTGTAGGCCTACTTTTACTGTGGGAACTTCAAAAGTATTCAATCAATCAATCAATCAATCAATCAATCAATCAATCAATCAATCAAAAACGGACATAAATAGACTTAAGAGTTGTTAAAAGTATTTGAAGAGATACAGTGATGACGTTTTTAAGGATGTACTTACCCATGTAGGCCTACCTGACAAAATACATCCAAAACATCAAGGATGTTCACAATTACAACACCATGGCAGCTCCACAGATCACGTCCAACCCAGATTTAGCTCAAAAAAGGGTCAAATTCATTCTCCTGCTATGCCGCTAAAATGTGGAACGCCTAACCAAAGGCCTTAAAGGTGTGTAAATCCATTCCTTTAAAACCGCTCTGAAAAGCCACTGAGGCTGATACTCGAACGTGATGAAAGAAAACAAAGCCTATGCCTCCCCCTGACCTTTCTATTATAAATACCATTTATTTTGCATTGTGTTTGGGTTTTTATATTTTCTTCATAGTAGGCAACTGTGTTTTATTTGTCTGTCATTCAATGTTATATGGAGCCCAAAGGACCCCAAATGAAACAAACCCAAAAGCTTTCTTGAGGTGTTATCATTTTAGTTGACCTTTTACTTTTACCAGTGAACTGTAAATGAAAATGCAAACTTCTAATACAATGAATCAATCAATCACCTTCATGTAAAGCATATTATTGTGTGCAAACTTCCAAGAATGAATGTGTGTGTGTGTGTGTGTGTGTGTGTGTGTGTGTGTGTGTGTGTGTGTGTGTGTGTGTGTGTGTGTGTGTGTGTGTGCGCGCGCGTGCGTGCGTGCGTGCGTGCGTGCGTGCGTGCGTGTGTGTGTGTGTGTGTGTGTGTGTGGTTGCCAGACGACAACGCAACAGCGCAACTGTTCCTCCGAGCGATGGGATGTAGAGCCATACCTTCCTCCTCCTCCTCATCTCATGTCCCTGGGGCGGTAACTAAACTAACGTTAATGAAGTGGAGTGGGGGGCAACAACTCATCAACAAACTCTCAAGGAGGAGATCCTTATACTTTTATATATATACTTCTATTATAAATTCTTCTTTGGGGATACGGGAACTTCTTTAAAAAAAAGAAAAACAGCTCAAGAACAGAAAACCCGTGAAGAATGGCTGCTCTTTCAGCCTGGTTCTGGAACGAGAGGTTTTGGCTGCCACACAATGTAACCTGGGCGGATCTCGCAGACCCAGCACCCGGGATTGAGTATCCCAAAGCCGGACACTTGCTCTCTGCCCTGCCGCTGGCGGTGGGGATTTTTATCGTTAGGATCTTCTTCGAGAGGTGCGTATACGTAAACTTAAAAGGTTGGAGAAAGTTTAACATATAACGGTAGGGGGGTTGGGGGCAATTTTTCACATCACGACACATGCCCACTTCTGTGGGGCTATAACAACACTAAAAATCTGAACGTTTTGTGGCTAATAACGCTAGCTGGCGATTTCCTGTCTTCTTTAAACGGTCAAATCAAGACCCTGCATGACATGTATGATGCTTGGGAAAGTCTGGAATGTTGCAAACTGCTATTGTGACATCTTGTGTCTTATAGGCATGGTGATGGGTGGATAGAGACGAGTATCTAAACCAAAGTGTGAATGAAGAAGTTATAAACTTTTTAAACCTTTGTTAAAAGTTTCTATTGTGAGGGCAAGGGAATTGCACAGTAGCCTAGAACATGTATTGATATGATGACATGGAATTGAAGCACAGTTAGCAGCACACCCTGACTAACTTCTAATGCATGCATGCAGCAGTGCCAAGCTGAAGTTCAAGTCATGCAGGCAGTTTCTTGCTGTCTAACCAAGTGCAGACATGTCACGACGGAGGCGTTTACTTTGGCAACCAGAGGAAAAAAACGGGATTTGGTTATTCATTTGACTGTTACACGGGAGGGAAGTTATATCATCCTTAAAAAGATAAGGCAGGCCCAGGCCAGATTGCTGTTATAATGCAGTAATGCACTCACTGATAACATGGGGGGAAACATTGGAATTCCACTGACATGCAGTTGATTCTTTGTGGGCTTATTTATGCTGTGAAATAAACGTGCTCGTTTCTCGGCGTCACATTTCCCACTTCCAAATGTCACCTCTCTCCATGGGCTTTGATCTTTGGTCTGGGGTCTTTGGTAAGGGTTTATTTTAGAGAAAGCCTTGATATTGTGTAATAACGGCATTCTGTTGGTGAATCTGAAACACGCCTACTTCAAGGCACTGCTAGTGCATGACCGTGACTACTAAACCAACAAACCACAAACTGAACACGTATGGAAAGTGTGATGATGATAGATCTGTTTAATAACGTTTTTCAAAATCACATGCCTTGCCAGGGCTTAACAGGATTATTTGCATTGACACCGAAACATATAGGGAAAAAGTCATAATTGATAAGTTAATGCATGTCATCTGCTATAGCCAGATTTATACTTTGTTTGACAACATTGTCATGTGCTGAAATTAGCCCAAAGGTATAGTCCACTTTTGCACAACAACATAGGGAGTTATTATTGGGATACATTTTGAGCAAGATAATATGGCTTTAGGGAGAGTTCAAACGCAGCCCACAGTAAGTAGAGTTTCAGGACAAGATTAGATGTTGTCATCTTGTGATCCTGGGCTTGGTAAAGTGAGTAAAGTGCCTGTGAATAAAGAGCAGTCGGTTACAAAAGGTTATCAGAAACCATAGCCGAGGTGTTTGGGCTGTCTCTCTGTCGGGTACAATGGCAACTGGGGAACCTATCAGGTGCCAAACGGCTTCTGGCTTTTCCGCTCTCATCAGAGGCTCTGAGCCTCCAGGGGAGTGCAGTGCCTGGGGTGATATTATCAGATACCATTAACCCTGTGTCTGTCATTCTGGCCTGGCGGACTCATTCATTTATTCATCAGAGAACCGGCAGACCTGGGCTTGGTTTCCAACACCTGCTTTCCACAGCGCAAACACAGCGCGGTTTAAAGCACAAACACACTGAAACACAATGCACACAGAGTGTGTCAATTAGACACACTGCATGTAAACTAGAATTGGATATTATTGGAGAAAAAATGTACTCACACAAACCTTGTAGCCTATACATACTGTAATGTACTGGTTCCCAAATGCTGGGTGGGGACCCATTTGTGGGTCGCGGACACATTTCTATGGGTCGCCTAATCTTTGTTTTGCGAGCTTGTAGATCTGCTATTTTCACTAGTTTGGGTCCCGGGCGATTGTCCAATTTCTCTTTTGGGTCTCGAGCTAAAATGTTTGGGAACCACTGCTGTAATGTACACGTATTCTATTCTGTCGGTGTTATACTTAATAATTTGTGCATACTGCATACACACACGATCACATACGATTGCAAAATGTCGATTATCCACTGCCAGCTGCCAGCCATGGCTTGTGCCAAGGTTTGTTTGCTGCATGGCTAGTGGTGGAACAATGGAGAATAAGCCAGTGTAACCTAATCTGTGCCTAGATAACAGGCCCGAGTATCATATCTGTGTTCAAAACCCACGCCATGTTGAATTAACACTTGCATTTTATAAAGGTGATCAAAAACTATGATCCTTTATTTCCTACCATGTACAGTATGTAGCCATAAACTTGCCGCTAGGCCCAACTAGCTTGGTCTTGTTTACCAATTACTATGCTGCTGAGCAGTGCCCATCCCTCCAAACATGTCCTTTGTCCTATTGAAGCAAGGATGCATATCTGCAAGATCCTCTTTTCTCTTTTACCCACACAGGCAGTGGCCTGTGTAGGTCAGGTTGACATTACTATTTCAGAAGTGAAACAGGTGTTCTTTGTTAGACTTGTTTCTTGTTTGATCATAATCATTACTTTCCTGTTGGCAGCAACTGTGTAGAACAGTCAGGGTGTTGGTGTGTGCAGGCTAAGGCCTTTCACTAAGCCCCGTCATGGGTTGAACACTGTTAATACTGGAAACAATAATGTGTGTCGGATTATGAGCTGCCAGACATACCTTGCAATCTGCAGCGTGCTGTTAACCAGTTTCTCTTATCTACCGCTATCTAAGTTCTAATAGTGGGTATGTCACCTGTTGGACTCATCTTAAAAGGAACACTGCCTCTTCTGGGAATAGGTTTTGAGGAAGCTAGGAAACAAATGTTGGTTGTCTGGTTGTCTGCTAACGACACATCCTTCTATTCTGCGTTGTGTTGCCCTGAGAACTGACGTTATGGTTTCTTCCTGATCTGTCGTTTTCCTGTTTAACCACTGTCCCTATTTTAGGCATATGTTACACTGAAATAACAGTTAAATCGCACCTGTGCGAACTGTGTTATTGGTATCAAACACGACACACGTGTGTACATCTCCTTGTATGGGCCTTTCTGTCTTCTGTCCGTGACGTTAGTTATCTCCATACATGGAGTTCCACACTCATATTGGACATAGGGACCTACACACAAAGCCAGACGTAGGAGAGGTTAGCACAGCTCAAAAATCAACACGCGTACGTCACGTGTTGTGATGCTGCATGCTACATGTTCAGGCTTGTCACAATTATATATATATAATATATATAATAATTGCTTAATCACAGTTATTTGAGATAATCACTATTAATTTGCATAATAGTCATTGTCGTCTCAATGTTGAAAAACATTAAAAAACAATAGTGGAAATAGCCGATCTACAACCTCACAATGTGTCCCAATGTAACACATTTAATCATAAAATGATTAAATGGCCTTTTTTGCATAGTAAATTATAGGCCACTGTCAGTAATTTTGTATATTAAAGGTATTTGTCATATCTGCGCCATGCAACTTTAGTTTACAAAGCCTAAAAGCCAAACAGAAATGTGATACTTATGTTCCAATGTTCAATGGAATAAATTGTTAATCAAAATTATTTGTATGGCAATTAATCATCAAATATAATGTCATGCTTGTGACAGGCCTAAACATGTTGTGAGTTTTGATGTTCCCAGCTTTTAATTTCACTGACATGAACACTACATTTTTGTAAACATATATCGGTATTCGAATAGCCTAAAATGAAGGGAGCACAAGCGAAGGAGTGTGTGAGCTTGTAGATTGGTTGTTTTAACTAGTCATCATCGTACGATAAAGTATACAGGGTGGTTAAACCAACAGTGCAGAGTCTGTTGCTCAAGTTCCCTCAGCCCTATGTTCCCTCAGCGACGCGGGTGAATGTTAACCTGGTAACCTGCCGATGCTGGTGAGCAGCTAACTGGTGAATGTTAACCACTATGTTCCCTCAGCCCTATGTTCCCTCAGGGTGAATGTTAACCTGGTAACCTGCCGAATCCGATGCTGGTGAGCAGCTAACTGGTGAATGTTAACCACTATGTTCCCTCAGCCCCTAACCTCAGTGAGGGAACATAATAATAATAATAATAAACTTTTTTTGTATAGCACCTTTCATGACATGAAATGCAGCTCAAAGCGCTTTACAGAGCAGAAGATGAAGCACAAGTGCTTAACAGAGAAAAAATAATAATATTAATAATTAATTACAATGATTACAATAAAGCAGAAAAATAAAAACATAAAACATTGAAGAACAATTTCAGAACAGTGCGGATGTCAATTAAACTGCACAGGGATTTAAACATTCAGCTAAAAGCAAGAGTAAAGAAATAGGTCTTGAGCTGTGCTTTAAAGCTATCCACAGAGGCTGCCTGTCTTAAGGTGTCTACACACCAAACAGCCTATAGGAGACTCCTTCTGACTGTACACAGACTGCAAAGAACTGCAAAAAACTAAGCACTTATTTTTTTTTTTTTTTTTTTCAGACGACGCCGACTGTAGTTACTGTATGGCAGTGGTGCCAGGTCTGCTCCTTATAAGCAACGTTGATCCTGTTTTCCTATAATGTTGCTAGTTGTGTGGGTTGCTTTTGTTTGGGCTTGTTTCTGAAGTGTAGTTGCTTATTTGGCCTTGCTTTCAACATTATTTTATAAAATAACTAATGTAATAGAGTTCAGAGGTGAAACTGGTCGCGCTTTTGGGCTTATTTTCATAGACCTGGTCGCGTATTTCACTCACAGAATCTGGCAACCCTAACCCTGCCGGAGGCAGCTCTGTTCTCCGTGCAGAGGAGGAAAAAAAAGAAAACATCAACACGGGCACTTGATGGACTATTACTAGCCTACTACTAGCTTTGCTTTGGATCCGATTGGAATAGGAATTGAGAGTTGAGATTGAGAATATGGTATTTAGTAAAAATATGCGACGGGAAAATGTCTCTGGCTTGTTTTGGCTTGGTTTTGGAGCAGTAGTAAACTATTCTACAACTCCCTCAATCTTACCGACGGCGAGGGGCGACTGAACAAAACTGAGCAAGTCCAGTTTTCCAGTTTTCGGTCGATAAGGTTCCCGACCCGCTGCCGAAAACCTGACGATGAGCTCCCGTTCGGCAACAGGCGCTTTCCGCCGCCTTCCGCCGCCGAATCGTCGCCGAATCTGTGCGGTTAAAAGTGGCCTTTAGGTGTAGTGGGAGTTTATTCCAAGCTGTCGGTCCGTAGAAGCAGGAAGCTGCTTCACCATATTTTTTACATGTCATTGTTGGCCCATAGGGTCCAGGGAACATACAGTAGCCATGATTGTGTGAATCATAGCGAGCTCAGGGATTGCATTCAGTGCTGCATTCTGAACGGTCCCATCCTTTATGTATGTCCAAGGTTTTCTTTCACAGATTGTGCTGCCTCCCTCCGAAGCGCCACCGCTGTGAGCATTCACAGGCCATGCCGAGCCTGTCTCCTGGCAACAGGCTTTGTGTATGTTGGAGTGGTCAGGTTCTGAGGAGGAACAGGGATGTTTTGACACATGACATAACAAATATATTAGTTTGTCACCTTTGTCAGCTTTTATCTGCCCATCCCCATTCCCCTCCTGAGGTTCCCCTCCAGGCTAATACTAACATGGGCTATTTTGACATTAATCCTCCTTGTTAAAGATCACTGGGGTTTATGCTTAATTAAGAGAACATATCCCATTTGTGTGGCATAAGGCGAAATTGCTTACCTTTTGGCTTATAAACATCTTAATCGCTGACAAAATGTAAAATTATACTCATTATAAGAGGCACCAGGGGCTAACTGAGGACGGTTGAATTAGACTTGCAACGTAACCTACACGTAGATTAAAGAGCTTCATTCAAAAGAGACAATGGCATTGTTGTCATGCCTGCATGTTTATGTCCCTGACTCACTTTCTAATATCTGCTTATTTATTGTTCAAGGTTGCCTCCTACACTGTCAGACTGTGATGAGAGAGGCATTATATGCATTGCCTGGAGTAACGTTTAACATTATGTCACAAAGCTGAACTATGTAGCCCAGGGCTGGGCTGGGAGGGAAAGCCATGTCTTGACATTGTACCAGGTGATCTTGACAGGTTTAACCCCAAAATAGATGCCTCTGCCTGGATTATTTGTTACCGTGCAATATATTTATTCTGTTGTGTCATATTGTCACCAACTACTAGACTATAACTTTATTCATCATTTAGACTAATACTCCTTCTGTATGCTTCTCTGATTAAGCTAATGTCACCTTGTTTTTGTTTTGTTTGCTTTTACCCAATGAATTGAAAATGTACAGTAGTGAACCCAAATAGTTTGCAATCCACTTATAGATTGCGAACCACATAGTTTGCTGTGTGGTGTTTCTTTTTTTTTTCTCGTTTTGGGGCTTTTATTGGATAGGACAGTTAGACTGACAGGAAATGGGGGGAGAAATGGGGAGCGACATGCGGCAAAGGTGAATCGGGAATCGAACCGGCGACGCCGCCAGGCATCCATGCCTAAGTGCTATGCGCCTGAACCAGTAGGCCAAGCCCCTGCTGTGTGGTGTTTCATTCAGAACTGGATGGGCCAGGTATCAGGAGGCAAGGCTGGTTCATGTTGCAAGACAATAAGAACGGGGAGGACAACAAGTGGGAGGTTTTTTGTTAGCGACACAAGCTGGGTTTTCTTTTTTCACTCCTTCACATGTAATGCATCACAATGGCTCAGGTTATTGGGCAGTAAGTGTCAGATTCCCACGGCTGAGAACCATCTCCTATGTACTGCATTGGCACAATGGAATGGAATTACCGGTGTATCATGAATTAATTATTGGAATAGTGCTGTATATCAGGGGTCTTAAACGTTTTCAGGCCAAGGACCCCTTGTTTGAGAGAGAGATGAAGCAGGGACCCCCCACAACCTTTTCGTAGATTCCATATAGTTTCATTTCATCGTTTGACAGCACAATCATCAGTGTATTTTGGATTCATGCTAGTCCCATATAGAACCTCACCCGTCGGTGCATACTGTTGTGCTCCGAGACGAGGTCCTATAAAGATTTAGTGGGGGGGGGGGGGGGGGGGGGGGGGAGAACTTCTCCAACGTTTAGGTAGAAAACACTTTTCCCGAAATTGTATCCACAAAGTAAAGGTAGTTCCAAGCTCCCAGACTGTGATAACCTAACAAGGGTCCATAAAATATGAACCAGGGCACGCTAGTTTTGTAATGTTTACAAGCCTGGAAGTTGCAGCCGGAATGGCAGCATTAGCGCCTCCTCTGGTCGAATGTTGCATACTGTGACAGCTATTTTCGGCTAAAGTTCTCAGAATATGGACACTAGGGTTCAAGTGCATGCATATAAAAAAGGAGAAAAACATGTTCTATCACACAGAGATTTGGAGGACCCCCTGTAGTAACTCTGAGGACCCCCTAGGGGTCCTGGACCCCCTGTTGAAGACCCTTGCTGTATATAATTGGAGAAGATTCTGACGCAGATTAGAAGGTTGTGCCTGGGCCTCATGAATGTTTATGAAAAATAAAAGCCCCATCATGATTCTACATGTGGCAGAAGCAAGATATCTTGAGTTGAAATAAATCCATGCAGGGCCTGTAGTGTGGATTTCTTTTTTCAGTGACTCAGCAGACTTGCTGTCTGTCATCAAGAACAAATTGAAAAGCTATCTCTTAAAAATATTCTCATACCGCCTCTTTCCCACTAATTAGATGCCCTCGCCATGCCAGTCTTTTATCTCGTGCTGTTCTTATAATGTCATTCTTCCATTATCTGACCTTCTGTGTTTACTAGAACATGTTCTGCTACCTTAAGCCCGGCGTACAACTATCAAAAATAGCAGATTTACGAGCTTACAAAATCTACCACGCGATCTTGAAGTTTGAGATTGTAGATCTGCTATTTTTGCTATGCGACACCTCCAGGGGAAAAAGGCTTTTACCTTTGTTTTGCCCCTTGCTTGAAATGAAGACGCGAGCTACAAACTGGTGTTTATTCTGCAGTTCAAAGCTAGGTTAACCCCCCCCCCCCCCAATGGAGCATCTCTGAAGTGCTTGAAGTCATTAAAATGGTACTTACTACTGTACTTATAAAGATGACCTCATATTAAATAGAAATGCCGAAGTCCCAGGGAATTCCAGCTGTTACAGGGGACTCCCCTTGTATTACAGAATCAGCATATGGAACATTTAGTGATGAGATCACGGCTAGGCGATATGGACACAATCACACTATTTTGGACCGAATACCTCCATCTACAGTATGGTTACGATATTGTGGGGATAACAATGCAGTATATTAAGATAAAAAAAATATTTACACTGAGATTAGCCTACTGACAATGGATACGTTATTGACATTTGTACTCGATTATCCGGTAGGCTTGTTTGAATTGTTCAAATTCTTTACTGAAAGCACTTGCTAAGCCAGAGGTAAAGAAAGTTTGACAATGATGAAGCATGGGCTTTTGAGAGGTGTAATCGAGGAACCAAGGAATTCCAGTAGTCTCAGCATGGAGGTTTTTACCACAAATATTTCTTGTATTGTTTGTCAGAGATTGTTTAACACCTTCAGAATCAGTACATTATACAGTAGTCCACTGGTTGTCAACTGCAAATGTTTTTTTTTCTTTTTGTAAATACAATGGGCATTTTCTTTCCAGAATTAGCTTAAAAGAATTGAAGGCACACATTTAAAGGGTAGAGCCACCCATTTTCAACTAACTCTCTTTTTCTATTTTTTCCCCTTAGTTTTTGTTTAATCATGTCTCTTTCATTAAATAAAATGTTCTTTTGTGTGATCATCATCTTGCTTAATATGAATAAATTAACAGTACTTGCTCCAGTGATGCATCTTTTACACTAGCAGCAGTTGGATACTGTGTGTTTGGAGGGGGAGTGTTTATATTTGTAAATGTGTTTTTGGGATGAAGTGCAGCAGGGAACTCAATGCTTTGTATTAGCCTATTAATTGTTCATTGATACCGCCACCTGCACCCGTTTTAACCCCCAAAAACACTAATAATTTAACAAAATAATCCAGAAATTTTGCGCGTTCACCCAAAAGAGTCCCACCCTGAAGTTTCCAGGCCCACCCTATTTCTCTGTTCTGGCTGCGCCCCTGATGCGTGTGCAGTGCACTGATCTGCTTCTCTGCAGTGCCACAGGTTCACTCCAGTCCTCTGCATCATCTTTTCTCAACCAGGCCTGTCATTCATTTCACTGGACCAAGCTATCCTCCAGCAAACATCGCATTACTGTCCGCTGCTTGTGGTTGAGTCTTCCCCAATAGACTGTAAAAAAATATGGACAGTAGAAAGCCATTGGTTTCTATACTGCGAAAATTATGCTTTTTTGGCCCTTGTACGGGTGCCGCCATCATTGTAGAAATCAACGTTCATTGGTAGAAATGGTACCATCTTGAAAGCTATTGGCTGCCAACGGTCACGTGCAACCGCAGGGATACTTGGGAGAATGTGGTGTTGAGTTTGCAGAAAATAAAGCACACAAAGAAGAATCATCACAAGCCTATGATCACAAGCCTCTCCTACAGCATACCCTGCTTTAACATCAATTATAAATTGGACCATATTTTCACAAAACGCATATCATGGTGATTGAAATGAGGCTTCAAACTAGCGACAGTATTCATGACAATGTTTATTAAGGTAAGAAAATCAAATATAAAGGTTCGGAGGAAATACATGGAATCCTATGGAGAACATGTTGCTTCTGGTACCAGAACAGCACAATTAGCGGCCAATCATAGGAAATTTTAGTTCCGTGTTGCTTCATTTTAAATCCGGACAACTTCCCCCCTGGTCTTCCCACTAAGATTTAGACCAGCTGTTTCTGATCTCCTTTAATTAAGCACTTTTGTAACGTCCGTCCGTCCGTCCGTCCGTCCGTCCGTCCATCCATCCATCCATCCATCCATCCATCTACCGGTATCTTCAACCGCTTATCCGGAATCGGTCACGGGGGTAACAGTTCCAACTGAGATTTCCAGAGTTCCCTATCCTGAGCAACTTCCTCCACTCCCTCCGGGAGTATACAGAGGCGTTCCCAGGCCAGTGTGGAGATATAATCCTTCCATTTGGTCTTTGGCCTGCCACGGGGTCTCCTCCCAGTGGGACGTGCACCGAGGACCTTCCCAGGAAGGCACTCGGGAGGCATCCGTACTAGATGCCCGAACCACCTAAGCTGACTCTTTTCCAAGTGTAGGAGCAGCGGTTCTACTCCAAGTCTCTCTCGGGTGACTGAACTTCTCACCCTATCTCTAAGGGAGATACCAGCCACCCGTCTGAGAAAACTAATTCCGGCCGCTTGTACCCGTGACCTTATACTTGGTAATGTAACATAGGTAACCCACGCACCCTGCTTATGTACTAACTAGTGCTGCCAAATGTAAACATTGTAAGGATAATCATCCCAGATTATTATAAGAATATGTATTGGTTTTGTTTCTTGACTCTCACTCTTACAACTCTCCTGTGTTTCATTCTCACTGTTGTTGCTGTTATGACACCCGAATCTCTCCTGGGATCAATAAAGGTTTATCTTTATCTTAACCTGTGATGATAAACTGCATACTGACCTTGTGGACTTCTATTACTTTTATATGCAAATGAAATAACCTATATTTTTGCAGTGATAACATATAATAATAGTGTCATTATTGTGAAATTGTAATTGTCTTCCATTTGCTGTCCAGCAGCTTCAGAGAATCTAAATATGTTGTATCTTCTGGCTTTCAGAGGCTTTTTCACATTTTGAAATCTTCTATTAGATTCAAACGGACCATTTATGGGATTATTATTCATCATATTATTAAGCACAGTGTCACAGTGAAATCCTCAGCACACAAGATACATTATTTACACGACTTTATTCAGTTTCACTGTTTAACAGTTTTTAGGAATGTTAAGTGATCATAGTTTCTTTCACCTTACAAACAACCTCAGAAAGTTATGGAAAAGTTCTTGACTTTTATGTCTGAATGTGTGAAAGAACCCCAGATCAAGACATTTACATACCAGATAAAATACAAACTAATGCAAGCTCATGCAATAACATAGATAAATTATACTACTACAGTATATACTAATCTCTCTCTATTTGAAAAATGTAGCAAACAGTTTGAGTCATAAAAAAAAAACAGAGTTTGTCCTTGGTGACACAGGCCCAGTAAGTTATATTTATATCCATACAGCGAGAATGTGTGTATGTTATGGTGTGTATTGAGACTGAGTCTTCCTACGCTCTGTGTTGACAGGTTTATTGCTGGCGTGTGTGCCCAGAGTCTACACATACAGGCAGACGTGGGGCGGCGATGTCAGCCCAACGCTGTGTTGGAGAAAGTGTTTACATCCATCACAAAGGTAAACACGTTATTACTGTGGTTCTAGTCTTTGTTTGTTTTTTGTCTTGTTTGCCCATTTACATAAAACACTAGGGATGGGACGATAAGCGATATTATCGTTTATCGTGATAAAAAACACTCACAATAATCGCATCGTGGAGATTTCATTTATCGTGAAATCGTCCTCCGTCATGCACTGGGATCAATTTAACTTTTTATTTGCAGAGGTGCATATCCGGTACCACTTAAACCCTCTATTGGTAAAACGTAATATACATACTTGATACAGTCCCTTTTTCACTCTGTACCAAATCTCTTTGCCAAAAAATAGCCGATCTACAAGCTCACAACGCGTTGCGTTGCAACGCGTTGTGAGCTTGTAGATCGGCTATTTTTTGGCAAATGTTAATGTTCTGCCCCAGGATAATGGATGTTGGGGATATTTTGATTATCGCGATAATATCCTAAATCGCGATTTCTTTGGTCACAATAATCGAGATATAAAATTCTCATATCGTCCCATCCCTATTGTTTACTATGTGGTTCATGCATTGATGGATGGCGGGCTGACTGACATGTTTTGAGTTTACACAGGTGTACGTCAGTTTATTTGAAATGTACATCTTGTCACATGCCATTTGCTCTAGAAATAAATGTTTGGGAGACTGTAAAGGTTCTTTTTACATAATAAATTGGGTTGCGGTGAAATATATTATATATAAATATATTTGCTGTTACATTGAGCCCCAGCAGTCAGTGTAAGCCACCCGGAAAAATATAATCTGTAAATATTGCCTAATGATACATTGTGTTCCTGTTCATAAAAGCAATTAAAACAGCAGTTAAATTAACCCCTAGGAGGTGCACTGACACACACTACACCAAGCTCAACCAGCCTTTTCAACTTCTCCCTTTAGCCCTCTTATTTCTTGCAGGCTACACCTGAATACCTTTACTGCACATAAAGTAAACAAAGGAAGGATAGCCAAGGTTGGCTTGGTTCACTGTTCACATTGCAGTGCATGCAGCATGCCCATAGGCATAATGAAGCGTCAGCGTTAGTTTATGCAGGACATGGGAGTCAAGTGCTGCTCGGCTGTAGTCAGTTGTCAGTCAGCTCTGTTCTCATACCTCATTAACATATCTGCTGGTCATTATGTCACATGACTGCCATACTCCAATCAAAGCTCATCAGTAGGGGAGGCTCCTTTAAATAGAGCTTGCTTCTCTACCAACGCTTGGTTCCGGAGCTTCGGGATCATTTGCTGCTTACCTCCACCACCCCAGCCTCCACCTTTGCACGATCAGTCTGGCTAAATACTTGTGATTGTCTGATTAAGTTACATGTCAATATAAAGTACTGTGATCTTGAGTTTCATGTCAATGTTGTTAAACTCAATACTGTGATTTTGACTAAGTTCATGTCAATGTTGTTAAGCTCAATACTGTGATCTGATTATGTTACATACTATGATCTGATTATGTTACATGTCATGGTTATTGCTTTTGCTATTCTATCCCTATGGGGGGTATTGCTGCGTTCCCTGATTTTGCTTAGCATGCTCAGAAATGCCTGCACAAAATTCAGGGAGCATCTCCGATCGCGGAGCCCTTCAAACGCCAAAATTAACTGTATTCCATTTATGCAATAAATGGTTAAATCTGCTTTACCTGTATTCAGTTTATGCAATAAATGGTTAAATCTTCTTGACGTGAATGTTCGTGCCTAAAATATTACCAACAGTGTTGTCTAAAAAGGTTTTTCTTTTTTTGCAATAAGAGGCCTTGTGAATGCAGGCAACACAGCAGCAGGAGCTTAGCAGTGCCTACTTTGTTTTTGTTTTCCATCACAAGATCGAAGGCAGTAATATATTTGAAACTATTTGACAGGTTCTAGATCAGGCAGCCAGATATAACTAGTGAAACGACTTCTGTCTGCGACAGTATGCAAGGTACATGCATTCTGTTGGGGTTATTTATTTCCATTGGAGGAACTATGTAATGCGGTCTACAATGAAACATTATGCACAACTATGTTTCCACTGACAATAACAGAGACTCACGAACATTAACAATGTGCCTTTCACTGAATTTCTGACATAGTTGTGCAGCAAATGTCTCTGCTTCCGTCTCTTAAAAACTAGTATTTTTGTTATGATAAGAATCCCAATGTTTAATGGAATAAACTCTCTGTCTCTCCTGTAGAACCCAGACTCGCGGCATCTGGATGGCCTGTCCAAGCAGCTGGACTGGGAGGTACGCAAAGTCCAGCGTTGGTTCCGGCAACGGCGAAACCAGGACAAACCCAGCACCCACACCAAGTTCTGTGAGAGCATGTAGGTCTTTTTTCTTCCTCCCAATGCTCTGCTCTGGCCTTTGACCTCTCTGTGGGTTTGAGCACACAGCATAGCACAGCACAGTGCTTTCTGTGAGGATATTGTGTTATGTGTGTGGGGGGGTGGGGGTAAAGGTTTATTTGCATGATATGTTTGAGTTTCACACATTACTATTCAGGGAGAATATTGTCATTTTGTGTGGTTGTATTATTTGGTTTGTATATTACTTTGCCTGATTACATCAATAGTTACATCATATCTTATTGCAACTATTTTGTTTTTAATTTATTTCTAGGTGGAGGTTTACATTTTATCTATGTATATTTACATATGGGATCCAGTTTCTGTGGCAGGTGAGCCTGGCACAGCTCTGCAAAGAGCAGTGAGTGTACCTGTCAGGAGAGAGATTTACTGCTATGATAAATTGTAATAAATAGGCTTGTGTTTATTTCCCATACATACAGTACAGTAATAACACTAGTATTTGTTTGCTGACCTAATATTGTTTTATTGTACAGTGTCCCTGGATGTGGAATACACGTCATTGCTGGTACAATTACCCCTATCAGGTGAGAAACTGATTGGTGTATGACTTTGGTGTGCATGTTGTTTGTTTTTTATTGCTCTTTCTTTGAATTCACAGGCCCATCTTCCAGGCAAACTTTAGGGCTCTTTAACATATTACAATTCTATAGTATCACCAACGACACAGAATCCTCATACTCCACCTACCTGGAAGCAAATGTTAAAGGACAACTCTGCTCCAAATAACATCTAGGCTCATTTTCCTATTTATATTGATCCCAAATGACTGTCCATTGGGTCTATTAGGCAGATACGCTCCTGTTGTCCAGTTTCCCTCGCAGAATGCAGCAGCCCTCACAGCATAGAGAAGATAAGCCTATTGCTTTTACGCTATATGTTGTGGTCAAAAGTGTGTTTTTTCTTTTCTCAATCTGTTATTACAGTAGTTGCCATTACGCACGCATCCATGCCATCGTTGTCCCACACCAGCCGCCACACTCTGCTAAACAGATGTTTGGCTATTATGTGTTTTGTCAAGTCCCGGAAAAGACATGCTGTGATTGGTCAGTATAGTCACACCCCAAACCATGATTTATGAGACTGTGGTGGCTTGTGTGGGACAACCAATGTGTTTGTAATGACAACTAGTAACACATTTGTCAAACACTTTTGACTGCAACAAATAGTGTAAAAGCCATAGGCTTATGGGCTCCACTCTATGCTATGAGGGCTACTGGGTTCTGCTGGGGAAACAGGACAACAGAGCCATTTCTGCCTAATAGACCCTATGGATAGTAATTTTGGATCAATATAAGAAGGAAACTTAGCCTAGATGTTATTTAGGGTGGAGTTGTCCTTTAATGTCTGTTTAGTTTTATTTAGCTGGCCTCCTCATCTGTATCCTTGAGTAGATGACGTTATGTCACAACAAGACTCTGTGAAAACTACATTATTAGGCTGGGCTTTGTGAGGAACTGTGTGCAGTTTGTTAGAGGGATAGTCAGTAATGGTGTCTATTACGTATGTGAATTCCTTGATATGAAATGTTCACCTGCAATTTTCCTTTGTGGTCCCAGTAATATTTATTGTTAAAGTGCTGTAACGTGACCAATGTTGTAACCTGGTCACCTTGTAACTTGACCAATGCTGTAATTTGGTCGTCTGTAACACGGTCAATCATTTGCCATCAAAGTCACCCAGCCAGCCCAGGACCCAGTCTGACCCAGCCAAGAACAAAGAGTTAGCAATGTTGATTTACATTATATCTGATATACGTATGTGGTTTTCCTGATATAGAGCCATATGATTTCAAGACCTTTATTGTTGCAGCTACAGTATATTGAACAGGCTAGGTGGATTTGCATGGTGACAGCAACAGCCGGAACGTATACCGGTTGTATATCTCATAGATCTCACCTCTAAACAAACAAAACTATTTAACTGTTGAAAAGGAGTGAGTTTTGTTCTTGTGGTGAGGTGGGCAGCAAAATCCTGAAAGTTAACTTCAAGTTTAACGTTACATTTGACATCACTTCTCCATTTTTCAGTCAGTCTTTACCATGTGCTGTTTTGCATTGGAAATATGACCGAATCCGCCTTTCTCTATCAATGTCTATAGGTCCTGACTCCAGGGCTTTATCACTACTACGTAATAGAACTGGCATTCTACTGGTCACTCATGTTCTCGCAGTTCACTGACATCAAAAGAAAGGTGAGTAGTACCACCATGGAAGGTATTGCCAGAGAGAGACAGAGAGAGAGACAGAGACAGACAGACAGAGAGACAAAGAGAGAGCGAGAGAGAGCAAGAGATGAAGAGATGGGATGGCACTGCTGTGGATGCTCAGTGTTGCCACTCCCTGTTTCAGATTTGTAAATACACGTATTGTTCCTCATTTGACTGTGTGTCTCTGAGCGTGTCTGTGGGTGACTTTCTTTCAGAATGACTGTCTTGTGTGTGTGTGTGTACTGTATTTGTAATCTAAAATCTAAAAATCTAAAGGAGAGATTTGTGGTTTTGCTTTGTCACAAGCTGTTTAAACTGTGCTCCTTTGTGGAGAAGGTCATGTGATCTGCTGCTGGAGAAGGAAACGTGCTCAATCTCTGAATGTCAGACAGATTCGGCACTTTACTATCATGTGACAGTGGAGCAGGCCTAGCTCTAATACAATTATGGAAATCCCACTAAGCACCACTGCCAGGGGTTGGAGCTGGTGTTCACACTGTGCAACAGACCACTGTCCTGACTTCACTGGTGCATATGTTTCCTCACAGCCAATTTGTAGTGTTTGATAAAGGAAAATAGGTTAGCAAATCGTATTATTATCATTTATGTTGGCGGTTTGGAGCCATCAGCCAAAGCTGAGTGTAATTCACTTCAGTGCCTTTGATTTAATTATGTTATTCATAGTGTGACGTTGAGATGAAGTAGCTGTAGCTCTTACTCAATTGAATGATTCTGTAGATGCCTTTCTTATTAAGGCTTTAGTGACCGAAGCCTTCCAACAGGCCGAGTCTTATTTGTATAGACTCTAGAGCAGTGGTTCTCAACCTTTTCAGGCAGTGACCCCCAAAATAATCATATTTTAACTGGGGAACCCCTCCCCACCCTGACGAGCACTAAGAGTTGAGGCATTACATTTTGTATAACACGGTTCTATTATAGAACGCGTTGTGAAGCGTTGTGAGCATGTAGTTCTGCTATTTTCAGAATATCTGTCTCTAATACTTGATAGTTTGGCCAATGTTTAATTTGTCATTTTAGACTAGAGGTATTAAAAAGTCCTATTGTCACTTTAGAAACGTGCATATACCCCCTACACACTTACACTTTATGTTGGTTTGTTTACTGTTGAGTGACAAAACAATGTTGCACATTATCTGTGGACCCCCCAAAATAATTTGGGACATCTTTTTCAAGGGAATCTTGGCTGTGAAGGGCATTTCTTTACATAAGAAATGACAATGCATTAAACATTAAAATTAAAAATGTACTAACCATAAAGGTGACAATTTTTAACCGAGCCATTAATGAAGGTCTGTTGAGTAATTATAATCTTAATCAGCTAAACACTAATGAGGTGGCAGAGTTTTACGACCTTGGAATGAGTAGCAGAAGAACATGGGTCCTGCTCATGCATGGCAAAAAGGCTTTCCAAAGTAGCTGGTAATAACATTCTATTATAAAATAGCCTTTTTGCTAATGATCTAAGAAAAGTGAAATGCACTTTGACATGTCCCCTGAAAAAGGCCATGATGACAAATGGCTACTACAACAACTGTATGATTGTACTGTAGCTATCTGGCTCAGTTATAGTTGTTTTATATGATATTGTGGTCTTGCTGTTGCAGCAGTCAATGACTAGTGAAGCATATTTTTAAGTGTGAAAACAAGACATTCTCCCTAACCCCTTTTGTGGTCGTCCCTTCTGGGCATGTCATAATTAGCAGAGTATTTGGTGAAAATAGGCGAACATTCTGTGAAAATAGCAGATCCACAAGCTCACAATCGAAGAGAGAGATTTGGTATAGAACCCTGGGGGACCTCAGTCAACAAAGTAAGCAGGGTTTAATACAGCTCTGTTTGTTTGTCTTGGATTGTTGTGGACTGTTAATGTCTGACCTTTATCTTCTCCCTCTGACTGTCCCAGTAGTCTGGCTGCTGTGTGTAGTTCATCACACAGAGTCTAGAGTCTGTCTACCACTGCTGGTCCTTTCCTATAAAGGCTTGAACATCGTCTTGTTTAGAAATTCTGTGTGTGAGAGATTTATCTCTTTCATGATATGTTTGTTGTGTGTCTCCTCCTTGCACTTGAACTCAAGTGTACATTTTAAACCACTTGCCACTTGGACTGAAAACAGGACTCTAACAAATTTGGTACTACTAACATGGTTGAATGCACTATACAACATATGCCGTCTTTCTGAAGCCATTTACTCACAAATCAGCAATACTTAGGAGACTGTGTCCATCTGCTTTTGCCCTGTTCAATAATAAACATAAAGCAGCTATTTCCATTCTGTAATGTATTTTTAAGTCATTGGAAACCCTTAATGTCTATTATATGTGATAGCCTGTAAAAGAATATACAGTATATATATAAAAAATGCCCACTACACTGATTAAATAATAACTGACTAAATAATGGTATTCTGCTGCTATGTGAGGGAATAAAAGGTCATTGTGAATACCACATTGCTCCCATATTCCCCACATTATGCCACATGCACAACTAAAGCGAGTTCAGTTATTATGCCTGAAGGGAGTTACTTAAATTGTACACCATAAAACTGTTCGACCAGAACAGCCATCTCTTTTGGTCGTTTTATGTGCTCTACGTTGTTCATCATTAATGGGTCTTAGACGGTTAACTGTGTTGAATTTGTCTCTTGTGTCGGTGAGTACGTGTTGTGGTTTTAGAAACCCACTGCAATCCAAACCAAATTTCCCTTTTGCGACAAGGGGGGGGGGGGGGGGGGGGGGGGGAAACTTTGAATGTGGAAGAGTTAAAATGACAACCACACCACATGCAGATCTGCCCTCTGCTTTGTTGTTTTTTTAAACACAGGACTTCCTGATCATGTTTATCCATCACCTGGCCACCATAAGCCTCATCAGCTTCTCCTACGCCAACAACATGCTGCGAGTCGGCAGCCTGGTCATGTGTGTCCACGATGCGTCTGACTTCCTGCTAGAGGTCAGTTAAAGTAGATATAGTCACACAGTACAACACCGTGTGACTTGTAGTCACCCTGCACGCTGAAATATGTGGAATGAATTGACATGTCTTGACTTTCCTGAATTACTTTAGAAGACCCCAAACTATATATGATTGTTTAAATACGCTTGAACATTATCTCTCTTTCGCGTGTGCTCTCTCCATATCTCTCTCCCTCTTTTCATATCTCTCTCTGTATTTCTCTCTCTCTCTCTCTCACACACACACACACACACACACACACACACACACACACACACACACACACACACACACACACACACACACACACACACACACACACACACACACACACACACACACACACATTTGGACTTGTGTAATTCCCTGTTTTCATTTCCTCATTCCTTATTGAAGGAAGCATGAGCACAGTTCGGGGCTCTCCCCAGGTTGGGGTTGAGTAGCGCCCAGGATTACAGTTTAGACAAAATCGTGGGATCAAATACATGTTATGGCTACACCTCTATAGACACGGCCAGTTTTGTGTAATAATAATTTAAATGACCACCTTGGATCAATGGAACTAACGCAGTATAAATATATTTTGTATCGTATTTGTATTGTATTGCATACAGTTTGTATTAATAATGAATTGACTACAATGGACCACAATGAAAACACCTGTCAATCATTGTGGTCAATGTTAATAACATTGTTAATAATAGTGTTAATAAAGTATATAATCAATCAATAATTTTAAGAACGAATTCATTTTTTTATATTAATGTTATTAATTAATGTTATATAATCATTAAAATCGTAGTGTTTTGCCAATTATTTGGAGGCCCGCTTGCAATACTCTCGCACCTTGCCAGTGGGCCCCAGCCCACAGGTTGGGAACCACAGGTTGGGAACCACTGCGGTACATGAAATCCGGCACCCATTAATCATGTAATCTTTCATGTGTTCTTTCTCTACAGGCAGCCAAGCTGACCAACTATGCCAAGTTCCAGCGCTTGTGTGACTTCCTGTTCATTGTTTTTAGTGTTGCATTCTTCATAACGCGGCTTGTCATATTTCCAATATGGTAAGTGCATCATGCCATCCACCATTTGGGAATGCATGCCCCCCCACCCACCCACCCGCAGACATATGACAGAATCATTTTGTGCATCGCTCTTTGTGCATCGCTCTGTTAAAGAATTGAGTCTTATTATGCACGCTACCACTTGTTACAGCAGCACTGTTGGGCTAGCCCAAGTTATGCCTGGGACAGATACACAGAAAGACACAGATTTCATTAAGTAATAGACAGGAAATGGGGAGAGAGATGACGAGTAACACACAGCAAAGGTTGTCGGGAACGAGATTCGAACCCGCGACACACTGTCAGGCTGGCATTGCAGCCTAGGGTGCCCAGGGGTCCGCTCACTATCCCGACAGGCCGCTGTTCCGACTAGCGTCGGCAGGTTAGTTACTGAGGTACGGTTACTGAGGTTAAGTTTAGGGTTAGGGGTAAAGTTAGGGTTAGTTTTAGTGTCGGAATACCGGCCCGTCGGCACACTGATGCGGACCCGGGTGCCCAGACAACCACGCCGGCGGCCCGGGACAATTATTCAAGCTATCTATCCTAGGAGACACAGGGAAAACATGCAAACTCCACACAGAAAGGCCCTTTCGCCAACCCCACCGAGGGTGCGGGTGCTGATGACGCGGAGGAGGAAACACGGCCCCAGTGCCCACAGTGTCCCCCGGCGGGAATCGAACCCAGGACCTAGCTGTAAGGCGACAGCGCTACCAACTGTAACACTGTGTCCCCCGAATATCTTGCTTTTAGCACACTACCTGTGAGCTCATTTATTGAAGCTCTCTCCAGAGAGCCAGACAATAGAGAGACCTATCATTGGTGAATGTAACCTGAGCAGCTATATTCAATGTCTTGGTGAGGTTGAGTGATAATGCTAGTGCTGCTGGTACAACTACCCAGGACTGAAATGCATACCTCGTCGAGGGGGGTAGGACTAGGCCCTGATGACAAACAAACACCTGCCACTCATTCAGCTTTGGGGAACATGTGGCCATACCCTAATGTTGCAATGGAGTGAATAGACCCATGATGGCTCTCGCCTCCGGGTAAATTGGCTGCATTGCTCTCACCGGCACCCACATAGGAATTTGGCTTAATTAAAGTGCAGCTTGCCAACTTGTTGTTCGTGCTACGATTAATAGTTTTTTTCTAAATGCCTGTGTGTGTGCAAGACGTGTTTGCACATGTACACATTGCACATCAGTGTAGGTATGCTGATATTAGTTACATGACTGTGTTGGTGTTTGTTCATGTGTGTGAGTGATAGCGTGAGTGAACTCAAGCACAACTAAGGCTATTATGTGCATCTGTGTGGTCATGCATGCATGTTATGATGTTCTTGTGTTTTTTTCCCCCTCTCCAGGATTATCAACTCTACCTTTTTTGAGAGCTGGGACATAATTGGACCATATCCTTCCTGGTGGCTCTTCAACTCCTTGCTGCTGGTCCTTCAAGTGCTGCACATCATCTGGTTTTACCTCATAGCCCGCATAGCTATCAAAGCCATGCTACGTGGCAAGGTGCGTAGATGGGATGGATTGTTAGATTACTGTCAGATAAAAAAAAACTGTTCTTTCCTGCACTTTAATGGCATGATATTCAGATTACTTTTTTCATGGATAGACATTGTTGCATTTGCCATTCAGTCTGAAGTAATCTTCTGCTACGAAAGACGTCATTATACTGTAGTGAAAAGCACATGTAGCCTATGGGAAGGGGGTGAGCAGGTCTTAAAGAGCAAGGTGCCGCCAAGGTATTTCAACAACAGAGCCGAGGGAGGATAGCCTGAAGATATCAATGAAACCGTCATACTGTACATGGAGCCATGGGATGCATCAAATATCACATAATGCAGCTTTAAAAGGCTTTGGCCTGATAACTGCTGATAACTACATAGAGGGAGAATTTCAAGAATAGCAGGCGTTCGAGTGGGGAAGTGGTAAAAGTACCTGCCCAGCCCACCACCATGGAGTATAAGGTTTTGAATCCACTGCGGTGCGTTCCATCCGGCTTTTGTCAAGCGCCAATACGAACACATTTGGCCCGAGTTCAGGGGAGGTAAGCCAGGTGGGGAGGGTGATATTTGTCACATCATGTACATCATGTACGGGCCGAGGCAGCACCTTTCAGAAGGGAGTGGTGGGCAGGAGGAGTAGGACAGAGGCACTGCGTCCTCCCGGTGGGCGCTCCTCACTGGCAGGTGAGCCAGTAGGGTATACGTTGTGAAAACACACAGACAATGTGTGGGGAGGAATGAATTGGCATAAGAGGACAACAATAATTGTCTTCTCAAAAAAGAAGAAAAGAAAGAAAAACATTTAAAGAGGAAAAACAGTTCAGCATCATTTAAAAACAAATTAAGCATAGAATGAAAGTCATGTATTTGTTTTTTTGACATGTACAAAACTATTAAAAATAACTAGTAAATTACTCTGAATGAAAGAATAAAACGGTGTGTGTACCATACATATGCAGTAACTATGTGCCATCTGCTCGTGAGAAAGTTTGACAACACAGCAGCTGTTTGTCCAGAACTGGCTCTCCCTTTTGTTTCAATCTGTTCCTGACAATGTCTCATTCTTTCTGCAGACGCAGTTCATTTCCTATCCCTCGGGAATGAGAGGGAGGGATCCTGTCTTTCTGTCCCTTTTTCTCCACTGAGCCCTTCTCGCTTCTCTCCCCTTTCGCTCCTGTTTTCTCTGTGCTTCACAACTATACTGTACCTTCTCTGTTCTTTGCTGTAAGTGTTAGTTCAGTCGCTCTTTAGGGATTGCGGCTCTCATCATTCATTTACCAATCCCAAAAGGATTCGTATTGCACTTAAATTGCACTGAAACAAAGGCTGCCATTGTATCAGATTGGTGTTTATGCCTAGACGTGCATCCAGGGACTACGGTTGAAAGTTTGCCTCTAAGCAAACACTGTCTTGTTTACAGTGATTACTAATTTATTTATTAACGTGCGCCATCCCTGTGATACAAATGATAAATAAATGAGTCAAAAACAAAAGCACACCTCCACCCATAATTTGGGGGAGGTGTGCATTATTTATGTCATAATGTGGTAATGGATTCTTTTGATGTCAGGTATGTCCAACTGCTTCTCATTAGGCAGCAGCCAGTTGAACAGTAGACCACACTGCCTCCCTGTGGGAGAAATGAGGATAACAAACATTGCAATGCTAATAGAACTTTTTTCTGTCTGTGATATTTATTGAAAGGATCGTGCAACCAAGTATGAATTAGCCCGTACACACAACAGTCTACAGATGAACTACATGAATTAATGGCCATTCTGCTGTACACAAACCATAGTCTTTGTTCAATTCTCTTCAGTGCGGCCTAACAATTCACCTAAAACTAGCATTTTTCTCCCTGTCTGATTGCCAGGTGGGTAACGATGTCCGCAGCGATATCGAGAGTAGCTCTGAAGAAGAAACTGACGTACCCAAAGAGCAGCTCAAAGCCTCCCCTCTCACCACCACCTCTCCTAAGAGTGAGAACGGAACTAATGGCATCTGTACCACCATCAAAGCCAGGACACAGAACCACAGTAACAGCTGGTGACACACAGACCCACCCTGCCCTGACTGCCTCCCGGCCCTGCAGTTCGTCCACCATGTCTCAAAGAACACTTTCATGTCTTATGCCATTGCCTGGACATTCATGGCTCTGGGTCCGCAACCGCACACATCGTCTCCTACAGCAGTCGATCTGCGAGCCGGTCTCTCTGTCAGTGAAAACGAGCGTGCACAGGTGTGTTTGAACAGGCAATGCATAAGCAGACTTACACCGACTAAGGCGATACATTACAGAGTCCTGTAGTGAAAAATGTTTGTTTTGTTTGTCCTGAGTTTTGCTGCAGATGTTTCGTTTTAATGTTCTCTCCCCGTTTTATTGGTCAGATGAACTGTCTTTTTTTTACTGCATTGTTCCGCAATTTTAATTGGTCTGTTCTGTTTTACTGTATTTTTACTACTTCTGAGACCAAATGTGTGAATTGTATGTACAATGATGTTGCTTGTACTTTGGCTTTCACTGCCCATCTTTAATACTGAGGAATCGGGTTTGAGGACTAATACTGTCTGACTGGTTCTCAGTTGAGTGCCTTATAAAAAAAGAAATGTATTTCCAAATATATTAATTTGTTGACAGATTGCTTTCTCTATTTTAATCCTACAAAGAAACATCACATTGCACTATGAATGTTCTTCGAAAAGGCTTTTTAATATTTTACAAAGTGATACAATAGCACTTAAGTCCTTATGCCTTCCATTTGTACAGTATTTCTCTACTAGGACAAAGCTGTTGACCACTTTCAACCTAGCCGGTCCCATTCTTGGCTTGTCATGACTGGCGAAAATGTTAATCTTTCAAACATATCGGATCTACAAGCTCACAACATGTGATGCGTTGTGAGCCTTTAGATCGGCTATTCTTTGCCACGCCACACTGCCATTATGACTACTACATAGATGTGGGGTTTGAGTGGTTAGAAATAGAATTACCATTTCTTTGTTCATCTTGCCTCAGTTGCCTGGATAAATTATGAACAACTTAATACACAAGACATTTTCCTTATGAGAGAAACACAACACGCCTCACTCACCCATAAGGTAACAACCACACAAACGTCCATGAATAGAATACATATATTATATTTCATCATGGAAATATGGGTGAAAAGGAGAAATTTAAATCCCCCTTTCCACAAAATAGAAAACAAACGCATTTAGTCCTTGAGGATATCTGGGTCCTGGTTTTCTGCAGCGAGTTTCAGCTGTTTTTGCCTCTCCATGTAGCGGTACCCTCGCATCACACACAGGAAGCCTCCGTAGCCCGTCAGCAGCATCATGGAGGCAGAGAAAGCCTTATACCCGATGTCAGCCAACCTCTTTCCAGTAACCATGGTGATCCAGGAGAAGGTCTCTGTGGGTGAGAAGAGTTAACAAGTCAGTTTACTTTACCTGCAAGAAAACGATCTGGAATCTAGAGTTGCAACACCAACCCTTGACAGCCCATACTGTACATCCAAACAGACAGTCCTATCTGATTGTATTACATTGCCATCTCTAGGTGCCAGATAGCCAGTGGTGGAAAAAGTAAAGTACTCAAATCCTTTACTTAAGTAAAAGTATCAATACCGCAACCTGTAACAAGTAAAGGTCTGAAATTCAAAATATACTTGAGTAAAAGTACAAAGGTATTTGGTATCAAACTGTAATTTAAAGCACCAAAAGTATAAAGTACTCATTAGGCAGAGTGTCGAATTTCATGTTTTTAGATGTATAATGTATTTGAAAATAGCAGGTATGATGTTATTGTTTTGTGATAATCAAAATCTACAAAGTAAATATTAAGTTTTAAAATAAATGCAGTGGAGTAAAAGTATTGAAAATTTGAAATACGTGGATCCGAGATGTAGTGGAGTAGAAGTAAAAATATTAAAATCTGAAATACTCAAGTAGAGTACAAATACCTCAACACTTTACCTAAGTACAGTACTTAGCTACTTTACATACAACACTGCAGATAACAAGCAACGCATGAGTTGCTTGTTAGGTCAAGAAAGGTGTTGCTGTCCTTTCTTGACCCAAGACTGAGAATTTGACACCTGTCCTGTCATATTTGGACAACATCCATCATGCATAAACAATCCAAACAATCTGATTTAAACCTGTTCGCAGTGCTACTAGTGAGGCAAATGTAAAAAAAAAGAGAAGAAAAAAGGAATTGTTATACTTACACTGTATTAATCAATCGATGTTAATAGGTAGACTTTTCTCCTTTTCCAAGCTCAAAGTGTAGCCCTCCTAGGACAGGTTAGCTAGATGACAACGCTACCTAGGAAAACACAAACAGAAAGGGCAACCTCAAGAAAACAATAAAGACTCGTCCCTTTATCTTAGGATGCTTTTGTTTCAAAGCTTACCGTTGTTGTTTTTGTTTAAGTTGATAACCGCTGATCATTTAATTCACCCCCAATGTCAAACGCAGCACAATGTGAGTTAGCTAACACCACTACAAACCAGCAGACGTCAAATCAATGACGGGAAGCTACAGAGGACAATTCGCTGTAGCGCATTTCGACCAATGTAAGTTTCTACCCGGTACGGAAATATTTTGAAGATGCACACGAGGTTTGATCGATTGAAGAATTAGACGTTTGCATATGAAAAGGTACAGTTTCATGACAGTACAGTACAGTTCACTGGTACACGGTCAACTAAAAGGAGCTTGTTTCCATTGAGATCCTTTTTTTCCCCTTTTTAAATTCATAACACTGAATGACAGACAGCAATATCATCAGAAAAACAGTTGTAAACAAGGTTACAGTTTTGTTCACACGCAACTGTGTTATAAATACTGGCTGCGTTATTAATCACATGCGACATTCTGTGTATTGTATTGAATACTACCGGTAATCCAATATTTGACAATGTTAGGAAAGTGCCCCATCTTGTTACAAAGCAGAGGTAATCTACTACACTTAATATATGTTCACTGTTCATCACAGTTAAACGCATAGATAAAGGTTAAACGTTGTTTGGTTTTTTGAATTCCAACCGCCCTTGGCTTGAAATATAAGGAATCGTCCCTTATTTGGAAGGTTATCTGTTTATTGAACTGATTTAGGTTTAGTTTAATTTAGTTAGTCACATTAGTACTTTCTGCTTCTTTCCAGATAAACATAAAGATATGTCAAATCGAATCGTGTGCTTGCATTTTGCTAAGAGATACGTTATATACATTTATATACACTTATTTATATTAATGTATTAGTGAATTAATGTTCCCCCTTGACTTGAAAGGGAAAATGCAAACATTAAACTTTTCCCAAATATGGACATGACTGACATCATAGATGTTTGACGTCATAGACCCCATGAGACTGACATGTGGTCTATGACGTCAGACATCACAATATATAATAATAAATGGTAATAATATAATAATAAATAGAGCCCCGGCCACAACCTAACGTCATTTGTTCCTACACGGAATTATTTTGAAGATGCACACGGAGATGGCGGCGTGCGAATCAGAGGATTCATGCAGAGAAGAACTTGATGAAAAAGAAGATCCAGGCGCTGCACCTTATGGAAACTTCATAAACTATTACACGTTTAATCCGCCCGAGAACCGTCTGAATCTTATTCCCGAGACACTTCTGCAGGATCTGGGCTACAACGCCAGCCATCAACCCACACTGATCCTCGACGTGGGATGTAATTCAGGGGTACGTATGTGTAACTTCCAAGGTGGCCAGTTATTATTGGGCAGTACTAGCCTTGGATCAAGACTGTCATAGATGTATAATGTATTGTATCGATTTTTTTCACATTTACACACACACACACACACACACACACACACACACACACACACACATATATATATATAGCCCTGAATACATGACTATCATATCATGTATATGATAGTCATGTATTCAGGGCTAATATATATATAGCCTATAGGCTATACTAAGTAAAAGTCAGACTCGATAAAAATACATATATGATAGTCTTGACTCTTTATCCAATGGCTAGGGCAGCTATCAAATCAAATGATCAGTTTATTAATACATACAGTATGGTCAGTCAGTCAGTATCATGCCATACTCGTTTTCAGCAAAAACGTATCCATAAGTTAAGAAATCTGTTGCCCCTCATCTTCTGTTATTGTACAAAAGCATTATTCTACCGGTTCTGCTGTTTTTTTTAACCATGTTTTTTCATTATATTGTCCATGCCTATTCCCTAAAAAAACAACATTTTCACTATTACCTGTATTGCTTTCAAGATTATCGGACTTTGCACACCGACACTTTCTGATATGAACAATAAGGCCATCACACACAACAAATAACACTGATGCCAGTAACTTAATTAAAGACTTTCGAGTGCTGGTTTCTTACTTTACTCTATTCTCTCCATTGTATAACAGGAACTGAGTGTGGCTCTATACGAACACCTGCAGAAGGCCTCGTCTGAAGGAGAGAGAAAAGCAGAGGGCAGTCATCTTCTTCACATCTTGGGTTTCGATCTAGACGAGAAGCTTATCCAACGGGCTGAACAAACCAATCCCTTGCCTCAGATCATCTCCTTCGTCCACCTCGACATCACCGAGGACGACAGCCAGAGCAGTCTGCTGCGCTACGCCGAACAGCACGGATGCTCCCGCTTCCATGTGTGCCTGTGCCTGGCCGTCACCATGTGGGTCCACCTGAACCATGGCGACGAAGCCCTGCTGGAGCTGCTGTCTCGCCTCGCGTCCATCAGTGAGCATCTCCTTCTGGAGGCCCAGCCCTGGAAGTGCTACCGCTCTGCCGCCCGACGGCTCAGGAAGCTGGGCCGCTCACAGTTTGACCACTTCAAGACACTGAAGATCCGCGGGGACATGGCGGAGCACGCCCGCGCACATTTAGAGAGCCACTGTGGCATGGAGCTCACGCAGAGCTTTGGCAACACCACATGGGACCGAAGGCTATTGCTATTCAAACGGAAGTGAAGCCCATTTTATACTTCGTAGTGGGCAGCAGTTGCTTGTTGATCTGTTTTTTTTTTCTTTTTAATGACACTCTCTGGGGATGGAGTGTAAGATGATAATGTATTTGTAATAATGTTAAATATCTACCGTTTTTATCAAAGATTTTACAAATAAAGTGGAGAAGCACTAAGAAAGCTGGAAATTTGAGATTAATCACAGGGATATTTTGTGGTAAAAAAAAATAAAGGAAAGAAATATTTTAAAACTGCTACTTGGTCTTGATACTAGAGAAGTGTTGGCTATATTACTGTACATCTTCAGTCATATTGATACAAAATTTGTATCCAGCAGCTGTCTAGCTAATCACTGACATTGAACTGTCGTTTAGTCAAGTGACATGACAGTGATGTAACAGTACAGTGGCCCTGGGGGACTAGATTGACAAGACACATACAGTTGTGATCAAAGGTTTACATACACTTGTAAAGAACATGTATGTCATAGCAGTTTTGCAATAATTTCTAAATTATTCTGTGATAGGTTGATTAGAGCAAATAAGTCACACACAAAAACAAAAAATATTTTCATGAATTTATGGGTTTTCTGAAAATGTGACTAAATCAGCTGGGTCAAAACTATACATGCAGCAATGCTAATGTCCCTTGCCCTTGTAGAAAGTTGTCAGTCAAATAAGCAATTGTAAGTATAAACTGCACATTTTCAGAAAACCCATAATAAATGAATGCAAACAAAAAGAAAAGAAAAAAAACATGCTTTTTGTGTGACAAGTATTTGCTCTAATCAACCTATCACAGAAAAAAGTTTTAGAAATGACTGTAAACTCATAACTGCCATGACATACATGTTCTTTACAAGTGTATGTACAATATTCATTTCTCATTGATCTCATCTTTTTATTAAGCAGTGGGATGAGTAGTATTGTATGTATTTTTACGTCCACAATTCCAGGCTGGATTACTGCTTTGAATTGAATTATGCCTGAGAAATTGCAACACAAAAGGACATTTTCACACATCTAATTTTCATTCAGTTTAATTACAGAATACTAAAAATAACATTACATAAAATGTAATCTTAAAAGAAACCATTGAATATTACAAAGGTCGTAAATTTTGCAAAGTTAGGATATAAAATCTTTGAACAATGGTGCATAAATTGAAAAGAAAAATAAATTTCATAAAATGCATATATTAACAGTTCTACCACATAAAAAAAACAGATGGGCACAAATTGCAGACAGATGAGATGAGTAGACACTGCATTACCACAGTGAGCTCTCCTTTTGAAAGAAGAAAGACTTGAGATGCACAGCACACCACAAATCAGCTTAAGTTCTCAAGTCCTGTCTATGATTAAAAAAAAAAAAAGTTACCATTTATACACAGGGAAAAAGAAAAAAAAAAGACTACAAAAGTGACTTGGTGACTGCTCCCATAATATTCACACGCATCATGTTAGATTTAAAAAAAAAATGAAAAACACCCTACTACACTGGCCTTGGTTCCATAAACATACTGGTTCCACAGGTTGTTTTTTTAAGCTGTACAATGTTCAAAGAGTTGCACATTTTGAGAAACCTCATACTTAATGCATTTCGCCACTACAGGGGAAATAATACAGTCGGTTGTCTTTCAGTCGCTTAAACTCTTTGACCATGGAGCTAAACGACAACCCAATTCCTTTTCCTACTGTACAACCATGGTCAGTCAGAGCCAATGAAAAGCTACCGTGGTGTGGCCACATGATCAGGAACTTAAAAAGACAAAGTGGAACAGACTATACACAAGAGGGTAAGGCTAGATTCATAGTTTGTTGCACGCAGTGTTGCATGCTGAAAATAAGTGATCTACAAGCTCATTCTTGACACGCAACATCAGCGTGCAACTAAGTAAATGAGGCTTAAGAGAGAGGGAAGTAGGGGTTTAATGTGAGGGAACATGCATATTCCAACAGTGTGCTTGCAATCCTCCGCTTTCCAAGGTTTCACGTCACCCATTGAGGTTAACATCACCCTGAGCCATTTCAACAAAACCCTTTCTTTTTTATTTCTCTCTTCCAATCCATCCACACCAGAGAGACCGCACCTCTAGAATCACCAATCAAGGACATTCAAAGCCAGTTGAAACCTGGACGTTTCCTCTATGTATGACACACTGGCCAGAGTCATGTCCATAATATGGAGGTATTTTCATTGGTCTCCTGCCACTTGGGGGAGACATGCTGTGTCACATTATTGGTAAAGACATTGATAAACAGAAGGGATGCAATAAACTGTCCTTAAGGTGTTGTTTAGAGAATTGTCACGATATGGATTTAAATTCAAGAGGTCCACTGAATGATGGGAGTCTCATGTCCATTTTCCTGTGTAGTAGTAGTGGTTTCAGGGGCCGATGAAGACAAAACAGTGAAAGACAGCAAAGAAAGGGTGAGAGAGAAAAAAAAAAGAGACATTAACCCAGAGGACATCTCAGAAGCCTGAGGAAAACATGAGGCGTTTAAGGTGAGGGACACCAGCAGAGCTACTCGGTGGTGTGGCTGGTCAGACTGCTGAAGGTTTCACCTGGGATCCAGTCACCCACCATTGCCATGGCGGTGACTGCTGCTGCAATTATTTAAGCTAATGCTGCTTGGGTTCAGATCAGTCGCCCTGAGTTAGTGTGCACATGTCAGAGTCAGACAGGCCTCATCTGCTTTGTTCGTTAAGAAATCCACAAAAAGAAGCAGTAAGAAAAAGATCGCCTGGGAAAAGAAATCAATTTTATATCACAAGCTCTTAGTTAGCTTTGGTGAGCGACACTTCGCTCAGTTTTACAAGTCTGCAATTAGACAAAGCCAAGAGTCAGTCTTGGGGTGGGGGCTTGGTAGTTGGGAGTCCAGCTGGAAGTATAAGTTGCTACCACAGTGGGGGGTCCAGCTAACTGCTGAGTCCTGCTCATTATTATCTGGGAAAACTCAATCGGTGGCCAAAGACATGGGGATGCTTGTTTCTCGCCACAAGTATGCCTTTTGGGTTTGCGATGTGCGTGGATGTAATGTCGCATTTTGCAGCACGCCCAGTATCTGGTTGTGTGACATGATTACGGCTCATGTTTGTGTGTGGCTTTGCCAAGTGGTCATCAGTGCCGCCGTGGTACAGGTCTGTCCTGCAAGTGCGTGGTGTGTGGGGTCCGGTCAGGTACTGGTGATGGCAGTTAGCTGACTGTGGCTCAGTCAGACAGGTAGACAGTCAGACAGACAAGTAGACAGGCAGGTGGGTGGTACATTGGGAGTCAGGAGCTGGGGCTAAATTAAAGGAGCAGTGTCCATCAGGGCTTTGTTGGGGTCCAAGGTGGCAAAGAAACGCACATCACGGTCCTTGTCAGCCTGCAGAGTCATCACCGTCTCCTCCAGCTCGTCTGAATAGGCACAGCCCGGTTCCTTGAAGTAAGCTGCAGACACAACACAGTCAGCATTTAAAGCAAGGACACCCACAAACAAAGTTCACAGGCCGACACGTGCAGTGGTTATTAACCCTGGTGCTGTTGGGTCAAATAAGACCCGACTCAGTCCAAGAAGCACTGCTGCCCCTGTTGGACAAGGGTCAGTCTCTTCCCTTCATCTCCCTCTCAGTTTTCCTACAGTCTCCTTTTTACCAAGTGAGAGAAAGGAAAGGAAGAAGCACAGTGTATGCGTTGGTAAATTCCAACTGTCCTCTAGGGCTGTGAAAATTTGCCAAAAATAGCATTCGAATATTCGCCTGAAAATCCCCCGTATATTCGAATAAATTCGAATATTCGAAAATATCGAATAATTCGAAGCATCCGAAATTCGAAGCCCTTTATTCTAGACAGTCGCTTCTATCGCTTTTCTCTTTTTTTTACTGTGTGCAGGTCCGCGTTGGTCAGGGACGTGCAAAGAATGTTAAGAGAGGCAGGGGCTGACATTTCTAAAAGGGCCTTTTGGTGGACAATTCTCTGTTAAAAGGGCAGGGGCTCAAGCCCCGTTTGATGTATGTGTGCACGTGCCTGCGTTAGAGCAGAATCTGATCCTCGTTGCAAAGCGTCACTCACAGCAGCCGTGATTGAGTTGAGTTAAAACAAGCCACAACATGAAATGAGCAATTATAATCACACCAATGGATTATGTTCTGGTTTGAACCAAATTAGATAGTCTACATTAAGAGCAGTGTGAGTGACGGAGGGAGTTTTACCGTTATTGCGTGCGGGGAGATTGACTCGGTGAGAGAAGAAATCCATGCTTTTTTATAGTGTTTTCGGTGGAGAAGTCTCGTTGTTGTATGCCTTCCCGTCACTACCGAAACGAGTCGCCCGTTTCAGCTTAACTCGTTAATCATTCTGAATCAACGTGAGCCAGTTTAAAAGCACTGTGTGTGCACTGTGCACTGTCTGCGAGGCGGACGAGTGCATCTGTCTCTCCACTCCGACATGTGACGGCCAGTGTGTGAAGGGAAAGTGAAGCAGCTGGAGGTTTATTCTTCGCTGTATGACGGTGTCGCTAAATAGGCACCCTTAATGTACAAGCCCACAGCGTATTGGATCAGCGACGTATTGTGGACTTGTAGATCAGCCCACTTTTGCAGCAGCGAATGGAGACTTCTGCCTTGCGAGACCAGCCACCTTTTAACGTTCCATGCGCCCAGAATCTCGCGAGAAGTGCGGTAGATTTGTTTTAATTAAATATAAATTAATTCGAAGCTCAATTTTTTACTTTCGAATATTCGTTTATTGTTAACATTCGAACGAATCTTCGAATATGGAATATTCTTTCACACCCCTACTGTCCTCTGTACCTTTCTCCATGATGCTCTGTCGTAGTGCCTTGGCCACCAGTACACGGACATTGGCCACAGGGTCAGAGGAGAGGCTGAGCAAACTGGGCAGGAGATGCTGGGCAAACTGGTCCATGGGCATACAATCCTCCTCCACTATAGCCTGAGGGAGAGTAGGAGACCATAACACAAATAGTTAAATCATGTTTACATTTGGCATTTATACTACTACTAGGTCCAGATCCTTAACACCTTGTAAATTGTCTGCGTTTTATTAATAAATTCACAAATATCATGAAGCTTCAGCGTTAGTTTATGCAGGACATGGGAGTCAAGTCGCTGCTCAGCTGTAGTCAGATGTCAGTCAGCTGTGTTCTCATACCTCATTAACATATCTGCTGGTCATTATGTCACATGACTGCCATACTCCAATCAAAGCTCTCAATCAGTAGGGAAGGCTCTTTGAATAGAGCTTGCTTTCTCTACCAATGCTTGGTTCCGAGCTTCGGAATCATTTGCTGCTTGCTTCCTCCTCCACCCCAGCCTCCACCTTTGCTTCGATCAGTCTGGCTAAGCTCAAATACTTGTGATTGTCTGATTAAGTTACATGTCAATGTGGTTAAACTCAAATACTGTGTTTTTTCTATGTTATGTTCTGCTATTGTATTGCTATTCTATTGTTTCTATGTTCTGCTATTGTATCCCTATGGGGGGTATTGCTTGCGTTCCCTGATTTTGCTTAGCATGCTCAGAAAACCTTGCACAAAATTTCAGGGAGCATCTCCTATCGCGGAGCCCTTTAAACGCCAATATTAACTGTATTCCATTTATGCAATAAATGGTTAAATCTGCTTATTGTGTATTCCATTTTGCAATAAATGGTTAAATGACTTGACGTGAATGTTCCTGACTAAACTGACTACTAATTGAAGCCGAATTGGCCGAATACTAATTGAAGCAGAGGCCGAATTGGCCGAATCGCATGAAAGAGCCCTGACAGCACATGGTTGATTCTACAGACTCAAAATGTCGCACGCAGATAGCTCAGATCTTTGCCTACGTTCTTAGCTAGGCCTCGATCCGACCTGATAAGGGGTTTTCGGGATCCGGCGCAAAACGTTCGTAATCTCCGTATGCGGAGATGATGTCTGATATCAGGCTGTTCCGGAGGGACCGGAGCAAGCGCTGACTCATTGTGACATCACTTCATAAGAAGGCTCTGATGGTCAAAACGGGTTCTATGACAACATGTATAATGGGGTTTGCATTACACAGACTTCGGCACGCACGTTCCCCGCAGCTGCAGGGAGTGCAGTGCCCGACCTCGACCCGATACGCGGTTTTCCGGAACCTGCGCGAAAGGTTCGGAATCTCTGTATGCGGAGCTGATGTCCGACATCAATGTTTTCTGGAACCGGCACTGTGTCTGCAGAGATCTCCATATGGGCATAAAATGGACGCATTGCAGACAGATATCTTCATATATGGGCATAAATGGACACAGGCAAACAGATGGTCAAAACAGGTCCTATGACAACAGGTATAATGGGGTTTGCATTACACAGACTTCGGCACGCACGTTCCCCGCAGCTGCACGGAGTGCAGTGCCCGACCTCGACCCAACCCGACCCGCGGTTTTCCGGAACCTGCGCGAAAGGTTCGGAATCTCCGTATGCGGAGCTGATGTCCGACATCAATGGTTTCTGGAACCGGCACTGTGTCTGCAGAGATCTCCATATGGGCATAAAATGGATGCAGACAGATATCTCCATATATGGGCATAAATGGACACAGGCAAACAGATGGTCAAAACAGGTCCTAATGACAACAGGTATAATGGGGTTTGCATTCATGCCCTATTTACATCGTTCCTGAGTAGGCCGGTCCCCGACTAGACGCTCGGCCACCCGACAGACAGATACAGAGATCTCCATATATGGGCATAAAATGGACGCAGACAGACAGATATCTCCATATATGGGCATAAATGGACACAGGCGGTCAAATCAGGTCCTATGACAACAGGTATAATGGAGTTTGCATTAAAGGGCGGCGCATTCATTCCCGAGTTGGCCAGGTTGCCGACTAGACGCTCGGCTGCCCGAGCTTCTAGTTTAACCAATTAGTGGTAATCCTAAAGGGAATACAAAACAAAAAAACAAAGGTCTACCGCTTTTGTAAAATGTTGTGTAAAATGTCAAGTATTCGACAGATGTATGTGCAACTGCATTTAAAAATACACATTTAAGATAGGCATGCAAGCAAAAACTCAACTCGGATAACTAAAGAAATTAAAACAGACAGTCCAACTGTAAGTAACCTGAGAACTCCACTGACCTGGCAGATGAAGGCAAAGGCTTGCCTCCCCACCCACTTGGGACAGTGGCAGAACCTTACAATGAGCTCGTTGATGAAGTTCAAACCAAGGTCATGAGCTCCGCAGGCGTACAGCTTTTGGAGGATTTCCACCACCTGATCACAAACACAGGGAACAACAAGGTCTTTAATCAAGACAAAAAGAGTAAGATAGAAAACTGGGCTCCACAGACATGTAATATGCGGCCAAGATCGGATGATTTTTAGACCTTCTTTGGAAAGTATGCCAGGGGATGTATTTGGTGACCTAACCCCATCTGAAAGGATTTTGTGCCAGGGACCCCATACAAGATTTGTGTTGTTAAAAAGTTCTTTTTCAGGTTTTGTTGAAAATAGATTTTAATTCTATATTAACACATTTTGCTGGGGACCCCCTGGAAACCCCTCAAGGACCCCTGGGGGTCCCAGACCTCACTTTGAGAACCACTGATCTAGTGTAAGTGTTGTCACCTCAATTAAGGCAATCTTAAGAGAATAAAAAGTTCTCATCTGCGTATGTAAGTGTCTACATCAACGTTCATGTGGACTTCGTTGTTTACTCTTCATACCCAAACGTCCAACTCAAGGGTCTTGACTACAGCTAAGGCTAAGCGGTCTACATAGTAGACTATACGTCACCGACCGGCAAGTATTGCCTGCCTGCCTGTCCCTCTGGCTCCTCCCACTCCCAAAGATAAACAACACACTCTAGTGAGAAATGCTCCAGTCCAGGTATTTCCCTGTGAATTGAGGGCGATGGCAAGAGAGTGGTGGATAAAACAACAGTATGGTGCATGTATTACACAACAGTGCTAAATGCTGCCACCAAGTTTTGTGCAAAGGAGAGGGATCATGTGCACTCATGGCATTTGCGGAACCTGAAAACACCTACCACTCAAATTGAAAAGATTTAAAAGGGGATTGAACAAAATCTCCACAAAAGCTGTCCCAAAAGCTGGATCTAACCACTTACCCATGGATGCCACTGAATATTAAGTCACCATGACCTGTGAGTATATTTTGATACATCGACCAGCTGAGCCAATCCACGCCACAAAGGATTATTTTGAAGTGCATATTTTGGGACAGTATAGTTTCATTTTAATGATTGATTCTTCAAAGAATCTTAGCCAGAATAGCAGATGTATTTCAGTGATGTTAATAGGTTTTCAATGTAATGGGTCCCGGGACCCACAGGTGGTCATTCAAATGAGTCCCAGAAAAAATGTATGGGTCCCCAATTTATTTTAGCATTGTGAGCTTTTAGATCGGCTATTTATAAAATGTTTGCCTCTTTCTTATATTATTTTACAATTTGACTAATGTTTGGACATTTTTGATAGTATAGTTTTAGTTTGTTGATTACTTTGGTGCAATAATGGTATTTTTTTATTTTCTTGGGGTAATAAAAAGGTAATTTTCTCAAGTACTGTACTTATATGTACAATTTAAGGTACTTTACTTTACTGGAGTATTTCCAATTTTCATTACTTTTACTCCACTACATCTGAGGCAAATATTGTACTTATTCCACTACAATTATTTGAAAACTTTACTAGTTACTTTGAAAAGTATAGCCTACATAACCACTTCAGCCATGGCTATTTTCAAAGGATATTATTTGGTAACATGTGAAACAGAATAATTGTGCATAATAAGTACTTTTACTTTTAGTCCTAAGTGTATACTTTTACTCAAGTATGATGAGAACGTGTAGAGCGCTCGGGAGAACGGCTGTTGTAAATCACAGATAATTAGTTTCTCCGCTTTGAAAATCAGACGTCTTTTTATTACTTAATGAGTTTATTGCGACCGTCAGGTCGCATTTACTACCAAAACCTCCACCGGCTGTCTGTCAGTCTGTCCGTCATGTCACACTTTTCCCCAACTCATAGATACGATGACATCACAGAGTCCACAGCTGATGATGTGGCGGGAATGCTCTCTTCCCTGGTGAGAATTGCCCCTTTATATAGGGCTTGTTTGTGTATTGTATGACATCACGCCACATCATCAGCTGTGGACTCTGTGATGTCATCGTATCTCCATATATGGCCATCTCCGTATATGGAGATATAAGTCGTCCATGCCCAAGTATGGGCTGGTGAGGTCAGACTTTGTGTGATGCGTAGGTTATCTCCATATATGGAGATTCAACATTCCAGGTGTAACTATGGCTGCCCGTATGACATGAGAGGTGGAGGTTGTGAAGCTTATCTCCCGATTAGGGAGTCTTACTGGTGACCATCTGCCAGCCTCACTCTGTGCCTCAGACGAGCAGCCAGCCCAGAAACGGCAGTAGCTTTAGCATGTAGCTAAACGTAGCATCCGTTCACTGCGTTGAAGTTCAGTGCCTCTGCTCTGCTGGCTGCTGCAGAGCGCTGTGGCTCCGCTGCATGCAGAAAGAGACAGACGGCAGGCACTTTCTGGCGAGGATATTAATGAAACGAAATGCTGTTTGCGACACGTTCATTCCGCGGGGACCCTGACCGCGACGCTGTAAATTATTTTAACATGTACTCCAATGAGTGCGCGTCCCTGGGACCCCGGGAGCATGGCGTGAATGCGTCTCTGGGCGACGTGAACGCGTCTCTGACGCGGGACGCGCACGTAATGACGTCTCTGTATTTAATTTGATTTAGGTCAGTAATGCATATCCCTAGATTAAAAGTATCTATCGCTCACTAACAATCATAACATGGTTCATCAACATTGATAATCCATGCTATTTCGCATGTTCTACAACTATCATAGCATACACCACGAAAGGCTTTTCCAAACCACGTTTTATATGTTCCACGCAACATTAGAATGCATCACAAGACTCACCAGTTTGTAGGAGATCCACCTGACTTCTGAGACTTTGTCTGAGCAGAGAGTGAGTGCTATCTGCCTGAGGTAGTCGTAGACATCGTAGTGACTGTACAGCTCGATAATCAGGATTAGCTGCCTGAAGGGGACAGAGAGTGTGCATCAGGAAACTTCACTTTTGCCATACGTGCTGCATTTAATAACAAACAAGGAAAACCTTTATTCAATCATCTAAGATTGAGAAATAATAATTCTACAGTGAACATTCTTTTTTTTTTATAAATAAAAACATTGCATAGAATGCAGAGCAAACTGATGCATGGGCAAGTGAACCCCAAGAATGATCGACAAGCCTTTTTGGTTTGTTTTTGTTTACCTCTCAGTTAGCTCTGTATAGATACTTTCTACTTTAGTCTAATGTTGTAAACGTGTTATGCAGCATCCTTTTACAAGTAACAACAGTTCCAATGTATGAACGTCATACTTGGAAATAAACGTCAAGGAGATTTATGCTATGAATGAGTCCCATGTTCTGAATGAGTTCCATGTTCTGATAATTATTTTAAGTCCTGACTCCTTGTCAAGGAAACTTACTCTGCAAGCTCATATCTGAACCTCCAGTTGCGGCTGTTGTCTGTTACCATGAACTCTTGTAGTTGGTACAGATACTCCCTCCGCTTGTCTGCATGGAGAAGCTGCAACACAAAGAGGCATACAGTATGACTAGAATGAAAATTCTTTACCTTTGGTTTTTGGCATGAACTGTTCCCAATGACACTATGACAAATTATCCCAACTCGAATAGAACTGTTAGCATTGAGTTACAGTATATTATTTTAGAATTTTAAATAAATAAATCAGGGGTCTTCAACATTTTCAGGCCAAGGACCCCTTAACTGAGAGAGAGATGAAGCAGGGACCCCCACAACCTTTGCATAGATTCCATATAGTTTAAACTTTTGACAGCACAATCATCAGTGTATTTTGGATTCATGTAAATGTGTGTTTTCAGATATTTTACCACTTGAGCCGTCATTACCTAATAAACTTGACCTTTTACTCTGTACTTAGTCTGCTCTATTTCCCCTCTACATCAAACCTCTTTGCCGAAAATAGCCGATCTACAAGCTCACAATGGCTCGCAGAACGAGGCGTTGTGAGCTTGTAGATCTGCTATTTTTGGCAACAGTTCTCAAAATGTGGACACTAGGGTTCAAGTTGTTAATATAAAAAGGATTGGAAGATTTGGAGGACCCCCTGTAGTAACTCTGAGGACCCCCTAGAGGTCCCGGACCCCCTGTTGAAGACCCCTGAAATAAATAGATGGTGACATATTTGGTTTGTGTTTAGATCTTTAGGACCTCATGTCAACTCAACTATAATTAAACATAACCATTATCTCTAATCCATGATCTAACCACAAGTTTCCAGCATCCCATCATGCATTGCGCAGAAGATGGGCGGCAGTTCCAGCGCCGTAGCCGAGCCGAGCAGAGCGTGATCTACAAGCTCACAACGGTCACATCTGCGACGTGACGTGAGCTTGTATGTCAGCTGTTCTCCGGATGTGTCTCACACATAATAATTCTACAGTAAATTCCCGCGGAAACAGGTGGATATAGAGGCCAACCTTGAGGAAGTCATAGAGGTGTTTGAGAACGCCGATGCGGACTTCGTCCAGGTCTTTGAGGAAGCCATTAAAGATGGGCACCAGGTCGGCCGCCGTCAGCTGATCGCCCAGGATCACCGCCAGCTCATGGATGGAGAAGGCCAGCGTACGACGAACCTTCCACTGAGAGTGGAGTTAGAGTGAAGTAGGTAGGGAGAGAAGATAAAAAAGATTTAGATCTGTTGAAATAAGCAGTATTTTCAGTATAAAAAAGTTGCATTAAAAAAACTAAAAGGAAACAACTGTCATTGTTAGAATAGATATGAGTGAGAGAGAGTGAGAGAGAGAGTGTATTCTAGGCAAATATCCTTTGCACACCATTAGTTGATCCAGGTTCTCAAGAGTAAAATAAATGAAACCTAAACCCAATTTTGTCTTTTCTTTACATATATCCTATATTATTCATGGCATCAGGCACAAACAAATCAACTCCAAATACACGAACAAAAGGGGCATTCCAATATAGGCCTATGAGCATTTACTGATGCAACGTACAGTAGGTGTGAAGACCGTCCGAACTCTCGGGTCCTCTAGTAGTGTTAAAATGTCAGCCAAAGCCTCATTAATACGTGCTCAAAATAGCTAATAAGAAATGTAATTTTCCATTAATTAATTTACTTAGAATGAAACTCGGGTAACGTCACAGTCTCTCTGCTTACCTGCACATCGGTAGCCAGGGTCTCGTACGTATCCTTGAGGCAGTGCCAGTTCTGCCGTCCCAAAGTGAGGGCCACCCCGGGCAGGCTGAAAGCACAGTGTTTGGCTATCTCCGTGTCTACAGTCTGGGCGCGTGCCGGGTCCGTCATAGACAGGTACTGATCCAACAGCTGCTGTGGGATGACATTCTGCAGGAACAGACGAAAACGGAGAGGATTTAAGGGGAGCGTAGATACATAGATGTTATGAAACAGTGCAGTGAGATGAGGGTAAAAAAAGAGAGGTAAAGGAATGTACAACACTCAGGGAGAAATGTACAATTAAGGCGTTTAGCGGACGCTCTCATCCAGAGCGACTTACTAAGTGCAAGGTGGGGATAATGGCCATGACCCCTAGCCAACCAACAACTAAATTAGAGTGCTAAGAAAGAAGAGGGAAAGGAGTGGAAAAATGAAGGGGGAAGGGGGTTAAATTGTAGTTAAATGGCAAGGTACTAACACAAACTATTAAATGTCAAATCATTTCAACAGAAATTACTTTTCACCAACTCATTTCATTTCCATTTTGAGAGTATTGCCCTCTGAGCCTGTGTATTTCTGTTGCTAGGTGAGGTGGTGATGAATAATCTATTCCTATCCCTGTGCAAACACTGACAGTAGGGATTAGCTGAACATTTCCTTGAAGACAGAACAGGACTTGCAACACCAACCTGGATCTTGGGCTTCTCCTCGGACGCTAGGCAGGGTAGAGAGTCGTCCTTCCCCTCTTCCTCCACACTCTCAATCAGTTCAGACTCCTGAGGAAGATGTAAACACACCTTTAAAGGCCAGGATCAGATTGCACAAGGTTTTTGTCTTTCACAATGTTCAACGTGTCAGATTACACGATTGTAGTGCAATACATTCTCGGTCAAGACAAAACAGTGGCTACAAAAGTATGCCGCTGATCGATCATCACTTGTCATCTACGATGTTGCGCTAGATCGGGGAAGCCGGTCAAGAAATATTGTAATCCAGCTACTCCAATCGAGGCACACACCCATGGCCTACACTACGAGCTCAGATTGTGGTAACGAACCACCGACTCACCGCGCTGCTGTGGTCCGAGTCGTCTCGTACAAGAACAGGTGAGTCTGGAGGTGATTCTTCCTGGCCCTCCTGGGTCTCTGTCTGGGTTTCTCGCTCCCCCTGCTCCTGGACGGGGCATGACTCCAACGCCGGGGGAGGCTCTGCCGGCTCTTCCTCTTCTGTGGGACTTGTGTCAGTCTGCGATTGGACCTCGGAGGAGTCGCTCTCCGCCGACTGGCTATCAATCTGGCTCTCTTGTTGGCTCTCCTGTTGGCTGGGTGGCTCAGGTTCAGGGGGGCTTGCATCAGTCGGACTATCTAGCTGGGCTGCCTTAAGAGCTGCTGACAAAACCTGGACTTGAGCTGGAAATTAGCACACAAACCAAAAATGATATTTTAAATTCCAATTCACAGAGGGACTACACCATGAATTTTCATTTTTCCAATTTGTATGTATTTTTTTGGTGTCCCACCAGCACGTTCTATCCTCACAAAGTCCTATTTCTGACCATTGTGTCTTTCTCAGTTTATGGGCAGATCTACGTAAGCAGGTCTCAGAACGGGCTGTCTGATTTTAGGTCTGATTGTGACATCACAATCGGGACCTCCTGCTACTGCTGTGCTGAGTGGTGGTTGGGGAGGGGTGGGCAGGCCTGAGAAGGAGGCAGGAGGAGCTGGGAGAGGGTTGGGCAGGCCTGCTGAGCAAGAAGTGGGGAGGAGTGTGGGGCCAAAACTGTCTCAATAGCGCAAGCCTCCCACTCAGGACAAGGTGGTACTGCAGCTGAAAATGCTCTGAAAGCCAGGCAGAAATGACAGGGGCTATTTATTCAGGAGTGGTAATTTAGCCTCAAACCTTTTGAAAAACATTTTTTGGGACACAATGTTATATAAATTATTTTTAAATGCATGGTGTAGATTAGAACCTTTAATCTGAATATGCTTACTGGTTGACATGCTAATAAATACATGTGCTGCATAAGATGCCTTTCCACACCAGAAAGTCTACATCAGAGAGAGTGAGCAAAGGAAAGCGTTTGGGACCATTTCACAAAGAATGATGACAAAGGTACATGGTACTAGAACACAAGCAGCACGAGCAACATGCTAAACCGCTTAAAATATAAGAATACGACACGTACGTCCAAGCAATCCATTATGCACAGATGATGGGACGCAAATAAGAACGCAATTCTGTTTCGTCGGACTTAACTACTAATGTAATTACTACAGAAGGAAATGGCCCAGTAAACAAAGTGGAGAGGTTCTTCAGAGATGCTCTAAATCCATTACATTGGTGAAAGGTTCCCCAGACTGGCTACTTTTGCCAGATGCCATCTGTGTGTGCCCGGGACATCTGTGAGACCAGCGGTTCTCGTCAGTGAACCTTACACTAAACAAACTGCGGTGTGCGATTGATGCCAGAAGTACACATTGACATGTTAATCTTCCTTAATAAAAATATGTACACTAGCCAACAAGCCTGGGTCAAGTCAATCTGTGTCGGTGGCATTTGCATTGCATTTGAGCTGTGCAGATTATTAGAATATAATTATTGGAGGGGCCTAAAGAAATGTCTACCATTCTGATAAAAGTTCATGTGTAGATGCATTTTTTTCATTTCAAGTTGGGAATGTGCCTATGTGAGTCATCATAACTGTATTTCAGATTTCTTGTTCACACTTAAGTAGGCCACAGAAGTGCCTTCACAAAAACAAAATCCACGTTTTTAAATTTAAGTCAACAGCCTTCGAAATCCATACGTCATAAACAAATTATGTCACAGGCTGGTCACAAGAAGTCAGAGATCCGCATTAGACCCCAGCGTTCACATTAACGATTAATCATGTTAGCTAACCATTTGCAAAACATCCGTCTTTGACATCCCTAGTTATGACTGCTGACTATTGAATGTGTGCTTACAACTGGTGAGAAACCTTATCGGTCATAGGCAAAATCTTAACAGCATTTGCCTGCTTGGCTGGTTTTTATGTCTACTAGTAAGACACCTGAGGGTGGAATGCGACCTCAGGGTGACATGCGACCTCGAGCCAATTCTTGACTATCTGGCCAACTACAGCGTTTCTCTGACGATTCTAGTTGTTGTCATTCTGGGGGGAGTTTGTACATGTTTTTGTGAGGGTATCAACCCTAGGAGACACGGGAGAACATGCAAACTCCACACAGAAAGGCCGTATCGCCAACCCCACCTAGGGTGTGAGCGATAGGGCCTAAACATGGAGATGTGGAGAACACAATATATGGAGATAGTCCAGTCCATCATGTCATATGGGACTTTTTATGCCCATATATGAGTCATTCTGTACCACATCACCATGTTTAGGCCAAACAGGTTCGCTCCATTTCTCCATGTATAGGTCCAAATGCCCAACGTCGAGCTTGACAAGGAGGATACCGCACATTGTACCTCATCCACCCTTTCTTCTCTCTCCTTTTGGTATCTTTATCCTCCTCCTCCTTTTTTTCTTTTTTATTCTTCTCTTTTTTTCACAGCCGCCCCCATATTTACTTTAGAAAATATATATTAAATTCTAAGAACGTTTCGAGTACCAGTTTGATACAAGAGCGAATAAGCGCTACACTTCTGGAATCCTGTGCGTCGACTTTAAGTCAGATCCAGGCCTAATAACTTTATCTAGCCGCCCCGTTGCCACCTCCTTGTTACATTTTCTTTTCTGAGACACATTGTACCTAATCCACCCTTTCTTCTCTCTCCTTTTGGTATCTTTATCCTCCTCATCCTTTTTTTTTCTTGTGTATCCTTCTCTTTTTTTAGTCTTTCGTGTAGCCGCCCCGTACAGGAAGTGATGTCACAACTCGCTGACATCACACTGACATCACTCCCTGTACAGAAGGAAGGTTACAGAAGGAAGGTTACGGAAGGAAGGAAGGTCACTCAAGTGACAAGGTTTTTCAGGGTATATGCGACCTTTGGTCGCAACAACCTTCGGTCGCAATTATTCAGCTCAAAAAAGTAAAAAAGGAACATTACAGTATTATCATTGCATTTCAAATAAATATGGATGATAACCATATACGTACAGAGAAAATACGTCATAATGCAGTGGTTCTATGGGTCACGTCCCAAAGTGCTCACGCATTGGCAAGAAATGACCAAACGTGAAGAGGACGCCCTTGCCCCTTCATAAACTATATAGCCTAGTTATTTAGTAGGACTTATGTTCGGGTGGCTCTAAGAGCTGTTTTGATTTCCCCCCCACTAAAACATGATAGACAGAAGATTAGCTATACTAGACCGAAGATTCTTTCCAAAAAAGCAGACAGAAAGTGTTAAAATTATGTTTAAAAAAAATACAAAGCGACGGCAAATTCGCACATTATAACCACATCTGGGGGTATATTAGAGTAACGTTAACTCCATTGACACATACAAAACAGAAAAAGTACAAAACTAAGGCACCACCTCTTTAAAGTCCGTCTCACCTTGCACGTCCGGGTCATCCATGTGTGGCTGCAGGCAGTCTAAAACCTTCTGGATCTGGTCACTGGTGGCTTTACCAGGGCTGGACTTTGAGGTAGGACATTCCCCCATCGTCTCCTCCTCATCTTTCTTATCCTCCTTTTCTGACGTTTGCCTATTTAGCATTTCCAGTTCCCCACTGATGTCTGGTAAAGGAGGCCTCCAATAGTGGAAAGAGTTAAAGTTCTCGTCCGCCTGCTCCATTTCGTTATGGTTCCTATTGCTCTCTAAGACCATGGGGATGTCGTTATTGTTGTTGTTGCTGCGCGTGGTGTTTCGGTGGCCTTCGTGCTTCGCTGCGGGCGTTTGTGCGGGGCAGTCGTCAAAGGAGTGGATATCCTCGTTGTCGACCATGGACAGGTGCTCCGGGGAGGGCGTGGCACGGCCGTCCTGGTTGGGAGGCGTGTGTGTGATGGTCCTCTCTGTGTGGCACCCGCTGATTTCAGAGCAGTTTAGGGAGTTGAGGGATGAGTCACTGTAATGCAAAGGCAAATTGTAACACAGGGGTCTTCAACGTTTTCAGGCCAAGGAGAGAGATGAAGCAGGGACCCCCATAACCTGTTCATAGATTCCATATAGTTTCATTGTTTGACAACTCAATCATCAGTGTATTTTGGATTCGTGTCAATTTGTGTTTTCAGATATTTAACCACCAAGTCAATACTTAATAACTTGACCTTGCACTCTGTACTTAGTCTGCTCTTTTTCCCCTTTACACACCAAAGCTCTTTGCCGAAAATAGCTGATCTACAAGCTTGTAGATTTGCTATTTTTGGCTAAAGTTCTCTGAATATGGGTGCTAGGGTTCAAGTAGTTAATATGAAAAAGGAGGGAAAAAAAACGTTCTATCACTCAAAGATTTGGGGGACGTCCTGTAGTAAAGCCCTTTGCACACAGGCGCGTTTATCCGCACGGATAAAACAGACAATTTCATTTTTTTTAAAGAAAACAATGATTCTCTACGACCTCATGCACACCGGATCCGAATTAGCCGTGCGACGAGTGGCTGCGGCCGTGCGTTTTTTCTCGATCGAACCCAGTTCGATTTGTGCGTCTCACTCCTTTTATGACTCCTTTTGGGATCCGCAGCGCCGATTCCGCACAACATTACACACCAAATCCAATGCGTTTTATTCATGCAGCAAACGAAAAAAAAAACTGTCCTGTGTGCAAAGGGCTTAACTCTGACGACCCCCTGTTGAAGACCCCTGTTGTAACGTGAGTGTAATTAGTTTCCGCCTCTACATAAAATAAAAGTACCGGTACTCGAAAGGGGACTGGAGGGTGTATTATAATATAGATTTCTTGCATCCCAATCCATTACAGCCAGGTATTAGTTACTTCAGAGTTTCAGTATTTAAGCGCAGCCCACCTTAACATTTTGGGGCACAGAAAAAAAAACAGTGTAGGAGCTATCCACGAGTTTCCTACGCCCCATAGTGCATTGCGCAAACGTCTGCACCGAGGTTCCGCCGCCGATTTACAAGCTCACAACGGGTTGCATCTGCGACGCGAGCTTGTATGTCTGCTGTTAAACCCGGAAGTTTGGTCCCGATAGTCTCCAGTAAACTCCCGCGGAAACTTGTGGATACAAATCTAGGCTAAAATGTGAAAATATTCTATGGTTGTAATTTGTAATTTTGCAAAGTGATGTTTTAGCTAGAGATTTCAGAGCATCAGGCACTTCAAATAAAAGTGCATACAGTGACACCCAGGAGGCTGCTTGGGCATCAAGGGAACCAGACTAACCTCTAATGTCGTCTGGAAAAAAGGTGGTTCTTACCTGTCTGAGGTACACCTGGGGACTTCCAATAAGGTTCCATCGTCCCTGAAGAGAAGGCCTGTGCTGGAGGGGTTGGCAAAGGTGGAGATGAAACGTCCCAGGGACTGGAAGGCAGCTTGGCGCACCTAGACAGACGAGAAGACGGATAAATGGCTTATTTCTTAGCAATCTCTGACAGTGACATAGGAAACTAGATTAAACATATAATTTTCACTTTGGTGTGCATTTAGAAAATTCTCTGCCTCTTGTAACATACGGTCAACTGCAAATAAATCCATAATGAACACTGCAATCAATGACCCCAAAGATCACCTGTATCTTGGTTACAGAAGAATGTGTAGTCTCCACATACAGCACACTCCTCGGCATGAACTTTACATTTAACATTTGACAACTGTTCATCTCTCAAAATGATGTTTACTGCGTCGGATGTACTTACCCAACGGGACTGGTCACTAATGAGGCTGATGAAGAGTGGGGACAATTTAGTGCGTCGCACCTCTGGGGAGGTTGAATTGGAGACTATCATGAAACACTCTGCACAGGCTTTCCTGATGCCCCACAGGCTGTCTGAGCACAGGTCAAAGAACTTTGACATCTGCATACAAAAATAAAATGGGGCACATTACAACTTGTATGCAATATCCAGCATCTGAACTGTGAAGCTAGAGGCCCGCTGCAATAAAAGTGCTATGCAGATGAAGGGGTGGCTCACTGATGGAAAGCAATAAACAACCTAAGTCTCATGACAGCAATAAGGCTGCTGTTTGTTATCTTATATGACTTGCCATGAGAAATTATTGAACGGCTGTGGAAGATTAGTGTTACATAATCACAGATATACAGACACTCACGGCTTTTGAAGTTTGCAAGCTAAGCAACAGAGGAGTCTACAAGTCTCTTACCAGTAGTTTCTCTGTGGCATCCTGGCCGACAATAGAACAGAACTCGCCAAAGTTAGCTGCACAGACCTGCAACAGAATAAATGAATCACAATGCATTTGGTGGTCAGTCAAACATTTTCCTGATGGTTTAGGATACCAGGTAAACATAAAAGTAGATGTCTGTCTAAACAACATGCTATCTAAATAACTTAAAATCTGTGGTCAACAAGTTCTTTGGGTGACATAACCCAGGTCCCAAAATGGCCAAAGTAAATACTACCCTAAAATCATCATTGTTGATTCATCCATTTGTAACTCAGGGATTGTATAAATATAACCAAATGGACCCAATTAGTTAATACCACTTTTTACAATTGGCAAAAGCTCAAGAAAATCCACATGGGATTTGATCATTTTTGCTTCTCCTAAATACCCAACTGGCACCATGTACACTGGATAATTAACATTCCAAACAGAAAACAAAAGCATAATGTAGGCTGGCCCGAAATTAAAATAATGCTGACAATCAAAACCCTGCGAACAGAGGATCTACAGCGCGCCTCAGCCTTCACGGCTAGTCTGGTGCATCACAGGAGCAGGGACTGATGTATGCAGAAGAGAGAGACACTGGAGCAGCTCAGACGGTTCTAACCTTTTATTCAGGTGCCAGTAAACAGTGACTAACGTTTCGATGCTAGTGCATCTTCATCAGAGTCAAAACCCTGCATTGGTGCCCTACCACCCTGAATAAATATTAAGCCCAATTTAACGATTCTTCAATATTATTTTTTTAAACATTTCTAGGCAGATCTTGTTTTATTTAGATGGAAAAGTAATGAGCGACAGGAAACTGAGGGCAGAGAACACATTGAATACTTATATTTAAACGCACTCTAAAAAAAATCCAATTTGGTGCATGTTATGTATCGAAACTAAGCACACACAGCACAGCAAGTATGTTTTTCATAAATACTCAACAAGCTGTAGGTGGTCACAATAATTATTTTGCTTATTAGTGGCAAGACCACAGAAAACAGTTGGGAAATGAGGTGGTGGTCAATATGGCCATGGAGATGTGTTGCTTACCTTGCGGACTTGGAAGAGCCTGGCATCACTGCACAGTTCACAGAAGCGTGGCAGCAGCAAGTGCTCCACTGTGTCTTTGTTCAGCATGGTTACCAGCTTACACATGATCTGTAAGGGGAAAGAGAGGGCACTGTGTATTACAGGATGTATTCGAGGTGCATGGGTCAGAATAGAGATACACTGAAAGCGCAAGAGAGGAAGTGCTTCAGTGATACCATGGATCTTGTATAGATTCTGCTGCTGTACTCCTACTGATACATATAGCAAACACCTTTAATGTAGTACAGCCCCTAAACAACTTATTTTGATTTAGATAAATCAGAGGATTATCTTACAGCAACAGCTTCTATTTTGTAGTCGTCGTCACTGCTGGGTTCTGTGAGGTCCAGTAGAACAGGACAGACTTTGGTCTCCATGTCGGCCTTGGAGATGAGGCCTTGTTCCAGTAGAACAAGTAAGGCTGCCTGGCTGGTCTTTCGCACCTGCAAAAACAAATTGAAAGAATAAAAATAAAATAGATCAAACTGAAATAAGCCACCTTCATTGATGTTACAAATATCCTTTTAAAACAAAATCTAATTAATAACTAAACCAGTTTACTTCGTCAGTGCCCACCTGATTATTTGGGTCTGTGAGATACCGCACCACGATGGGAACCAGGTATCTTGAGAAAGCGGCTGGAAAGTTGGGCCGATTTTCATGTAAGAACATGGCAATGTTGGGGACCTGCTCCATGAGTTCAGCTCGCACTGTGGGCTCTGAACACATAAGTGTAATTTTAGTGATCAACAGTGTCATGGTCAAGTCATATTTTGTTAAATACTCTTAGCATATGCAATAGAAGCATATGATACCAATACCAAAAGAAGTAAAAAAGCATATACCTCCATCTTCTGACATTCTGGCAACTGTCTCCATCACACTGATAAAGTCATTCTCATTGTCACTGAACTCTCGAAGCACATCAAGCAGACCACGTGCCACGATTTGCCTAGAAAGCAACACACACTCCAGGTTAGTTGCCTGCCTGCCAACACCTACAAGTGCATGCTGCATAACAGGGCCCTGTTGGAGCTGCCAAGTACATTATACACATGTACTGTACTTGGGAATGACAGGAGGGTTTGAACCCAGCAAAGCAGACAGAAAAAAGCAGGACCTAAAATGGCTTTGCGTGGGGGCAACAGAGCACTGTTAAATATTTACAGAGGAACTGCGTTTGAACTAAGCCAAAAGCACACCCTGAGGTCTTTATAAACCACAGAGGGTATCTGGCAGGCTTTCATTTTTCACTGGTCAGAGTGCTGAAAGAACCACATCAGAAAATGCATGCAGACAGTAAAACAAATATTCTACCACTTTTTCGAGTCACGTGTTCAAATACTGGATTCTGATTGGCTAAATTCCGGAGGTTATGAGAGGACTACTGCCGCAAAGTTGTGTGTCCGAGATCAATGCGCCTCAGTGTACATCCGGGGACTTTCCCCCAACCAACAAATGAAGGTCGCAGCGGTCCTATGTTTACTAACGTGCGTACTATCGTCGCCGATTTATTTGGATCCAATGCAATCCGCCAACTTTAAAGCCCCTTTTCTCTGAACCTATGCCTTTCTGGAAGCGAACAGCCTCTATTTACGGCCGGAACGGTGCTTTTAACTGACGTTAGCTTAGCTGTAAGCTAGACGCATGGATTACTATGGAGTTGGCGCCATCTGTTGGTGAGTAGAAGATGTTGTTTGTGGAACTATCTGCTGTCTCGCGGAAGTTTTATAGGCAATAATGATTGTAACTTAAGATCCTTGCAAGTTACAACTATGTGTTTTCTTTCATGTATACGGGAAAAAGTGGTAGAAAAGCTATTTACCACTCGGGGTCGGACATTATGCTCTCATAATGTCCTGAGTGCGGGTGTTATCGGACTCGGCTGCGCCTCGTCCGATAACACCCGCACTGCGGACATTATGAGAGCATAATGTCCTCTCACTCGGGGTAAATTGCTTACATGTCCCACTCCTCAGTCAGTGTGAAAAAAAAAACCTTATGTCAGGTGTCTGACAAATTCATGACCTTAAACACAGAGGATATGGATGCACTGTAGCCCGGTGGTTCTCAACCTGTGGGTCGGGACCCCCAGGGGGATCCCCAAATTATTTTGGGGGATTCCCAGATGATTAACTTAATTTGCAACATTGTTTTCTCACTCAACAGTAAACAAACCAACGTAAAAGTGGGTTAGGGTTAGTGGCCAAATTGTCAAATATTAGAGGCAGAAATTGTGAAAATAGCAGATCTACATGCTCACAACGCCTCGCAACTTAGAACTGGGTTATACAAAATGTAATGCCTCAGCTCTTAGTACTCGTCAGGGTAGGGAGTCCCCAGTTAAAATATGATTATTTTGGGGGTCACGGCCTGAAAAGGTTGAGAACCACTGCTGTAGCCTGCCCAATGCCCTGCATCAAGACTTGTTGCATTCCTGCTCTATGGTATGTGCTTAGCCAATAAACAGGAATGCGGATGGTCGTAAAAAAGTATATTGTTCTGAGTGGTTGACAGAACATGCCATTACCAGTCATGGACATCCAATTACCTGATATTCTGGCTTTGCTTTAAGATTCATTCAAACGGATTGAGTGATACTGAGGGATTTTGTTTTAGTTTGACTTCTTTTGAGAATCAACAGCCCGACGATGTCCTCCTGCTTACCTATTGAAAACGTTCTCACTGAAGGCATACTTCTCTAGCCTCCCTAGAGGAGTGAGGTTGTCCTGCCCTGCGTCCAGGAAGGCTGTGATGCGGATTCCATCGCACTCTGATCCATAGTCATCGAAACCAACTGTGGCCAGAGAGAGGAAACACGATGCAAAATCATGCAGACCATGGCAAACGTGTCAGAACACGTACCAAATACCAGGAAAAAATATCCAAGCATAATAAGAACACTGAACCAAGGATACTACATAGGATTATGGAACTGCAGTAGACACAATGATATACTGACTGACTGTACATAGCTGTGCTAAATATAGGATCAACATTATGGTTCACCCCTCCCCTCCAAATGTGGAAAATAATTCAAAGGAATATGGTCTCGTTGTACAGATAAAATGTTCATCTATGAACGCATAATGTCTTTATTTAATTAGAACGTTGGAGGCTGGAGGAGTGGAGGCTACTAACAGCTTTAAATTTCAAATGAGCAAACAAGGATTCCCAGAAATATAATTCTGCCTATAGTATATATACATGTGTGGAGGGGAAAGCAAGGATTTGCAAATAACGATGCACCTTATGTATATATTTGAAGTATTATACTAATGTTTGGACAAATTTGACATGTTTTCCTGTGTATTTTCTTCCCTATTCTTTCTTGAATTTACAAATGATGGGTGCTTGTAAGAGAATTTCACACACTTTTTCTTAAACCTGTGATGTGACAATAAAGTTGACTCGGAAATGATTAACACAATTTAATAAAAACAGCATTGGCTGTATAGACCGATTTCTCAGAGCGGCAACCATAACTGCGGTGCCAAACGACACCGCTTCGCACAGTGACACCGCAGCTACATGCAGTGTTCTGGGAAAAGGGTCTATACATTTCCAGAAGTAATAAGATATTAGAATACTCACAGTCATCCAAATCGTCGTGACCATCTTCAAAGTATAAAGACAGACCTGAAACAATAGGGCAATAAGAGGGGAAAGGCATATTGGCAAACATGTAATCAACATTTCGTAGTCCTCTACATAGCACGGCACTCCCTTTTTCAACATGTTAGTAGTTCTAATGGCATCGGGGGTTGGCACTAACGCAAGGGTCTTCAACAGGGGGTCCTCAAAATTACTACAGGGTGTCCTCAAACTTTTTGTATGATACAACCTTTTTTATATTAACCACTTGAACCCTAGAGTCCATATTCTGAGAACTTTAGCCAAAAATAGCAGATCTACAAGCTCACAACGCCTGTGAGCTTGTAGATCGGCTATTTTTGGCAAAGAGGTTTGGTGTATAGGGGGAAAAGAGTAGACTAAGAACAGAGTGTAAGGTCAAGATTATTAAGTATTGATGTTGAGGTGGTTAAATATCTGAAAACACAAATTGACATGAATCCAAAATACACTGATGCCTGATTGTGCTATCAAACGATGAAATGATATGGAATCTATGAACAGGTTGCTTCATCTTTCTCTCAACAAAGGGGTCCTTGGCCTGAAAACGCTGAAGACCCCTGCACTAACGGTTGCCCGACTGCCCGTAGCAAGTAAATAAAAAGTTTAGGCAAGTGGAGTTTGCTTTCAGGTTGCCCGACAGGCAAGTGCATTCCATTTTCATTAAATATTATTGGCTATTTATGAAGAACAATACTACCTTTTTACTTTTACAACTAGCAGTTGCACTCATTCTGTTTTTTCAAAGTGACTGTCGCAACTCTGAACTAATTTGTTCAACAAGCACATATTTTACCAATCATTTTATAATGGATTCATTGGACTATTTGCTTTTCGGGCAAGTATTCATGACCCTTGGGCAAGTTGAAAATGACCTGTCCTGTACTTGCCCGGCGGCCAAGTGCCTCTGAAACCTTCTACCCAATCTATCTACACAATTAATCTCACTAGAAAACAGAGACTTCATGCAGATTCACATGATGTAATGTAATGTAGACCAAGTTGCGTGCTTTGAGATAATATGGAGAAACACCAGGGGTTTCCCCGGAATCCCAGCATACACATGTAACTTTAACAGGAAGGGGGAGGTCACAATATGCCAGGTTGTTTTTTTTTTAATTAAATGGACAGTAAAAGCGAATCAATTTCAGCCAGGTAGATACAAAAAAATAACTGGATTAATTGATTTATATTTCCCACAAATCAGATTACAGTCTCAAGTCAAGACAGTTGGTCAATCATGTAAAGAGTGGTGCTGGAATGGACGTTATTGCTATGCTATGTAATTGCAAGAAAAGCAGAGAATGCCCGCCTCAAAACTGTATTTAATTGCAAACCTTTTAAAGGGACATGTGTTCAGTCTTACATTGTGTTGCTACGCGCTGTGGATGTTTATAATAATGCAATACGCCGCAAGCAAGCTGCCTGGAAGCAACGTCTTCCTTTGTTATGGTTTGAAGCAGGGGTGGTTTGCTCAAGCTTGTGTTGTGTTGGCTCAATATGACGTTAGCGGTGTGGCTAACGTTAGCTAACGTCAGGTCAACTGGCTAAGCGTCGCTATAACAACAATTCGACTTTGTACGCGGCTGTATGCAACACCAAAGGCCAGTAATGTAGGACCGTGGCAGTGTAAAGTCTCCTACATGGGTGGAAAAAACATCTACACTTCATATTTAAGTACGAAATCGGGGGGTCTTGGCGTTAGCTAGCCCGCTAGCCACGCTAGCTAACATAGCTTGTGTGTGTCCAGCCCTTTTCGTCTTGACTTGCTCGCCGAGAGCAGTTTGCTTTCAAAACAACCACGTCGACGGGTACACTGCGCGTCTCCACGAAAGCATTTTCACACAGACGACATCCACGAACAACTGTTACAAAACAATCCCTGCGTGGAAGTGTGTGTGTGGATCTGTGGAACAGAGAGGTGTTATTAAAGTGCCATTACCTGCCATCTTGATTCTCTGCTCTGCTGCTGCTGTGCCGTGTGGGCTGTCACCTCCACACAGCTGTCACTCAACAAGCACTTCCTCAAAGCCACTTCCTGATGCTCTGCCTTATTTATTTATCTTTAAATAATATGTATATAAGAACAACAATAATACTGTTGAAACAATCCCGCGTCAACTCAGGCATAAATGTGTGTTTATTATTAGTCATAGGACACAGAGCTTTGTCGGCTTTGTGGTTCTTCAAACAAAAACATAAAAAAAATAGCTCAGTGTTGTCATGTGATCACTACTGTAGTTCAAGATGGAGATAGAGCCCTATTAGACCCCATAGCCTGAACGGAATATCCAGCCGTGATTGGCAACTTGCGGTTGCCGTGTATCTATTCTGCATCTAGAATGAGCCTGAGGGAAGACCCACATTCTTTTTTGGAGCGGTGAAAGCGCTCCCAATAGACGACAGGTATGTCCGTGGGTATGTCCCTGGGTGGGTGGGTGGGTGGCTGGGGCGTATTTGGAATTGACACCAGGCCTCCAGGGAAACCCCGCCCACCGAAGCTTTTGATTGGCTGAAGCGGAGCTAGGGAGCGCTCAATTGTAGTCGCTTGGACAGGGCGTTTATCGTGGGCTTGCCCAGGCCTTACGGCCTGGGCATAAATATAACGATTGCATTCACCACGGCTTCGTAACTCGCGCGGCGCTCCGCCGGCCGCGCGGCCCTGGCCCGCTCTTCGCGGCCACTCGCGCCTGCGGCGCTCGGGGGCGAAGAGCAGGACCAAGGTCCGCTGGCCTGCGCGCCGCTTGCAGTGTCGTGGACAATCGAGCGGCTCCGTCTGGAGGCCTGGTGTCAATTCCAAATACGCGTGGCTGGGTGGCTGGCCGTGTCCGTAGCCTGGCAATACCTTGAGTGGCCACACACAACACACTAGTTAAAGGAGGGGCGCTGTTTTGTGCAGGCCAGACACACTCACCACTCACTCACACAGACACACACACGCACGCACACGCACGCACGCACGCTCAGATTCACCGCTCCACTTCGAACCGAGGTTTGATTTTTAACTGAAATCTTTGCTTCCGGGGGGTCCCTTGAACAAAATATTTTGAGAGATGGGGTCCGCGACCAAATACAAATGATTTTGAGGGTCCTTCCTTGACATGACAAAGTTTGAGAACCACTGATTCTACAAATGTCTTCAAATCCTAACAGTTTTCTGGAAAAAACTTGCAACGTTGCAATATTAATTTATTAGTGAATACATTTTCTCCATTGACTTGAATGGGAAAATACCTATTCAACCAGTATCGGCTATGGGCATCCAATATATGGGCTTAAATATTGAAGACATCAGGGATCTCTCCATGTGCATAAAAGAGACAAGGACTGACACAGATTGATTTAGTTAATTCATTTTCCATATTGATTTGAATGGGGGAAATGGCAAACACACTTGAATTTTCCAGAATTGCATCTTTATTGTTCAAATAGTTTTACTTCGACAGCAGCTACTAAGGGTGTAGATAAGATAATGAAGTGTACAATATTATTACATTATTGTAACTTTAAATATTAAATACTAGTAGAAACGGACCTATTATTCACTGGAGTAAAGTTATTATTCTACGTTTAAAAATGCTTTATGATATTCTGAAAGCTGGAACGTGCGCCCAGCCCCATCCTGTACCCAATCACAGCGCTACCGCCCCTCTAGGCTATGGGACGGCAGACAGTACCTCTCTGGTTAGCAGTTTAGCTGTTGTTTACAAGAAGAATCCAAACATGATACCAAACGAACACTGATAAATTTCATCAACTGGCGGAGATGTGCTTATGTGGTGTTTTCCTACGGTTTGCCTTCATGAAAAGGGAAGTTATTGTTAAACACTGACCAGCCGAAGAATCAGCAAGAAGATCTTTCAATGATCATCATCATCTTCATCCATTATCACACCTTATTTTTTTAGAGGGACCGATATGGCACTGAGAGAGTTAAAAGTTTGTCTTCTTGGGGTAAGTTATATGATTGTTCTTGATCAGCAACTGCTCACTGTGATTTGTTCCGTGTTTGTTTACTGTGGAAGCCCCCCAGCTGTAGCTGTTGTCTGTATAATCGAACCCCCCCATGTGAAGCTATGCTGAATGTTGCTCTTCCTTAAAAATGCTATACTGACTTATGTATTAATACGTGAGATGAATGTGATGGCCTTCTGAACTAGTGGGAGACAACAAGGCACACAATATTGTCTCCAGAAACGTTATTGATCTTGTCCAGCCAAGACTTTCATCAGTTATAGTGGGTTATTAGCCAATCATTAGAATGATGATGTCCCTTCACTTACATGGGATACAAAAGCCCCAGCTAATTCAGCAACTGTGGCCATTGATAATAACCCATGTCAGCATCACAATAACTTAGGAGTAAACTCTCCATACCTGTGTTCCCTCCATCAACTACTGCTAAAACAAAAGATTTAAAAATATAAAGCAAAGTGTGAGCCTTTCCTAAGGTAATATGCCTGTCCTTTAGGCCTACCTTAACTTAATCCACATATAGTGAATGGCCTGTCTGACATGATCCCAGAGAATGTGTTATTCACTCAATAAGACCATCAGCATTGTTGCAATCACATTCCAGGATTGAACAGTGCTGGGTCTTTTATTTGTGTCCAGATTTGATAAGCAAGATTTTTTTTTGTTTTGCTTTCTCTCTCTCTCTCTCTTCAGGACACTGGGGTTGGAAAATCAAGTATTGTTTGGAGATTTGTGGAGGATAGCTTTGACCCAAATATCAACCCTACAATTGGGTAAGTTCCTGCTCACTTGAGAACCCTGGTCTATACTCTGTGAGTTACAAAACCTGCTTAGGACAGTGGTTCTCAAACCTTTTCATTAAGGACCTGCAAATAATGAATGCATTTGTCCTCGTACCCCCATCATTCAACAACTTTTGCTTTTATTTTTTTCAAGATTGTTTGAAAATAGCTGATCTGCAACGTCACAACGTGTGTCAACAAAGTGAGGCATCAACACGTTAACCCCCTGACCCTTGTAGATAGACTATTGTCAATAGCTGATGTAAACCGCACACAAAAAGTCTTGGAAACGTAACTTTGGTCAATTATTTCTCCTCTTCAGTAAAACCAATTGATATTGTATTTTATATAATTTCTATCGTTGAATAGTCACCTTTACAACGAGTTATAACATGTAAGGATCCGATGCAATCATGGAATGAGCCACACAGCTAAACATGTAGGTAGTGCACCCCAAAACCTTGCCAAAATCACCCAGTATGCTTCTGTTGATCTCGTTTTGAGCGACTTGCCAGTACGTGCTGGTGTGACTTGCACCTGAGCATGAGTCCTGCAACCTTGTTGAGTTTGTGTATGCTCCAAGCAGCAACACTGCCTCCATGGAAAGATGCCATTGTTGTCCCTTCAGGATAAGGCCTGTGCAATGGGGCAAGTTGAAGCTGGTGTTCCGTTATGCAGAGTGGCAGCATTATTTGGTCTCAGCCCTGGTACCATATCCAAACTTAGGACCAAGTTCTTAGAAGTCCGGTTCCTCACCCTTGATTCACTGAGGAACCATATGCTTTCATCCAGAGATTTACAGGAAAGTTTTGCACAATGGTACCACAGACAGATGTCAAAGTCGCAGGACCCATGCTCTGGTGCCAGTCACACACCTGTGACTGACACACACCTGCCAGCACCTGGGCTGACATCAAATAATGCTGCCACTCTGCATAACGAAACGCCAGCTTCCACTTGCCCCATTACACGGACAAATGTGGCATCTTTCCATGGGGCAGTGTTGCTGCTTTGGCATACACAAACTCAAGAATGTTGCTCCAGGACTGGAGCGATTTCCAACAGAAGAATATTGGTGGATTTACACGTTTAACTGTTCTACGATTGCACAATCCTTACAAGTTAGTCCTCATTGTAAAGGTGACTAATCAACGATAAATGTATATAAAATACAAAATCAATTGGTATTATTGAAGGGGAAAGATAATCAACCGACGTTAAGTTTTCGAACCTTTTGTGGGCAGTTTTATATAAGGTTAAAGTGGTTAAACTAATGCTAGGTCAACTTAATTCGCTTCCCTGAACCCCTCTTTGAGAACCACTGTCTGAGGATACAGATTTCAGATTCGGTCTGTGACCACTACAGCAGTCTTTCTATTTATACAAAAGTGTCTATCTTGCAGGGCATCTTTCATGACCAAGACAGTGCAATACCAAAATGAACTGCACAAGTTCCTCATCTGGGATACAGCAGGGCAAGAGCGGGTCAGTAAAATATATTTCAATGATTAATTTTCTTTTCTTTTGAGGAATTGAGGTGATTATAAAACTTGACATTAAAGAGCTAGCATAACCATAATTGCATAACTGGCTCTATACGGTTGCGTTAATATGGTTTGTGCCGAAAATCCTTCAATATGTTCACATTTGACTGCTTTATTTTCAAGGTCAGGTTGGTGCTTAAATTAGTATAACAAATTGTGCTGATTAGTGCTTAGATTGGATAATGCTCATGTCTAAATACATATTCATACCGGCACCAGTGCATATTATCTATCTTGTACATAAACATAGGACTGGGTACCGAGCTACAAGACCTTTTATGGCCCCGAACAAATTGGATATTCGATATGGTCAAGCATCAAAAAATGCCATGTCAGTAAATGTCTGTGTATGTGTTTGTTTACAATTTAAATGTTTCAGAATGTACCTGATTTATTGAGTCAATGTTGACTGTACGTCACTGTATAGTTAATACGTCAATACGTCAATCAATTATTAATATGTCAATCCTATGTTCTCAGGGTCCTATCTTCTAGCTTTATATCCCAATAACGGAACATGCCATGTATATTCACTTAATATGACTGACATGCGTCACTGTCATATAGCGCCCAATATAATAGGTATACACTTTTTGTAACTTATCAAAGGTTAATCCTTCCATAGGTGAAACTAGTTTGGTATACACTGTACATGTTTTTGAATTTAACTCTGTGATCACACATCATCACATCTGTCTCCTCTCTATTAAACTTGACATCATGACCAAAGTATGTAGTTTAAGCTAGCTTGTTTTTGCATCCAAGTTAGTTAGTTAGTATGTAATATGCATTGTCTCTAGTTGAGTTTGAACACCTTTTTCTATTTTAAGATGTGACTGACATTTCACTGCTGAAATGTAATAATATAAATGCTTTGCTGCATTGATATATTGTCACTATATTACAGTGGCATGCAAAGACTTTCATAGGGACATGGGTGATCAAATTGTACCGTAGTCAATTGGCTAAACATGCTAGATCGCCTGTATGGTCCTTTAAGAAAAGTGAGAGTGTGCTCTCACAAAACATGGGCTAATGTTAAGATATGTTGACAGTAATATTGCTACCATAGTTATATCCAAAGAGAGGTGTGGCTTGTGAGTTGGATAGTACTTTAATTGGGTGAAGAGGTCTTGGGAAAAAAACAACTGTCCGTTCATCTTGAAAGTAACAGTCCTCAAAGTGTGTTTGAGTTGGACTTTTGAAAACCTCTATAAACCATGTAATTAGTTGATAAGTAGTGGTGTAGTAAGGTTCAAAGGTATTCTGCTCCTTCCAATACATTGGTTCTTAGAATGTGACAAAACTACAATTAATTGATGAATTAATTGATGAATTAGCCCCATCAGGGCGGTATGGTGTAAAATTTGTTAAGAAATTCTACAATAAACTGGGCGTCAGAAAAGACAGTTTTAAACTTGCCACAGTGACAACTGATGAAGTGTTTAAAAAACTGAGCGCCCTACCTCAACACAAGGCCACTGGCCTTGATAAAATTCCAGCTAGATTTCTCAGAGATTCAGCCGCCACCATTGCACCGATCATTACCCACATAATTAACCTTTCCATCGAACAGGGTCATGTCCCACAGGACTTCAAACTAGCAAAAGTAACCCCCCTGCATAAAAAAGGTAGCAAACTAGACCCTGGAAACTACCGTCCCGTTTCCATTCTTAGCTCCATATCCAAAGTCATGGAGAAAATAGTCTACGAACAGATAGCAAGATATCTCGATGAGAATAATCTGATTTACGAGTTCCAATCTGGATTCAGAAAATCTCATTCCACTGACACATGCCTTCTGTATTTGACTGACCAAATCAAACGCGAGGCGGATGACGGCAAATATAGTGGCATGGTCATGATGGACCTCCAGAAGGCATTTGACACCGTAAATCATTCTATTCTGATTGAGAAACTAAAAGCCATCGGTCTTGACAGCGCAGCAGTGAGTTGGATGCAATCTTACCTGGTGGGGAGGGAACAGGTGGTGGAGATTAACGGTACCCTGTCCCCCCCTCCCAGTAAGCTGTGGTGTTCCTCAAGGTAGCATACTGGGACCTCTGTTGTTCCTAATATACGTGAACGACATGGCATCTGCTTGTGACTGCAACCTGTTCCTGTTCGCGGATGACTCGGCTCTCCTAGTCTCGGGCAAGGACCACTTGCAGGTTGAAAAGACACTTAACTCTGAACTAAGTAAGATCTGCACATGGCTTAATGACAACAAATTATCAATTCACCTGGGAAAAGTCCATCCTCTTTGGATCAAATCATAACCTCAAAAAAGTCGATAACTTCACAATCAAAGTGGGTGACAAGGTCATAACACGAAAAAACGAAATCTCTTACTTAGGATGTATCCTTGAAGCTAATCTTTCCAGTGAAAAGATGACTTCTAAAGTAATAAATAAAATCAACCAACGAACTCGTTTCCTACAGAGGATCGCCCCAATGGTCAATTTCAACACACTGAAGACCATAGCTGGTGCAATAATCCAGCCCCTCTTTGACTACGGAGTCCACGTATGGTATCGTGACGCCCCACAAGCCCTGAAAACTAAACTCCAAACAGCCCAAAATAAACTAATTAGGGTCCTACTTCACCTTCCCTATCAGACTCACCTCACCGCTACTCACCAGTTAAGAGTGGGGTGGCTCAGAGTAGATGACAGAGTACAGCAACTTGCAATGGGCCTGGTGTACAAGATACACTACACCACTATGATACCCAAGTACCTGTCAAAATACTTTATAAACATTAAGGATGTCCATAATTACAACACCAGAGGCAGCGCCACAGATCACTTTCAACCCAGAGTCAAAACCAACAAAGGGTCAAACTCTTTTTTCTGCTATACCACCAAAATGTGGAAAGCCTTACCGAAGGTCATAAAGGAGTGTGGATCACTAGCATCCTTTAAAATTGCCCTGAAGAATCACTTACAGGCAGCAGCCATTCGCAACTGGTAAAAAACTAACCTAGCCCAACCCTACCCTCCCCTGCCCCTTCTTTGTATATACTGTTTATTTAGACTTACTGTTTTTTTTTTGTTTTTCTTTACATATCTACTGCATAGTACTGTGTTCTATTTGTCTGTCATTCAATGTTATATGAGATACTTCAATGGTTTCCAGTGGAAATAAGCTTAGTCTTTTCATGGATCTCCTTTTAGTAGACCTTGTACCAGTGAACTGTGCCGTCATGAAACTGTACCTTTTCCTATGCAAACTTCTAATAAAGTCTTCAATCAATCAAGACTCAGTCTAGGGGAAAGCTTGCTGCAGTAATAGATCATTTCTGATAGGGGGCAGTGTTTAACTACTTTTTATAGGTCAAATTCTGCCCCTTAATGGCCCACTCTTTAGTACTTTCACTTAAGGCCCATTTTCCACAGCTTAAATGGCAGCTAATGGTGTGATGAGTTTAGTCTAGCTCAGTCAGGGTTGTCTGTTTAGTCTTGCAGATGATATCATTCAATCTCTCTTTTGCTATTTAGCTCTTCCTTGCTCTCTTGTGTCCTTTCTTTGCCATTGTCTTATCTTTTCTGTCTGTCTGTCTGTCCGTCTGTCTGTCTGTCTGTCCGTCCGTCTGTCCGTCCGTCCGTCCGTCCGTCCGTCCGTCCGTCCGTCCGTCCATCCATCCGTGCATCTCTGTGTTCACATGCAGGTTAGGACTGATAACTTGTGACACTAGCACCCGATACACTGTCTTTCCATTTAGTTGAAATGACTTGCAACACTGTGGATGCTCCAAATCAATTCCACAAGTTTTATTTCTTTAGATAGGGGTATATTGATTGGGAGCATCCACAGTGCTGCAAATCTGTTTCTGAATGGACAAGATTTCTTTGACTCAGCAGCACCTGGAAAAAGTGCATGTTTAGCCTATACTCTGATCACTTATGTTATCCATTTCCGTGCATGCTGTGCTGTGTATTCCTTTGAGCTGTCAAGTGTAGGCGTTTGTCATCAGTCAGAAGTTGAACACGATAGTAGACCACACAGGGAGAGTGTATGAAATACACAATTTAATATGATATCGGATTTGAGAACTATATGAGGCTATGAGTCTTGGTATGTTATCACATCAGCAGTTCTGCCTGTGCATGCAAGACTCAGACCTAGACAGGAGGAAAGGGGAACCGTTTTCTCTTTTGACTCAGCTGGACATCCCACATCCTACATTTCACTGTATGAACAAGCAGTTCCCTTTCCCCTTTTGTTTCTCCATTCCCTTTATTTTCCAGATGCAGTCATCTGCTTTTAACAACGGGTTCATTCCCTGTCACTGTGTCCCCTGATGAAGGGTGAGGCAAAACAACCACGTGTATGTTTTGTCCTCATCCCCCCTTTTGCTCTACTGTGCCATGGCCTTACACATATTACTGTAAGTGATGCTCCGTTTAAGATATGAAAGGTTGAACTTGAGCTGTCTCAGGTCAGTGGTCCCTGCTGCTGCCATGTCCTATCTGCAAGTCCCTGCCACTCGATGTCAAAGTGGACTTTCTCTCTTGTTTCGTTGCCTCAGCACTTTCACTGGTCACCTTGCTCTCTCTCTCTCTTTTCTGCTGAGTTATTTCTTTCTGTCTCTTACTACAGTAACTCTTCATTTAAGATTCCTTCCCTGCCTGACTTCCATTCCCACTATTCTTTTCCCTCTCTCCAATGTGGCCTCCACTTGCCTAGTCTACCAAGTGGCTTGCAGCTGTGACTGGAAAAAAAGAGAGAAAAGAAATGTGTGTGTGTGTGTGTGTGTGTGTGTGTGTGTGTGTGTGTATATATATATATATATATATATATATATATATATATATATATATATATATATATATATATACACACACACACACACACACACACACACACACACACACACACACACACACACACACACACACACACGGTTGTGTGTGTGTGTGTGTGTGTGTGTGTGTGTGTGTGTGTGTGTGTGTGTGTGTGTACAAGTTTTTTTCCCCCTTCATACTAAGCCTTTCGTTGCTTGATTTATAACCTTGATTGAGCTTTTTCTTATCAAAACCTGGAGCACTTCACTTAGGCCAGCTGAATGCACATGGAAGGAAAGACGGCACAGGAAGAGAGCTCTGTGATTCCACAGTCCACAACCTCCCTAATCCACCCCCCAGACCATATGGGACGTCAGTGGTGCATCTCAGCTCCGCTGTCAACACCTTATCTGGACCTTCTTTACTCTCTGACCATTCCTCGTCATAGAAAACAAGCAAGGCGAACTTGCATCCCCTGGCATGGAAGGGCTTCTTTCATTGAGTGCCAGACTTCTGGTTTCAGTAATTAATCAGCATGCACTGGGTAGCGTTAGAGCTGTTTTCAGGGCTGCCGTGTGGCCAGATGTCTGGTCTGGCCTCGCTGTGAAATGCTCCCTGGGTGAAGGCGGAGAGACCACACAGGACTGGCTGTAGCGTAGCTTTTAGCTGCACCACCGGCACTAGCCAGCGAGACAGACAGCATTCTCTTCACTGCCTTTGCCAAATATCCAGAGTTGGACTACGTTTGGTGGACTCAGGGCCAGTAACAACTATAATTATGTGGAATGTGTGCTTTCCTGAGGTAACTGTGTCACTCTATGATGGATAATTTATTCCTTCTTATTGTAAGGGAAAATGAAATTGGCGGGAAAGGCAGGGTCATTCCATGTGAACTTTTTTGAGATTGGACATGCTTGTTTTAAAATTAATTTCATTAGTTAATAATGTACATATCAAATTATTAGCAAATTAATTGAATGTACTTGACAGTTCAATCATATTGAATGGGGGGAGGGGTGGTCTTGAATGCAATGACATAAAAAGCAAAGACAGTTTTGGGGGAAAAGTAGCCTTATTCCTATTTTTGTTTAAAATTTCTAGTTAGATCTACACAGCAATATTCTGAATCAACACTATTTAGGCCAACTCTAAGGTCACGTTTTTAAACTTTCTGGATTTTACTGTGTAGAGCCTGTCTTCTTTTAGTTTGAGGGTGTCATTAATGCCTGTCTATTGACAAATTCGGCCAAGTCAGATGCTGTTACATCTGTGAGCTGTTTCAACTGCTGGATGTTGACCCAGCCTCATCTTACAACCATTAGTGGTCCAAAATAAAGTTTGCCATGCTCTACATGAGAATAACCTAAATTCCGTTTGAAATATTATGATAATAGGCTAATTGTTGAATGTGAGGTTTTACTAAGCGTTGGAAAATATTTGACATGGAAATGCCAAGACGTGGCAAACATCAGAATCCCCCGTTGCCCCATCCCCTTTCCCAACTATGGATTTGGAAATTATGCACAGATTGTTTTGATTATACAGGGCTTTGTATTGGGCTAAGACCAAATGTATAGTCGTCCATAAATATCAAAATGCTAAGTGTCTTTGACACATTCTGCTCATCTTTCTCCTGATGGCTAACACATGTGTGAGTTCTTGGTGGAAAGGCTTGCCATACTCCATTTAAATAAAGCCCACTTGGCTTATGGGCTCGGAACATGGGGCCTTTTGGTTTATTAACGTCATGCTTTGGTTTCTTTGTTGCTTACGTTTATGCTCTGTTTCAAGTCAGTGTTTTATATAATTCGGTTTGATGAAGCACCCTGGGATCAGTGGGATGTTGTCTCCATAGTGACCATACTTGATGTTTTACTATGTGACAGACTATTTATAGCATATCGAATGTCTAGAATTTGTCAGTGTGGGAGTCATGAACTTGATGCTTTATGGCAGTCTTGTTGTAACATAAATGCTATTTGGATAACCTTCTTTTACTCCATGCATGTCAAAGTACAAATATTTGGGAGGGCATCCAGATAAATAGTCTTCAAAGTGAAGCCAAGCATTGGCACTAACTTTGTCTTTAGAGGATATTAAGTACTGAAGTCTCTGTCTCTGCTTTTATTGTAAATGTAATGTACAGTTTCACATGGACAAAAGAAGCTAATAAGTAGACCTAATAGCCTCCGTATAGAGGGCCTGGTCTAGTCAGAGATAAAACTCTGTAGGAGGCTATAGGTGGCCATGTCTCCTCTTGGTCCAGCGGACAGACAGACCCCTTTCTTTGAAGAATGACTACAGGACATTACTCAACGTTATTTATCTCATCCTCAATCTTCCTTTGTCTTCCCATAGTTTCGTGCTCTGGCGCCAATGTACTACAGAGGCTCTGCGGCAGCCATCATTGTTTATGACATCACTAAAGAGGTAAAGTCACCCACAACAGTCTACTCTCACTGTCCGGTCCATTAGTATAGGCCTGTGACTATACTTTTCAATTAATTAATCTGTTAATTATTCATTTAAACCATAAAACTATAGTGAACTAAAGTGCTAAAGTAAAAATTATGGTACAGTAAATGCTGTTATCTGAACTCAGGAGCTGTCAAAAATATAACTTTGTATAGATAATGTGGAACAAAGACAATTTCTCAGTTTGGTGGAGTAAATGGAACATCTTAGAAATATTATTTCCAATTATTCCATTACTAAAATGTATTAAATAATTGTGTTATGTGTCTTTAATTGTAGGCACCTTATTACCTTGTTTAAAGTGCTTTTTAAATAGTACTAATCATCATTGAGTGAGATAAAAGAAATAATGAAAGAACTACATACTGTTGGTATATTTTAATTGATTTCTAGTACTACTAGGCACCTGTAAACAGTTGCTCTGCCTCTCACAACACAGCATGAATGGATTCACACTTCATTAAACAGAGATATCATAGCACTCCACCTTACTCCTGTTCAGCTAAATGAGTAATTAACCTGCATAGCCAGCAGGTTTGTTGTTTTTCCCTCAATCATTTTGCATGATGACTTCCCGTTTAATATTGCCTGTCTTTGACTTCCCGTTTAATATTGCCTGTCTTACCATTATGTGTTCCCAGGAGTCCTTCCAGACCCTGAAGAATTGGGTAAAGGAGCTGCGTCAACACGGTCCACCCAACATAGTAGTGGCTATTGCTGGCAACAAGTGTGATCTAGCTGATGCCAGGTAAACCTCCCTTGTCTATACTGTACCAGTGGTTTTGTGTTCAAGGCACACCAAAGGGCAAGTCAAAATCTCAAGGCACACCTGTATTTATATACTTGAAAAGAAAAAGTGTCTATAACTCTGTAAATGTTTATGTCATCTTACTGATTGATTGCTTGAAGAATTTATTATAAGTTTGCATAGAAAAAGGTACAGTTTCATCATGACAGTACAGTTCACTGGTACAAGGTCAACTAAAAGGATAAGCTCAAGTAAGCACTAGATCCTTTTTTTTAACTCATATAACATTGAATGACAGACAGATAAAACACAGTACTATGCAGAGAAAATAAGAAGAAAAAAAGTTGTAAAAACACGATGCAAAAATAAATGGTATATTCAAATACAAAGATCAGGGAGAGTTAAGGTTAGGCTAAGTTTACTGTTGCCAGTTACGAGTAGCAGCTGCCTGACAAGGCCCAACACCACACCACTCCACACCGCCCACTTGTGCCAGGTTTTACACTACAAGGACCTGGGTAGAGTGGTGTGAAAGTGGTACTAAACGTGGTACTAAAAAGTATCCAATCTAGAGTAGGTCTGAGCAGGGTGGTGCGTAGTGTTGTGTAGTGCAGTGCTAAAGCTGCAGTCGAAAAGGGGCTTTTCAGAGCGGTTTTAAAGGAAAGTAGGGATTTCCACTCCTTTAAGGCCTTCGGTAGGGCATTCCACATTCAAGTGGTATAGCAGGAGAATGAATCTGGGTTGAACGTGATCTGTGGAGCTGCCTCTGGTGTTGTAATTGTGGACATCCTTGACCTTTTGGAAGTATTTTGTCAAGTACAAGGGTATCTTTTAGTGGTGCAGTGTACAATATCTTGTACACCAGGCCCCAAATAAAAAGTTTTAAATATCTTTTAGTATATCGAATTTGCCTCTGTATTGGGAAATGAATGTGCACAGAGTAAGTCTATTGTCAATTTAAAAAATAAGTAATAACGTTTTGTATTGTTGTCACAGAATCATGTTTCACGGCACACCAGTGTGCCTTGCCACACTGATTGGGAACGACTAGTCTGTGCAATAAACAATGCTGCAGTAGGACTCCATACATAACGGCACCAAATCATCCCACACCCACACAAGGATTTTATTATTTTTATACAATATATTCAGGATGAGTTAACTCCAATAGATTAAAATATGTCTAGTTGAGTTTCTCCACGTACAGTACAACATGGAGTGAGATGAATGCAGTATATGATAGGGGTAGCGGCTGAAAAGTTTGAGTCATTGTGCTTGAAAGGTCATTACCTTCCATCATCAGAAAGATATTTGATTTCCATCCAAGGAATACCACATAAATTGAAGCAGTCCTGGAGTAAATTCCATCTCACATGAAGGAATCCGGGTTTCAAAACTGATTGATATTCAATATTATTTGAATAAGCTGTTGTGTAATATCAGCTGACGGCCTCTCACCCCACTCAGCATTTGTGGTTGAACTTATGATTGTTAAGGGGATTGTATGGCAGTATTACTGTATGACAGTTGTACTTTACTGCGAATGCCGTGGTCATTCATAGTGGACGATAAACAATACGTGCAATACCAATGGAAAATCTCTTAACAGTCTCCTTTGTTCTTCTCTCTTTCCATTTTTGTTGGTGGAAATTGATCTTGTGGTTAGCCTGTATCAACCACAAAATTGATAAATCTCCCAAATAACAGTTAGTGAAGTGCATGTGGTGATTATATCATCCATGAAATTGGGAAGTCTTCCGGTCTGTAAAACCTATTTAAACCACATTGCGGTTGTATGCCTCCGCCTATTAGTTGCGTTTACATCCACGTCTGTCTAAACTCATAGAATATGTAGTGAGGACTTTAAAGGAATTTAATAAAGATGTTTTTGAGGTCACACAGTGACCTTGACCTTTGACCACTGTGTAATCAGTTCACCCATGAGTCCAAGTGGATGTTTGTGCCAATTGTAATGAAATTCCCTCAAGGTGTCCTGATATATTATGTTCACAAGGTCGGGACGCACAGACAGTCAGACAACCCGTAAACTAAAATGTTATAAAAACAAACATGATGTAATTACAAAACCTTATTGCAGTAATGTACCTTTGACATGCTGCACCTCACGTGTTCCCAGGGAAGTGTCAGAGAAAGATGCCAAGGATTATGCTGACTCCATCCATGCCATCTTTGTGGAAGCCAGTGCCAAGAATGCAATTAACATCAATGAGGTCTTCATAGAGATAAGTGAGTGCACTTGTTTGCTGTCAGTGACTTGGACATCTGCTGATCCCTACTGATTCTCATAGTGCTACTGAACAACAAGTTCAGCATTATTGCTATCATTTACATGGATGTCTAGCTTTGCTGAGTTACGGTAGCTTGAATGTGTGGTCTACAATTGCTAATAATATTCTATTATGACATTCTTAATTTAGTTAAAATGTTGGAATAATTTTTCCCCCGCCATATCTGTCTGTGTCTGTGTGTATGCATACTTAATGTTGTCACAGGCCAGCGGATACCTGTTCTGGATGCAGCGGGCGGAGCGGCAGGAAAGAGTTTTAAATTGGGACGCCAGGCATCAGAATCCCGCAGAACGTGTTGCTGATGATGCCAGGCCGTCACTGTCCCAACGTGACTCCTGCCTTGCCTTGATGACCCTGTATCCCTGGCCCGCTTCACTTTATAGCTGTCCACTTGCCACAGACACTCCAACACTACCATACACCCCTTCATCAGTCAGAACCGGGTGCAACGGTACCGACAAGAACAACGATATGTATTAGTTGTATTTTCATCACAGAAAGCAAGCACTTCAACAAAAGAAAGTGTTAACAGAAATCTGTAAATGCAATTAATGTATTAATTAATTAATTAATACATGGCCAATTTTGATTTAATCGACAGCCGTTTGATTTGAAAGTAACGGCACAGTGTTTCCTAGGATTTAGACCCAAATGCTGGCATTAACATGCTATTTATTTGGTTGAAGTGTATGTAATATTGCCCTCCCAGAATCAGTGAATCCTGTCCTCCAATATACCCGCACATTACTACTACTGTGTATCAGTAGAAGGCAGTAAGGCACCATCTCCCCATTCTCCTGCAACACGTTGGTCCCTCTTCCGCTGGGGTGGAACAGGTTCAGTTCTTTTTTCCTGAGTGTTTTCACTGAAAATGAATTGTTTCAGAACCCTAAAAGTTGGTTCGGAACTGGAACCAAAAAATTGCCGCCGGTTCCCGTGAAAGCAAGAATTACATTAATCTAGAACGAAACCAGTTTTAGAACCAATGTTCTTTTGGTGGAAAAAGGGTCATTGTGAGCTTATAGATCTGTGTCCTCCTTGCCAAACCATTTATTTTCTAACTAAGTTATTGCCTTATTGAATTCTTCTGTCGTCTGATAAGGAGCTCTGCCTCAAGCATGCTTGGGAAGATTTTCCCAATCTTCCCGTTCTTTCCTGAATTCCTGATTTGAAGAACACTTTGATGTTATGCCTTTGTTGTCACCTTTTCATTACACTTTTTTGCACATTCATCAGAAGGATGGTTGTTGCCTGGTTTGGTTCATAAAGGAGGAAGATTCCCATATGATATAACACCTCATTAATCTATGAAAACACACTCCTCAAGTCAAAAACCAAATAGGCCCTCTAAAACTTGTTTTTTTTTTCATCATAAATGGCTTGTTTAGTACCCAATGCCACAAAGTACAGGACAGCTGTAGGCATGCTATTCCCCTCTGTTGGACTTGTAAATATCATTTTAGCTGTCATTGTCACCTAAAACAGTCTTGCAAAGATCAGCATCTGCCAGTACTAATGCTGTAGATTTGTCTATATTTAATAACAAGAACAGCAGTCCTCACATGTGCTACATGATACCGTTCCTAAGCATGTTTTCCAGGCCTAAATTTTTTACTCATTTGAAAAATTGAGCCAAGCCCTAGAATTCTTTCTATGATTTGCCCTGCCTTGCTCAGAGAATATTATGCCAGCTGTTTTACAGTATTAATTGTCCTTTCAATTTTGCTGTAATCTCATTTTAACTTTGTGTTCTTTGGCAAACTTGTCCATCATTGATCCGTTGCTGTTATTTTACAGCAGTTTTACAGGAGAAGCTGGTTTTGTGAGGTCTTGCCAAATTCTTTAATTGTCTCATAAACATTTATCATATTTTTTCTCATTTTATTTCTCAGAAAAAGCACACTGGCTAGCACATCCAACATAGTTTTACTACCTGGCCTATGATGAAAAGAAAGTGAGAACTAGATTTGTTCCAGGGAGAACTTGTGACGTTACATTGAGAGGAAAATATTATATGCTGAAACAGACATGGTTCATATGGTGATATGCTGACCCTTCGATGATCTTGGTTCTTGTTGCGGTTCTCCATATTTTTTACTCACCCATCTGTCTGTCTTGTGGGACTGGGAAATATTTCTATATATCGTTATCATCAATATGCCATTTTATTGTCTGAGATTTTGGATATTGTGGTTTTAAAGACTTACATATATAATTTTCAGAACTTACCTGACTGTTCTAACTGATAGATTTATTTTCCTTTATTGGCATAGTTATTTTATACACATTATGGATGATTATTTTATCTATAAAAATCGTATTGTGTGAATATTTAGTGAAAGCACCAATTTGCTTACCCGCAATATAATATAAGAGGTGGCTTTTATTGAACACACAAAGTGCCTCTGTGACATTTCGGGCTACATGTGCTTCATCAAACAGTCTGATGAAGAGCATGTAGCTCGAAACCTCATGCATGCACTTTGTGGATGCTATAAAGGGCATGTTTTCAACTGGATCCCAACAGTGAGCAAGTTCAAGTAGTTTTTCTTTCTTTTATAAGTTGTGTTTTCTGCTCAGCACCTGCCTTATTTGGGTTAGGGTTAGGGTTAGTGTGAGTTTTGTTCTTGATCAGTTGTCATGTTTGATTCATATGCCATAGTACATTGGTTCATTCACGACACTGTAATGTAGGCCTTCTGGACATCTTATTTTGATAATAATTTGTCTATTACCTGTCTGTTGCCTTTTTTTCAAAACTGACACAAGAAGACATGAACAGCATAGTCTCTTCAGACTACTCAAGAATCAAGAGGGGTTTATGTGTCACTAACGCATACAGGTACTGCACAAGCAGTGATGAGAAATGTTGGTGGTACTCTGTATTCTCTTTGGTCTTGAATACAAACTTGTTTTGTTTTTGTTTTATTTGCTTTCATGTGATTTTAATTGAACGTGTTATTGATGAGTTGTGGAAAAGAAAAAGCAAAGCTGCCTAATTCAGGATTTTTGTTACGGAGTGCAATAGTTGTCATTACAACAAGCAATATGTAAAATGTGACCTAAACTATACTAAAGTCCCAGAATCGAATTACAGTGTAAGGGGGAAAAAAAGGGGAAAAAAGTGAATGCAATGTTGCTTTAAGATTATACAGACATATGTCAATGTTGACCTTTGAATAGCAATTTAGTGTTAGGACATTTTCAGTTGATTTTGATGGACGATAAAGTGAGCAATGTGATGTAGTGAACTGACTGCCCTGAAAGTCAAACGGGTGTTCCTTACACAGATGTGTTTGTGCATTACCTCCTTATTACTTAACTTCTGTGCATGTGATTTGGATTCACACGTCTTTCCACACATTCCAGTAGGTCAACCCATACTACAGTACATTGCTGATTCTGTGGATTGATTCAGCTGTGCATTATATTTAAAACTTAAAAGGGAATAACTCTGGTACATTGAAGACTGCACTTTGTATTCATGGCCCCCCAATACCTAACCTAACTTTAATTGTTATAACATTGTCCAGATAAGTAGAGAGACAGCATTTATTCCAAGTGATTTCTTGACTGGTTTAGAGAATACATGGTCATTGGTAATATGCACTCATTATCTGTGAATTTACTTGTTAAAAGATATTCTACTATGTTGGTGTTAAGAGTTCTTGCTGTCCATGCCTGTTATTTTAAGTTGCAAGCAGATTATTGGTGCCAATTTCATTTTGTCAAGATCATTTTATTGCACCAAACATCAATTACCTTTTATTTTATTTTACCATTGCTGTAATATAATGATTTAACATAAGATATTACTAAATAACTTTTCAAATGCCTGAATTTCGCTTGTAATGACTGATTTGTGACTATATTATTGCCCTCATTTAGAAATTGTCAGTTTTACATGGGCAATCTGGAAAAATACCACATCTTGGGCTGGTCCTAGGATTGTGACAAATGTATTAATTATGTATTTTTTCATTGTATATACCATCAAATTGCACACAAATCAATGACTTATTAGCCAGCAGAAAACACAAGTATATTTTATTGGTCTACCAAGATTTAAGACCAAAGCAGACCATTGTACACTATTTGTAGTAATTCCATCCGACATTATACAGTAGTTGTTGTATTTACCTTTTTTATTACCTTTTCATATTGATTGTAAACAATGCCTGGGGGGAAAAGGTTGTTGGTGTTTTTCTGAATGTCTGAAAAGGGAACTTTCAAACTGTTTACTAATAAAGATGGACAAAAAAAGATGTTTCTATCTGTATCATATACAGCCTGTTGATATGTGTCTCTAGTTCAAACTTTTTTGACTTAGGTCAGTCAGCCCCTGTAAATAACTTTCATCCATGGCACCACTGAAGTAGACTGTTGTTTTCTTTAGAATCTTATATCATATTACGCTATGTAAATATGCAAATCTTTCTCCCTATAGGATACAGTATGTCACGGTGAAATATCTGTTTCCATCAGAACAGACTGAAAATAACTTTATACTTGACGTTTAACCACTTGAACCCCAGCATCCCTATTCTGGGGGGAAGGTTCACAAAAAATAGCTGTTGTGACACTTTGTGAGCTTGTAGATTTGCTATTTTTGGTGAAGAGAATTGTGGTAGATGGAAACAGAACTCATCATGTACAGTGCATAGAGGGTGGTTAAGCTGAAGTGATATTGATGAATTCCAAATGTGAAAATATTCTGCGGCACCCCCGGACTGGCATCACAGCACGTTGTGAGCTTGTAGATTGGCTATTTTTGGTGAACCTTCCCCCCAGAATAGGGATGCTGGTGCCACGGCACCCACTTTGGGAAACAGGTTTCATTCTCTCTCTCTCTCAGTGGTCCAGGGTAATGTGCGCTAACTCACTTTGGAGATCCTGTGGCAATGTTGTCGGTACAATAATTGGTTGTGTTGCCTCACTGGCAGCCAGCCCGCGGCTATAAATACTGTATGACACTTGAGATATGGGTTTCAGAAGGAGGGAGCTTCTCGCTGCACTTTCAATAGTGCTGAGAGGGCACAAAGTTAACTTGGCAATTTCTGAAAGCCAACCTCATTCACAATCTTTATATGTGAATAATATAGGCTACATGTGATCCATTACATGATATTTGACTTGTATGTTTATATGATTTGTAGTAAGATGGAGGGCTATGGTAGATTTTATTTTCTTTCTTACTGTATATTGGTCATCTGTGGCAGTTTGATACATATTAGGGTCCAGATTTGATCCTTTTGCTTTCAGTAAAATAATACAAATGTGAATTCATTAATACTGTGAATGAGTGCTGTTGTGAAAGCCTGAGCAACAGATGACATGTGCCTGGTACCAGAAAAGTAAAATCAATACCTGCACACTGGAATTATTTATTTTATGTCGGTTATCTTTCATCTCACTCAAAATTGCCATAATGCCATAAATTCACACACACACACACACACACACACACACACACACACACACACACACACACACACACACAAAAAAAAAAATATATATATATATATATATATATATATATATATATATATATATATATATATATATATATATATATATATATATATAGGTCTATATATATGAATGAATTGTGGACAAAATCTTATCCAACGACAACAAAATATTCTAAGTTTTGGGGTCTTTGAGAGGCTAAATCTCATCGAATTGGTGGTCCGTGGCGCAAATGCTGAAAAAATAATGGACCTTGATGTGAAAAAGGTTGAAAACCACAATAGTTTTAAGTGAAACAGCCTAGGTGAGCACAGTAGAGTAGAGGTGCAGCCTCGCATCACCTCGTCCCCTGCTCTCCCCTGTTGAGTGGCTGCTATGCAGGGGCAGTGACGTCGCAGCGAGCCTGCTCTCTCCTCTCACTCCCTTCCTGCTGCATCACAACAGCCGCTAGTAGCTCTGGAGCAGCACCAGTGAACCTGGGAGAGGGGGGGCAGCCAGGATCTAAAAGAGAGCCAATTAAACATCAATTAGACGTTGCAACACCCCGGCGACAGCATCATAACAAGTCCAACAACCAGCCAGAAAGTGGTTGCAGTGAGAAAAGCCCCCTTCCAGTTCCAAACCGCTGGGATATGGCCAGGCCAGAACAGGTTCTGCTCTTGGAGCCTCAGCACGAGCTGAAATTCCGAGGTAAGAGGAGGGGAGGGCCCATGTAGCTTTGACGTACCGGAGGGGGGAGAGGATGGGGGTGCAGCAGGCCGTGGGACGGGGCACCAACCCGGGCATAACCTGCACCACCTGTCCGGGACAGTAGCACCTGTGTCGGGGCAGGAATAGCGAGAATTCTAGAAGGACAAGCGCCAGGTCAAACGCCACAGCTCCACATACACATACACAGCCATGGAGATGACAGCTAGCTTAGTAGTTAGCCGGATTAGCTTGCGCTGGCTAAGCTAGCCAGGCCCCAGGCTGAGCAGTCAGACGTTTGCACTGCAGCAGCTGTCACTAAGCAGTGTAGAAATGGACGAAAGGAAAGCGCATTCGGCAGGACAACAGTCAGACGAACAAATGAATGAATGACACTGCCTTTCTAAATAACAGCTAGAGTTACAGTTATTGCGCATTAGCTGCAACATCCCTAGCGGTGTTGTCTAGCTAGCATTAGCTGGCTCTCTGATTGGCTGTGCCCCTATGCCTTGCTGGCCAGCTGTCATTAAACAACTTGACAACTAACTCCCAGGATGGGATCACGTTTTATATGCCATCATCACGTTGGACCATCATCATCATGAGGAACCGATAATTATTAACGTGTCAGAGAGGAACTAATGGGCGCTGAGCAGAAGCAGGTGTCACAGGATTGCGACAGCCATCCCCCGAATAGCTTATACAGCTTATAACATTGTTGTGTATTGCATTCACTGAGCACGTTTATCCACTGTACATACTGTACATTTATAAACGTTCTCAAAGTATGCAGTTTAAATGGCTGCAGACAACAAATGCAGGCGTTGTGCACAAGAAACCTAGTGCACAAATTAAGATTGAGTGGGATTCTTTTATTTTATTTTTTATCATTTAGTTTAATTGATTGATTGATTGATTGAATACATTATTAGAAGTTCGAAAAGCACAAGACAGTTCAGATACAAGTACTGCTAATAGGATTTAAACCTAAGAAGGCACAATGTGGCTTGTTTACATTGGAGTCCTTTTGTACTCAATTCATAGATAAGTTATGATAGTAGTGTAGTAGTAATGCCAGTGTAATTGGTAGCCTATTACACAGATTGTAGCTGGACAGAAGAGTGAGTATATCTTGTGTACCCAGGCTTCAGTTAACAAACAGGCATACCTTGTTATGGGTCTATTAGATCAATTTGTACACTGTCAGAGTTAAATTAACTCTGATGTAGGCCATAGAGAAGTTCTCTGTGCAAACTTGGCCTTGAAGCTAAGGCTGTATGTGGAGGGAATGGATTAAATCTGTTCACGCCTTCATTATTTTCTTTGCATCACTTATCCTACTTTGTCAAGGCTAATTTTAACGAATATTTTCAACACGCGTCCAACTTTGCACACTTGATCTCCTAGTGACAGTTCATACCCTTCACAGATAACAGCAATGGCATCGAATGTCTGCCCAACAGAGTTCTTTTTAAACTGAATTTTGTGGTTTCTGTCAGTTGGACACAATCCCGAGGTACTTTCAGGAAGTTGTAGATCAGGTGTACAGTAGTCACTAGTCACTGGCGCGAGTCCTTTCATTGAAGATTGAAGCCCCCTCAGATGTTGAGCCAAGTTTGTGAGGGTCTGAATTTCCTCTCTGTGCTGGCTCAATGGGGAAGGGAAGTGTCAGTTGCTCTGGACATTTACTGGGCTGAAACCTTATCTAGAATCTGGTGTATGTGCTAATTCTGAAACGGCTCACTTCCACATTAGCTTTTTACAGAGTACTACTGTCCCTTAAAGGCAGACTCTTGTCTCTCGTGTCTACTGTCTACACTAGCTACTGTGACACATAGTAATATGTTATTTTATTGCTAGACTAAACTAAATCTCCCAGACCCACGCAAATACCCAATCTTGAGATTTTATCATTGTTTTCCTAAGTGTGTAACCGATCTCAGATATAATTTAATCTTGATTACCTACTATGGAATGTTTAAGCCCCAACATTAAAGCCATTTGTACAGCCATTTACTGTATAGGCCCAATATTGTTATAATAATGTTGCAGACCGGGTGCCCTGCCCTGGTCTAAAAGCCTTTTGGGATTTTGTCAAATGGCTTTCACAAAGATAACGTGGTTGACACTAACGGTTGCCTGACTGCCTGTGGCAGGCAAGTAAATCTATTTATGAAGAACAATGCTACCTTTTTACAAGTAGCAGTTGCACTCATTCTGTTTTTTCAAAGTGACTGTCACCACTCTGCAGTTATCCATTGGAGTCAACATTAATTTGTTCTACAAGCACACATTTTCATTCAATCATTTTATAATGGACAATTTACTTGCAAGTACAAGTAGACTAGAACATGACCTGTACCTGCCTGACGGGCAAGTGCCTCTGAGACCTTAGTGTTAACCCCTGACCTTACTGAGTTATGGGAGTTCATTAAATTAGTATGAGATCACTGGGTGTCTGGCACTGGCACTATTCAAAGGTGGGAAACAAAATGTGTGGTTTGAATTTGAAGTTGGGTGCTAATGGGCACTTGGGCGCACTCATCACAAATGCTATGAAAACTAAGTACTGTATGCAGTGGTTCAGCTTCTTATTAAGATGCAATTGACTATTTCTCATCAATAAATAAGCTATTAGCCTAACCAGTCTCTTATGCATGCATAGTCAGGTCTTTGCACGCACGCACGCACGCACGCACGCGCGCGCACACACACACACACACACACACACACACACACACACACACACACACACACACACACACACACACATTGTTAAAGTAGACTTAAGTAATAATATGTTAAAGTAGACTTAAGTAATAATATGTATTCATCTGGTCATATTGTCTTAGTGGACAATGATGTATTTATGCCACATTTTATATTACTAGAAGCTGGGCCGCCCAATATATGGAGATATCTGTCTATCTGCGTCCATTTTATGCCCATATATGGAGTATCTGTCTGTGCCTCCAACTGTGTTGCAGACACAGTGCCGGTTCCCCCTTTAACGCAAACCTCATTATACCTGTTGTCATAGGACCCGTTTTGAACATCTGTTTGCCTGTGTCCATTTATGCCCATATATGGAGATATCTGTATCTGTCTGTCTGCGTCCATTTTATGCCCATATATGGAGATCTTTGACCATCTGTTTGCCTCTGTCCATTTATGTCCATATATGGAGATATCTGTATCTGTCTGTCTGCAATCCATTTTATGCCCATATATGGGGGCATTCATTTTATGCCCATATATGGAGAACGCGCGTGCCCGGGGAACGAACGGTTCTCGAGATACGCGGATTACATACATACATACACACACACTCACAGAGATTTTTTGTTGACTCATGTGGCGTACGTGATGTCAGAGCCTTTTATGAAGTGATGTCACAATGAGTCAGAGCTTTCGCCGATTTCCTCCGGAACAGCCTGATGTCAACAATCAACCAAATAAACCAACAATCAAATAAGGAGATTCCGAACGTTTCGCGCCGGTTCGGGAAAACCGCGCGTCGGGTCGGGTCGAGACCCGGCACTGCACTCCGTGCCGCGGCGGGGAACGCGCGTGCCGAATCTGAAGCCGGTGGGACGAACGGTTCTCGAGATACGCGGATTACAGACACGCAGAGACTTCTCGCATTTATAGATAGATAACATCTCTATTTCTGTCTTTCTGAAACACAGCAGTAGTTTTGCTGATAGGTTTACCCCAGGATAGTCACTAGGGTCAAATCTGTGAATAGGACAACTACAACCCTTACTCCCTTGCTTTTTAGCTGCTAACATCAGTGGCCATTAGATAGAATGTCTTGACTTAAGAAAACATAAATCATGTTGATGTAATGGGAGTCCATAGATAGACTGTATGGGCACTGTGTGCCTGGCCAGTGCCTGCCTAGCCTTTGTACCAGCCTGCAACGCTATGTTCAGTGGATTGTGACAAAACAAATCCATGGAACTGAGGCAGGCAGGCAGGCTGGTACCCAGGCTAGTGCCTGCCTGCAAAATGCATAATGGGAAATATATAATATGAACAGATAATGGCTGAAAAATAGAGAGAAATGGGAATATTTGTGTCATTATGGAATGTATGATGAATATTTAGTTCTATTGATTTTGATCATCTTGAAGTATGAACTGAAATGTGCATATCAATTGCATGTTTCCCTTCAAACAAATCAAAATCTCTGGATTACCTTTGTCAAAAGTGGCATCCCAGGCTTCGCTAATCAATAGAGCCTAAAGTCATCTGCCAAAAGTGTAGTTTGTTGTGATGGGGGACCGGGAAGTTGTCCTATTTAGGGACCATGTGCATTTTGCAACTTCAGCAGGGCTAGGAGTGTTAATGCAGAGAGAGAGGGCCAAACTCCTACTGCTCAGTTGTCCTCAATGACCCCACACTCATCCTACCTCTGAGTTGTCCTCAATGTCTCCACTCAAATTCTAACTCCTAGTTGTCCTCATTGTCCCCACTTTTCCTAACTGCTTTTAGTTGTCTTCAATGTCCCCACTTAGACTTAGGCCTTAGATATTCTTAGGTATTAGACTTTATAGTAGGTATTATAGTTAGGTTTACTTTAAACTATGTATAGTATTCTTAAAATACATTTTTGACTATTCTGTTTTTGTCATGTTATTGTGGTGTTTCTATTCCACTGCGGATGGAAATTAGCTTCTAGCTAAATCCGGCATGATGATTACATGAGATCACGTCCTGTTGATTGAATTTAAGTTTGTGTATCGATTGTTCATTAATGTGTGTTGTTGTCCTGTCTAAATATAAGTAATTTAATTTAGTTAACTTGTCCTCAATCTCCCCACTCATCCTAACTCCAAGTTGTCCTCAATGTCCCCACTCCGCCGAACTTCTAGTTGTCCTCTCAGTGTCCTAACTCCTAACTGTCCTTTAAGTAACCTGACTTGGCCCGACCAGCCTGTATTTCTAGACTATTTCAGATTATTAAATACAATGCATAGTTGTTGAAATACACTATACAATTTACCGTTATGGCATTTAGGAGACGCTCTTATCCAGAGTGACTTACAGTACTAGACGTGATTAATAGAATTGGGAGAAAATGACACATAGTTATTTATGTCCTAGAAAATAACTTTCAACATTACAAATGTAGTTCTAGTGCTGTTTCTGTGATGTCCTCAGATCTGCGTGATCTACTGTATCCTGATATTGACCATTTACCATCATATGCATGCATCCCCATCATATGCATGCATCCAAATGTATCACTGCATCATATGTGCTTTTTATATATATAATATACACATTTTACCACACATTTTATTTTGAATCTTGACAGTGTTGTATTCTGCAGCACCAGTCAGCTTGATAGTGCCCACAGCACCACTTAACCTCCCATTTACCTCTCTCCCCACTTGGTGTAAAATAAAACAAATCACTGTTGTAACGCCCTTTTTTTTTCTCAGAGGGCTCCAGTGTTGTTGATGAATGAACGTTGTTGAGACACTAATGCATCTGGCCTTCCAGTACCTCAGAGATGTGGTCTGTATTTACAATGCTAGCTGTAATTCCCCTATGGCCTAACAGAATCAGCTGCTTTAGGAGAAGTCATAAGCTGGTGAAGTGGATTACTGAGTGTGTACAATTCACTCTTTCAGTTTTTTTTTTTGAGGCGAAGTGTTGCTTATGATATTAAGCAATAAGCAACTAAGTGGGATGGTTAAACTCAAACTTAGGTTACAAGAAGTTATTTTAGGCAAGAGGCTGATGTGTGTTATTGAAGTATTGACTTTGACAGTACTTTCTCAAACAGTGCACTATGTCTGAAATTATACTATGGTCTTTGATGGATTTTCAATTTTTTATGTCCTCATCATTTGCCTTGAATTGATAGGTACTCAATTCTGGGAATTAGCACACCTCTTTCTCTTACTACACCATTCTCAAGTTCTGTCTATTCATAAACTGGGATTTTCAATCAATCTAACAGTTGTTGCACATGCTGACTCCGTTTGGATGTATACACTTTTTACGGTCTATGGGTTTGCCGCTCTGACATCACTGTGATGTCAGGGGGAACCACTCTTAACAGAATCCCTTTTTTGCCCATATATGGAGTTCCCTGATGTCATCAATATTAAGCCCATATTTAACAGGACTTCATATGGGAATGCCCATATATGGAGGCCACATTGGCCACATACCACACAACAGAATCCATATGGCCAAGACATCCCATATCTGTATGGCTGGTTCTACAGACAGGGAGGGCGCATATTTTTCACCCCGATTCAGTCAATCCGATACCCGATCACCGATGGCCAAGACATGGCACAACCTCGCCCTTTAGGGCAAGGTCGCTTGTCGCCCTGAGGCGTCTTACTAGTAATTAATAGCCTAATGAAAATGTCTGTACATAGACATTGTTAAAAACAAACAGATGCCCATTTCCACTCTAAAAAGTGGCAACTTTCTTTGTCTCCCGTTCCCTGCAGGTCCGTTCTCAGACGTGATCACCACGACTCTCAAGCTCTCCAACCCTACAGACAGGAATGTGTGTTTCAAGGTAAAGACGACAGCACCACGCCGGTACTGTGTCCGGCCACGAACAGTGGCATCATCGATGCAGGCACCTCCATCCACGTCTCAGGTAATAAGTGAGCGGAGAGGTCACGCCTGTCGACGTAGTTAACCGCATGAACCCTACTGTAGCGTCCCTAATCTGGGACCAACATTCATCAAAAGTCTCTTCAGCAAAGACATGTAGAGGTGGGGGGGGGGGGGGGGGGGGGGGGAAGCAGGGGGACCGAGTATACACAGGGAGTTTAAGTGGTTGAAGACCGAGGCTATCTCCGGAGCCAAATGTACCAGTTTTGCTTTCCTCTGCTGCCTGTTTCTGTCTCGGCTACAGTATTGTCCATCTAAATAAATAAATAAATACAACTTGAAAATATATCTATACTATAATTTTGCGAATGTCTGAGTGAGTGAGTGTCTGTCTGTCTGTCTGTCTCAGCGTGGCTGGAGCAATTGATCTGAAATCGCATCACCATCAGCATATGAACACACCTGACATAACTGTGAAGCCCGTTTGTCACTTTCACAAATCGTATGCTGTATATTCGCATTTTTATGGTGTATCTATATCTATTTAGCCTACAGTACCTTTTGTGACCACACATGTTAAGGGAGGGGCGCTGTTGTTCAGGCCATGCACAATCACACACAAACCCACACACACACACACACACACACACACACACACACACACACACACACACACACGGGGGGGGGGGGTGTGTGCAGGGCAGGCGGGGGGCGGGGGGGGGGGGGGGGGGTGGTTCTGGCCCTGTTACAGATGTTGTCCAAAAATCATGCAGATCTGTACACAGTATCTCTGTAGCCGTTAAATGGAACGGGTATTTCTTACATTGATGCTCCTACATATTAGCATGCAAGCACCAGTTAAAGTTACTTTCCATCCCTCATATACTGTGTGCACAGTGCACATCCCATAACCCACACACTGCACATCATTTTGGAGCTCTAACTGTGAAGCCCGTTTGTCACTTTCACAAATCATATGCTGTATATTAGCATTTTTATGGTGTAACTACTATCTATTCTGCATCTAGCATGAGGCATATCTATTCTGCATCTAGCATGGGGCAACATGTTTAACCAGCTGTGTGTGTGTGTGTGTGTGTGTGTGTGTGTGTGTGTGTGTGTGTGTGTGTGTGTGTGTGTGTGTGTGTGTGTGTGTGTGTGTGTGTGTGTGTGTGTGTGTGTGTGTGTGTGTGTGTGTGTGTGGGCGGGGGGGGGGGGGGGGTGTTGGCTGGCCCTCTTTCAGATGTTGTCATGTAGATCGGTACACAGTATCTCTGTAGCCTTTAAACGAAACGGGTATTTCTTACATTGATGCTCCTACATATTATCATGCAAGCACCAGAAAGTTACTTTCCATCCCTCATATACTGTGTGCACAGTGCACACCCCATAACCCACACACTGCACATCTGAACGGGTAAGGACTATTTATATAAAGATCAAATACTATCAAATATTGTACGCATGCTGTGTCTCATTCACCCTTGTTGTTCTGTTTTATTTTCATTTAATGGGAGGAAGTTAGGAACAGTGATTATCAAAATAACCTGCATGTCAACAGCAACGCTGGTCAAATAAATTAAACGTCTGTCTTGGTTATTATTTTAGCTACAGTATCTGCCAGGCCTACATTTCCCCCTGCTCCATCCTCAACTTACTCCTCCCTCTTGCTAGTTGACCTATTCCCCATCCCCCTCCCCAAACCCAGCCAGGCTCTATGAAGGACAGGACACAAGTACAGGCTAGGGTTTCCAGGCTACATCACCTCTGCCATTTACAACCCACCAGATCTGGTGTCACCGTCTGCACACTGTGTCACCTGGGACAGCAGTCAGTAGTGAGCCGAACAAACTAGCTCCAGTCTGTTCTGTTAACTGATGTCATTTGTCACCCTTATTAGGCTGATAAAGGTCACATCATGTTTTGGTCCCACCGGGATTGTAGTTTACACATTGAATCACCGTTGACCTAAGGTGCTCAAACCTCTTTCTGGCCAGTCTTGTCTTGAGTGAGAGCCCCAGCTCTCTAATTGGAATCAGAGCAGCTCTATAGAATCTTTAATCCAAAATTTAACAGCATTTTGCTGGTGGTAATTTCCCACATTGCTAAGCACCGTACAAGAGTAGTAAACTCTTCCCGTCTAGTCTGTAGTCGGTAATTGTAAACAGAGCAGCGTAAAATTTACATGGAAATTTACGTCTGTCGGAAAGAGAGGGAATGCTCTGCCACAAGATACCTACAATCCCCCGATGTGTCATTTGCTGGCTTAGCAGAGAATACTCACAGTGCTTTTGAAGCTTAACCCGGCCGAAACATTAGATGTTAAATGTAGCCCACACCACAGGAATGGTGCTGAGCTTGATTGGTGTTATCCAGCACCCATTGGAAACATCTTTGGCCTCAAAAATCTCTGTTTCAACAAATATTGATCCGCTTTTGGGAGGAAGTCAAAAGTTCTTTATTGTCTCAAGTAGGCCTGCTAAGTTGTCAGAACATGTCAATGTTCTCAGGGTATCCCAAAAGTTAAATAACATTCTTTTGTTGCAATTATCATCATTAACTTGACAGTGCAATAGCCAACTTTCCACAGAGCACAATTCCAGTTTGCCCACATTATGACAGCATAGGAATATCATCACCATGAGCAGATAAAAGTGGGCACCCATCTCCCGATGTTAATAAAATAAATAATCTTCTGGTGTGTGATATAATTAACCAATGTCAGGTACCATATTTACAAAACATTCAGACTAGCAGGGCAGGAAGCCTAACATTTTTGTTGACTGGCTTCAGCGGCTGATATCCAGAATTCACCACATACTGTCATTATTTAAGCAGCCGTTAAACTTTCTTTAAAAAATCAAACCTCGGTTCGAAGTGGAGCGGTGAATTTGAGCAGCTGTACCCTATGTGAGTGAGTGAGTGTAAACTGTGCCTGTGAGTGAGTGGTGAGTGTGCCTGGCCTGCACAAAACAGCGCCCCTCCTTTAACTAGTGTGTTGTGTGTGGCCACTCAAGGTATTGCCCAGGCTACGGACAGGGCCAGCCAGCCAGCCAGCCAGCCAGCCACATACCCACGGATATACCTGTTCATTGGGAGCGCTTTCACCGCTCCAAAAATCAAACCTCGGTTCGAAGTGGAGCGGTGAATTTGAGCAGCTGTACCCTATGTGAGTGAGTGAGTGAGTGTAAACTGTGCCTGTGAGTGAGTGGTGAGTGTGCCTGGCCTGCACAAAACAGCGCCCCTCCTTTAACTAGTGTGTTGTGTGTGGCCACTCAAGGTATTGCCCAGGCTACGGACAGGGCCAGCCAGCCAGCCAGCCAGCCAGCCACATACCCACGGATATACCTGTTCATTGGGAGCGCTTTCACCGCTCCAAAAAAGAAGTGCTTGCCATTGTCTTGTAGAGTAGACATACTTGCCAAAAGCCAAAGTTTACCACCATTTGGCTGGAGGCCAGGAGTAAGTGGTAAGTTCCCAGACTGGAATAAGTCTGTCTGTGAACCTCTGAATTATATTGAATAAGATAGACCCAGGAGAACACACTCAGTAGTAGTAGTAGTAGTGTGAGATCTACATGGCTCCTCTGAGAAACCTGAATATAAAGAAGCTTTATGAATACAGCTTGTAGGTCCTTGTGAGTTCTCCCACTAGGCCTATGACCCTTATTGACTTAAGTTTCTTTCCCAGTGTCAAGCTAGAACACCTACACCTCAGTCGGACTGCTGATCTTTGACCATTTTTTCCCTCACAAACTAGTGAACATGGAAGACGTGATAAGTTGTCTTCCTCAAAAAAGGATTGTAAACACGCTCCGATTATAAAGAAGCCCCCCCCCCCCCCCCCCCCCCCCCCCCGAATGTGGCGTAAGAGCAAAATGGATGATGTGTATTTGGTCTATAGGGGGCTGGAAAGCACTGCCATAGCTATTGTAAATGGAACAGAAGCATTGGGAGACTGCTGCAAACACTCAAAGTTGGGTATTTAATTAATTCTGTAGTTAACTTCTCTTCTCAAGGGACCCAATTAATTAGCGACAGGAAAGGGAAACTTTGCTTTACAACCCAACCTCTCCCCTTCTGATGGTTCCATTCATCAACAGCAAGCAGCCAAACACGCAGATTACAATCCTGCTCAACCGTGTTGACTACAATTATTCTCCGTTTTATGAATGAATGCCCAACGTGAAGTCGGAAAACTAAATCACATTATTAGTTTATTTTTATGCAAGATCCTCTTTAAAGACTGCAGATCAACAAGCTCGCAGCACAGCGCAGGGCAACACGTTGTGAGCTTTTAGATCTGCTATTTTTGATGCACAACACAGGCACGCAACTAAGTATAAATCAAGGCTTCACACGCCTTCCTGCCTCCATTCTCCGGTGCTGTCCCCTCAGACCCAAGGTAGATGGCCGTGCAAATTGGGCCTGACTGAAACAGGACGTTCTCAATCTGTTCCCGCCGTCTGGTTCTGGTTTGCTATATTGAACGGGCTCTGATTGCTGTAATGGCGCACTACAACTCTGAGGTTTTTCCACTCTGGGGAGAATTGGCATGTGCCATATACAAGAACCATCCTGGTAGCCACATCTGAGAGCAACCATAGCTGGCTTTGAAATTAAGAGGTCATTTGTTTCTAACCAAAGCCAAAGAATCACGCATTGCTCAGAGTTGGCACTGATATTTAAGATTTGCCTTTTGAGTTCCAGCCTTGCTCTTTTAAGAAAAATAATGAAAAAACTGCAACAAATGAGAGAAAAAAGATCACGCATCAGTAGTCATTTTCATCCCCTCTCAACTGCAAGGCTCCCCTAAGCTCTGACTGGAATGTTCTTTTTTTTTTACCGACATATGAAAGTGATCATTGTAAATCATCGTTACAGCTTTAAAATACCTTTTCGGCCACTGGAATGACATCAAATAACACCACCGACTCAAGTGCGCTGATGTGGTGATGGGTTAAAAAGTACCATTCCAGCCCCACACCTGCTTTTTATTAGAGCGATATGTAACGTTGAGATGAAAAACAACGGTGTTAGAAGCTGTTGGAAAGATTACCCCCCAGGGTATTTGTAGATCCATCAGTGTTTCGCTGTCATGGTAACACTAACATGGAAATAAATCACCTCCGCCATATTTCCGAGCAGCATGGGGTGAACGCAGAGCCTCAGAGCTGCCTAGGCCCCTAGTTTACCGTTTTGACAAATATACGGGCGCTCGACGCTCACTAATTCCCCTTTTAATACTTTAGACTGATCTGGAACACTGAGTTGAGAGTGGGGAAAGTCGCTGACGAAGAGTGCTGAGGGCCTAATCGCTGACATTCCAGAAGTGTTCACGTTCAGGGGGGACGAGTTTTATTGCTTAACGTCACCTGCAAATCAAATCCGGCCTATCTACTGTGATTTCGATGATGTTAATGCAATTATCCACCTGACTTGTCGCTCTTCGTTAGAGTTAGGGGAGGGATTAAAATCAACATCCATGATTGTTTCCTTGCTGTAGAATGGTATGCACATTACATTTTTATATTTAATATTTTAACCACTTAGACCCTATATACTTTGTTGACCGGGTCCCCCAGGGTTTTATGCTGGGTCTCCTCCTTCATTTCCTTTACACCAAAGGAATGTAATCCTCTTATGTTACATAACTGTCTGCGATATTCTTATGGCAATAAGAATCAGTCATATATTAAACCTTTTTGAGTGAAATGATTAAGAAATATCATATAGTTTCAGTTTTCTGAAACAAAGAGACCATTATTTTGAGAAGGTGACTATATTATTATGACGTGTGCCCAGGATGGGTACGCTTACTAAAAGGTTCATGTGGTTAATGCTGACTGTACTGTGTCTTTGTTGTGTTGCAGTTATGCTGCAGCCTTTTGACTATGACCCCAATGAAAAGAGCAAACACAAGTTTATGGTCCAGTCCCTGCTGGCACCGCCTGACATGACCGACATGGAGGGAGTTGTGAGTACCCTGACTTCCTATAAAAACACACGCACGCACAGTACACACACACATACACACTAGAGTTCTAAACAGGCCTGAAAATGAATGCCCGGCCAGAGCAATTACCATAATTTTAGGCCGGAGACTGGCCCGGTAAAAAAGAGAAAGTTCATGCCAGAAATGGCTGCGTGTGCCGTCTCAAATCACAGTAGGCTACGGATAACGGGAGGAGATGGAGAGAGTGAGGTACCATAATGCACACGAGAGGGAAAAAGAGGGCGAATGATAAAGAGAGGGAGGGAGAGAGAAAGAGACGTGACATGGTCACATCTAATCAACTTTTAGTTGGTGAATACTGTATATCCCCTCCGTTACTCTTAGTGGACACGCGGACGCATGCACAAATGTGCGCGTGCACACACATAAAAAACTAAAATCCATAAAGACTCACCAGTCGTCGCTAGGCTAGGCAAGCGGACAATCGAAAAAGGTCTGTACTTCCCATAGTTTTCACGTTGTAAAAAGGTGAATTTCAGAGCGAGCCCACAACGTATAATGCATTGCCTGGGGAAAAGTCTCCCCACCAAAGCTTTCTGACAGAAAAACACTTAATTTGTCAGTTCTCAGTTGGTCTTGCAAGGTCTTAAGGCACAAAGTGGATAGGTAACAGGTAACAGTTCGTCTTGCACGACAAGCATCAACAAATAGCTTCAAGTATACGTTCCTGAAACGGAACTTCAGAAACAAACTCACAATGATGACTTGTCAACAGCGGTAAATTGTATTATGTAGTTCATGTACTACAGCGCACAGCGTCGCTCTTCTTGGCAGTTGACACAGAACAAAACACACACACACACACACACACACACACACACACACACACACACACACACACACACACACACACACATACAAACATTCCACCCTCCATTGTCCATTCGTTCTCGTTATCCTTCTTTACCGCAACTAAAGGCCTTTGCACACAGAGTCCTATTTTCCTCACAGAAAAAACGGACTATTGTCAGAATCTGGTCAAATTCTGACCCGGTGTTCATTTTTTTGTGTGTGTGAAAAAAAAGTGAGGGAAATTTGTTTTTGTGAAGTTCTATCATTTTGTTATTTCCACAGAAAAAAAGAAAGTGAAGAAGAATTGGCGGGGCAAGGGAGAAGAAAACAAACAAACAAATGATCTACATATTTACACATAGTACCTGAGATAAGATATAAAGATGCGTGATTATACATGCAGATGTACTGTATATTGTACATGATTTACTCTGGATTTTAGTTAAGAAGGTGCGAGAAAGACAAAAGGCAAATGCAAAAGGTATACTGTATATACTCTGAATCTGCTATAACAATTATTACGTCTCCATGCTAGGGCTGGGCAATATATATAGATTTTATATTATTATTTTGGATATCTTGATACAGCATAAGACCTGTTTTAAACACTTATTTTACACCCAATGTTATAATTTTTAGAAAAGAAAATTAGCCAATCTAGCGTACAACGCATCGCATCACAAGTTAGGGCAACTCACAGCCAGGGTGAGACCTATCTCGACGACAGTGTGTGTGGTCTCGTTGGCGCTCTCATTATCACTTGCTCACATACAGTCGTAAATTAACTGCAACACGCTGGCAAGACGCTTGGGAATTTGGTATTGTGTTGTGACACACACAAAACCGTGTAGGTCTACGACGTATACCACACACAGACAGTGCACACACAGTACACACAGCCTGTGGAACAGTTACAAAGGGGACACTGTACAGAGGCAGAGAGTGAAAGAGTGAAGCCCAGTGGGTTATTGTGTAAGCCAGTGTGAGCTTCTAGCAACACTTGAAAGCAGATTGAGGGTGTAAGAAAGAAATAGCCTGCAGCAGCGCCCTGCTTGTGGTCGATCTCTTCCCACAGTAGTTTCCCTTATTTCACAGTCCAACAACTGTAGACCCAGAACACAATGAACAGAACTCCCACTGGCAATACACAATACCAGAACACAGAACATGTTTCCATAGGCAGGTTGACTAACAACACAGTTATTTGCACCAATGGCCTCTGGGAGCAGGGGGGGGGATCCACTAGGGTTAGTTAGAAGAATCGGATTCTGAATATTGCCAAGTATGACGTTTTGTGCAAGGAATTTTTCTTTTTGCATGTGGTTCTCTGACAACCCAACAAAACCACTGAACACACTGACCGCTGACCATCTAAGTACGTGCTGCACATACTGTAGAGGATTTACTAGACTGTATACAAATGGGCAACAAATACCACTTGTTATTAGACGTCAGGGCATTATTCAAGCACATTACCATGGCCAGCCCCTCTATTCATTTGAACCATAAGACAATTTAGGCTGTCAATGCCCAGGTGAATTCAGGATACGCTGATAATATGTTTGGATATCAGAAGAAAATTAAGCAATATACACATCATTATTGACAGGACAGTGATGCAGTCAGGTACAAGACACTTGCTCTGAGGTTTCTAAGCATCACTGACACCCTCAAGTGTATTGTGGTTATACAGTGGTTACCATCAAAATAAAACATGCAATCAAAATGTATTCACATTGTGTGGAAATTCTCTCTCTAAAAAAAGAGCTAGTGTTTTGTCTGTTTCCCTGGAAATTCATGGAGTCTGACTGAGACATGAACTAGAACCTGTTGACTCAGCCATTAGCCAGTCAACTTGAGCTAATGAGCTAATTAGAGATTGTGATTTTCCCAAACTGAAATACCACGCATAGAAAAACAAAACCTCCCTGTTAGCTCAATCCTGTAACCAAGATATCCGCAGTTTTTCAGCTTTAATGTCTGTAAACCTACCATGCATTTTTGCAAACCGGTACCGCTATCACTGACACCGTGTCACTGACTCACCGGCACAGCTGATGGAGAATGTTTTGAAAAAACTTGTCAAGAAGTTTTCAAAATTTTTACTTGTACTACTTTACCCATGTCGACGGGAGCTTTCTGCTCTCTCTGCAGGGATTCCATGTTGTTGTAGTGTCTCATCAGTATCTGTTCAGAATGACGTGCGGTCATCTTGACACCCAGCCTCAGCATGAGGGGTTCTTGGTTTCTCTGTTTTGGTAGAATGTACCACAATGTTTGACAGATAACCTCCTCTATTTGTTTCTCTCCCACTGATTGAAGTTGAACTTCATACGATGATTCGAGCCAATAAGGTTTACTTTGTTTTTCCACAAAGACACTTTGTCAGCTCTATATTAGGGTTAGGTAGTGACGGGTAACTCATGATAAAAATATGTATCCCGATACAGGAGACATGAGACATGAGTTTCCCAATATTGATGTTTGCCAATACGATCCACATGACCAAAATGCCATAGCAAATGCCATAAATGGACTAGCTTAGGGGCTAGCTTTAGTTTCACTGCCATTCTTCGTGTTCTATTCTCAATTTCATGCCCAATCCGCTCTCTGCTCTAAAAATGTACATTTTCACACCTCAGTTAACATTGTATTTACCATTGTGTTGGACAGGAGCGGGGGGTAGCAGTGAAAGCTTGACACATGTAAATTACAGTGTTCGATGCTTTGTACATAGGTGTGTAGCAAAAGTATTTGTCAACACAAGTGTTTTGAAACGCATCACTGATGCTATCCATGGTTAAGTTAGCCTCGTAAACCAGCCTCTCCCTGAAATTCTGATTTGATTTCTAGTTTTCTAGATATCTAGATGTTCTACTCCTAGTGAGCATATGGAATTTGGCTCCAGGAGGAGGCGGTTTACGAGGCTATGGTTAACTCATCCAAAATCGGAAATTACATGTATAAAAACAACAGTAAAAAAGCACATTATTGTGAAATACACCATGAAATACAACCATTCAATATTTCCGTTGTCTGTTGGTGTTGCAGCATTCTGTGCTGTTCTTAACAATGGGACTGTCATGTTATCCTGCTTGTATCTAGTGGAAGGAGGCCAAGCCAGATGAACTGATGGACTCCAAGCTGAGGTGTATGTTTGAGCTTCCTGTGGAAAATGAGAAAACGGTAAGCGCACGCACGCACCACGCACACACACACACACACACACACACACACACACACACACACACACACACACACACACACACACACACACACACACACACACACACACACACACTCCTCTCTACTTACCTAATTCACTCCCCCCCCCCCCTCCATTCTGTCACATCCTTTTGCTTTCCCAGCATCCTTGTGTCTTTCACCGCTCTGCTGAGTCCAGCTCTGTCTCCTTCTCTCTGTCTTTCCTGTCTCACTCAACCTTGCTTTGCTTTTCTCTGCCTCTCTATCACTCACACGCACGCACGCACACACACACACACACACACACACACACACACACACACACAGACACCTCTCTTTTGCCTTCTTTTTCTCACTCAATCGTTCTCTCCTTTTCTTTTTTTAAACTTAATTTTTTATTAGCAAATTGTCATAAACATATAGTGCAGGGTTAACATTATTACATAATTTCAAAATTCACAATGTAGTCCATTTTAGTCCATTTCTGTGATGTCATCCTGTTGGGCTTTGTATGCAGTCCATTTTTCCCATTTCTCGAGGAATTTTCTTCTTGTAACCTTACCTGAGTTTATGGGTAAATCTCTCCATCACATATATTTCCTCCACAATACACAGCCACTGCTCACTACGTTCTCTCCTTTTCACACCCTCCTTTCTCACAAAACACACACACGCACGCACGCACACGCACGCACGCACACCCGTGCGCGCGCGCACGGGTGTCCGGTATCGTTACCAAAACATGTATCGCATTTACACCTCGTATTGGCTGGTATTATCCGTAGGGTTGGTGTGTCTACATGATAACGCATGAATTCACTCAAAATGCTGGTGACTTCCTTTTCCTCCACCATAGAGACTCCAAGAAACTCTTTCCATCTCCTGGAAAACTGGCAATCTGTGGCATTTAGCGGCAAACGTGGCATTTAAAAGTCGCGTGACTGAAGATTGCATTTCGGACGAGATATCTGTAGCTGCACAAAGTGCACATGAGCCTAAGCTGGAGTGTTGACAGGTTTGCTCATTATAAGCGACTTTGGTCTTGTTTTCCTATAAAGTCTCTAGTCGCAGGTTGCCTTTGTTTGGGCTTGTTTCAGAAGTGCAGTTGCTTATTTGGTGTTGCTTTCAACATTCTTCTAGAAAATAGCTAATGTAATGGAGCTCAAGTGGTGAAACTGTTGGAAAACAGACGTGCTACAAGCTAACAACGCGTCACGTCCGCAACACGTTGTTAGCTTGTAGATCTGCTATTTTCCGCGAGCTGCCCCATACGACGGGTCAATCTGACAAGCTGACGTCATCGTATTCTCTGTACTGGTCCTTTTACGCAGCTGCGAACTCAATACGGAAACGCAATTATCCACTTGCAGAGTCAATCTCAAAAAAGTGTTGTACTGGGTCATAAATACGCGTCTCTTATGTGTCAATATCGCTGTATCAATAGTTTAGCGGACTTCTCCTCGTGTAAAAATACCCTGAGTTTGTCCTCTTTATCTGCATCTCCCTTAACCTGACTCCGCCAGATGGTGGCAGCAGTGCGTACCGCCCTTCCTTACCATCTTGGACTGGGACCGCTCGGGGAGAGTTGATAACACTCGTAAAGTCCCAGGCCGGACGAATCAGCGACAGCTACGGGCGGGCTCTGAGCGGCTCTGAGCCAATAGAATCTGACCGCAGACCACGTGGAAACCCAGTAGGCGGATTCCGGGTGTAACGTCATGCAGACAGGCCAATATAAGTGGTTGGAGTTGGCACTCCCAGACTGTGATAGACAGATGGCCCCATCCAATCACCTGCTAAAGAACTTGAAAAAATGGCCCGCCCCTAACAGCGGGTCTGTCCGAGCAATTCCAGATGGTAAAGCAGGGTGGTATGCAGTCATACGTACTGCTGCCACCATCTGGCGCAGTCAGGTTACATCTCCCTCTCTCTCTCTCCATCTCTGCCTCCATCTTATCATCCCGAGCCCCAGTGCGAGCTCTCTCTGTCCAGGCATTGTTATCAACAACCCATCGAGAGAGTGCGTGCACACACACACACACACACACACACACACACACACACACACACACACACACACAATCTCTCTCTTGCACGCTCTCTCTCTCTCTCTCTCTTTCTCACACACCGTTTATTATAGTTCTGACTTCTCCCAAACCACATGCAGCTGCAGACATTGGCTCCCCGTTGGATGGGCCCAGTTTTGCAGGTTCCACAAACACCAGGAGGGGATAAATTGCCTGTTGTTGCTGTTTTCAATTCATTAAGAGCTGTGAGATCCATCCACATGGCTCCCAGTCGGCGCAGTGCACCACGATGTCTGCTGGACAAGAGATAACAGCTGATAGGCAGGAAACAGCTTGATCCACTTATGAAGGGGACAACCCCAGATGAACTCTCCCACTAACATGATAGGAGTTTGTGTGTGCGGGGTCCATGTATGCACATATGTGTGTGTGTGCTTGTGCGTGCACATGCATGTGGCCGTTTGTGTTTTGCACATGTGTATGGTGGGAACTGCTTATCAGCGACACCCGATGCGTACCTGACATCTCACCGCCTCTTTAACCTTTTAAGACCGGGAACACATTATTACACATTATTACTTATCCATTACTTACCTACTTAACCGTTTATTTTATGTTTTTACTTAAAAGAAATTGCAGATATACAAGCTCACAGCGCTGCATCGAGTGCCGCACTGCAGCTTGTAGATCTGCTATTTTTTTAAAGTTCTGAAAATGTGTGCAAATCTTTGAATATATAAGCGAACATTTGTAACTCAAATATTTACTTCGGGGGTGTCCCTGATACATAATATTTCGAGATGTGGGTCGGCGACCAAATAATTCTTTGGGTCCTTGACATGAACAAGTTTGAGAACCACTGATGATAGAAACATTAGTTTTTCAAAAACCTTAGAAGGATTTAGAAGACATTATAGAATCGGGTCAAGAATAGCAGATCTACAAGCTCACAGCGCGGCACTCTGTGCCACGCTGTGAGCTTGTATATCTGCTATTTTTCAAATAGTTAAAGCATGAAATAATGGTTAAAGTAATAATGCGTTCCCGGTCTAAATGGTTTGTTAAACACGCTCCAACAGCACGACATGGAGTCCAGCAAGATGATGTCGTCCGGCCTGCTGAAGTCGGAGTCCTCCACACTGTCCATGAAGTCCATGAGCTCCACCCTGGACGACGGAGAGGTGAAGAAGATCATGGAGGAGTGCAAGAGGCTGCAGATGGAGGCGCAGAGGCTACGGGAAGAGAACAAACAGATCCGGGTGGGTGAGAAAGGAGTTGTTTGTTTGTTTTCCTGTGTAAACGTTTCAGTGCTGATTGAAGTGAAATAACAGGTGAGGTGTGAATACAAATGATGTGACTAATACGGAAACATGGAAACAAATTGTATTACTACTACTACTCTTGAATAGCAGTATCGGCTCTGTGCATAAGGAACCATTTCATATTGGGATGGGACTATGGGAAATAACGTACTTGATAGTCCTTTTTACTCTCTACTAAATCTCTTTGCCAAAAAATTGCCGATAATCGTAAATCGCAATTTCTTTGGTCATAATAATCGTGACATGACATTTTCATATCGTTCCATTCCTAATTTCATACCATTATTTTCCCATTATTTGTCTCGGCAGGAAACACATTACAAAGGGGTCATTTATGTCCGAATATGCAGAGCAATGTGCCACAAAATATCGAAATCAGAATCAGCTTTTCTTTTTGAACGCTTTCTAAGTTACACCCGCTACAGTGACACACACACACACACATACTAATAATGCCCTATTTAATACTTGAGAGATTTGGTCAAACATTGTGAAATCGGGCACTGACTCGCAGCCCTACCTTCACGGTTTATGCTCTACCCATGAACCTCCTCACTGTCTCCAGGTGTGTTGGTTGGTTGTCCACACCCTTCCCGGGTCAACAGTGGGAGTTGGCAGCAGTACACACAGCGGGAAATAAAGTTACAAAAAAGATCTCCAAAAGATTTAATCAAAAACCCTTTCGCAGTCGACACAGTTAATGACATTTACTCAACATGCATACATTTGGCAGTGGAGTATGATTTTAATAATAATAACACTTTTTCAAACTTGAGTTACAAAGTGCTGAACAGCAGTTTTTATCACAGTGGCATTTCTGTTTTTGTTTCATCTTCATTTCAACTATTTATCATAGGGTCATATTAAACCTCACATGCCCATTCTTCTTTCGTGTATCATCGTTCTTGATGATTGGTTGCCCATTGTCAGCCCATTAATAGGTGGTAGAAAGGAAAGCTTGTATCAAAGGGTTGTGAGTCTGACTCAAACACATGATGTCCATGTACAATATGTATTCCCCTTTGATGTTTTTAAACCAAGCCCCTTAAACCTACATTCTCAAGAGAAAGCTTTCAAAAGTGCATCATGGGCCGCTCTAAACGGAAGAACTGAGCAGTGAGTCAGTCAGTCACTCCTAAAACAAGTAGTATAGTAGGGGAGGGCTGATTAATACAAAGTTGAAAACCCCCAAGCGATATTGCAGCACCACTCCACCCCTCCTTTGGTCCTTTATACTTTGAATTGATCCTTAATCAGCGGCAGACCTCAGTCTTGTAAGCTCCCAAGGCATTTTTTGGTCCGTCGATGAGCATGTCATCAATCACAGCCATCATTGAAGTAGGGTTTAGGGTTTGTGCTTTTAAATATCTGGTGATGAGTCACACACATGCACGCACGTGCGCTCGCGCGCGAATGCAGTCCTACATACGCACTCACACACTCATATAGTATACACACACTTCACATTCCCTCTCTCCCACATATACATGTGTGTGACTGTGTGTGTGTGTGTGTGTGTGTGTGTGTGTGTGTGTGTGTGTGTGTGTGTGTGTGTGTGTGTGTGTGTGTGTGTGTGTGTGTGTGTGTGTGTGTGTGTGTGTGTGTGTGTGTGTGTGTGTGTGTGTGTGTGTGTGTCTCTCTCTCTCTCTCTCACTCTCACACACACACACACACACACACACACACACACACGCCACTGACAGCCAAGTGAGAGACACCCCAACACACCACCCCTACCTCCCCTTTAAGTGTTGCCAGAAGCAGAACGACTGTTGGCCGCTCCTGCGGCTCAGATTAAACTAACAGAGAGACCCCCCCCTGTCCCCCCTCCCCTCCCCTCCCGCTGCTGGGAAATCAAGAGTGTTAAAGCCTGGCGCCTTTTTGTGGTCCTCAGAGGGTTGGGTCAAGTGCAGATTTAAGCATATCCCTTTTCTTTGAATGAATGAATACAACTTTATCTTGGTGACTGATTGATACAGTACACTGACCCCTCTCTCTTCCTCTGGTGTCCTAATCTCCTCATCTGTCTATCTGTCTCACTCTGTTTCCTGCATCAATTCACCCTTTCTATGTTCCACATCACTCATTTCCCCCTCCTTCCTTTTCATATTTTTTTTGTTTTTGAGAGGTACTCCTGGCAGAAGCTGTCTGGTCCGGTACGAAGCTTCTCGGACAAAGCGGCCCGAAGCGTGGCCTACATCTTGCCTACATCTCAGCACAAAACGCTTAAAGTTTGTTGTACTCCCAGGGTCACATTGGCCAAGCTTTGCTTTTGTTCGGGGAGTCAAAAAATCTCGGTGGCAGCCGAATTAATGACGGTACCCCCACCGCCGAACCTCTGAATGACGTCTTTGCGACCGTCAAGGTCGCAGTTACTATGAAAAGCTCCACCGGCTGGCTGGCTGGCTGGCAGTCACGTCACGTCACGTCACACTTTTGCCCTAGTCATATCTCTGCCACCGTTGGCCCTATCAATGCCAAACTTTGCACACACTTCTTGGATGGCAAATCACAACCTCCACCCCTCATTTCTCACATGACCCTCTTCTAATGCCACCATGAGGCTGTTTTTTTCAAACACATTTTTGGACACTCCTCCTACAGATTTTGGCCTAAAATCACACAAAGCGGTACACACTATAGTCATAGTCATGTCATCAACATGGATCTGTCCCATTTCCCATATTCCCTCCTGATTGGCTACGATTGCCTTCTAAAGTTTGTGTATGCGACCTGACGGCCCTTTGTCTGGGTGACTTGCATCGTTACTTTGCCATTTCTTAACGAACCCCTCCCCCCCCCCCCATGTCTCCTCCACCCCGTCTGCCCTCCCTCGTCTTCCTCGCCCCTGTGTTCCCCTCCTCAGGAGGACGACGGCTTGCGAATGAGGAAGAGCAACGTGATGTCATCTCAGCACTCCTCCTCGGTTGCCATGGTGAAGGAGGAGGGCCTGAGTGCCCGCACGGTGCTCCTCATCGTGCTGTTCTTCGTGGTGGGCATCATCGTGGGCAAGTTGGTCTTGTAGAGCACAGCACAGCACAGTCTGGTCTGGTCCGGTCCGGTCGGCCCACAGCATGCTTTTTTGGGGGGGTGGGGAGTTTGGGTGGGGTAGGGGGGCGGGGGGGGCGGGAGGTTATGAAACAAACAAACACAAATTCCCAGGGTGAGATGTACAATTGCAAATTGAGTCATATTGTGTTATGAACAAACCAACCAAACTGTTACAGATCTTGCCTCTACGTAAACATTACATAATCCTTTTCTGGCCCCTTCTTCCTGAAGTTTCATGTTATACAGATGACCATTTCCGGGAGCTAGGGTGGGGGTTCGGTTAGGTGGGGGGGTTGGGATCATGACGTATTGCTAGTGATTCAGACAAGGGTTTTCTAACACTGGCGAAGCAGGTGGCGGCTGTGGTGGTAGTAGTGGTGGTGTATTGATGGCAGTGGTGCGACTGAGTCAGTTTGCATTGTGTGAATGTCATATAAAGCGTATTGTGGTTTCTTTTTCTAAGTGACAAGGGCCTGAGCCTACGTATATATCTATACGTAACCCCCACCCCCACTGTACAGTATACAGTATTTCAAGCTTTGCCGTGTTCCTTCCAGCAAAACCCCCTTTACAGGAAGGCGGGATTTGCAGCGAGATGTTCCAGAGAGAGGCTAGGCGTTAGTCAACACAGGGCTATTGTCAATCAAGATGACTCCTCCAATCAGAGGCTTTGTATAGACCGGCTTGTCTTTGATTGGACAAAATGTGATTGACTATATTGTACACAATACTACAACACTATAATCCCCCCCCCCCCTGCCACCCACCAGTCTAGTTGATTCCCTTTTACCCTGTTACTCAATCACCATTTTCCCAGTTGACAGAAGAGATACTTGATTGCATGCCTCCACAGAGCGTGTGTTTGGATTTGGACTTTTAATTTAATTTAAATGCTTTTATTATTGTGATAATGATGTTGTTTTTGGCTGTAGGTTTGCACAACTCAATCTTCTGATTTTATTTTATTTCGCATTTTTATTTTCATGTTGTTACTAAAACTAAAATGAGCTCCAGGTTGGTAGGATTGGGTTATTTTTCTAAATGGTTTCTGGATGTAAGCCGTTTGCCTTGTGACCTGTTTGAGCAAGTTATTCTTAGGCAGAGAGAGGGTGAGAGAGACTGTTAAAGCAAGTTGAAAGAAGGTACATGTAGAGTCAAACAAATGGATAATATTTTACGCCATTAACTACACAGTCAGAGCAGAGGTGCAATACATAATCTCAAAATCTTGTTCCATGTCAAAGCATATTGTGCTTTTCCTGTTTGTTTTTGTCATGCTGTCCTATTAAGCCATATATTTGTTGGCGTTGTTATGACAGGGCAAATATATGTCTGTCTGTGGAGTCTGTGTCGTCCTGTTCCTGCTCTCCACACTGTCCTAAGTTTCGCTCCACTGTGCTGTTGTATGTACAGTCTTGGTTTGATTTGCATTCATCGGTTGACTATTCCCAATATATCCACTTGAAGTCGTTCATTTTAATGCACTATGGTTGAAAGAATGCAACATATACTGTATTGTATAGACTGCTTTTTGTTTGTTCATGTGTCTGACCCATGAGGGGGGGAGAAGAGCATATAACCCGTCCTCAAGGGACCACATTGTACTGTTCAAGCATTATGTTCTTGTTTTGTTTTGTTTTTTTGGTTAAAAAATAATACTAATAAAAAAAAAAGGAAGACAATACACTCAAAATGTGTTTCATCTCACAATTTGCATATTGTGGATAAGACAAGAAAGGTTTCCGTGATGAGGAGTATCGTTTTGGATGTAGGCGAGAAATGAGGAGAATGTGCTGTACCTACATGTACATGTGATGAGCTGGGCATGGGAAGAGGGAGGAGTGCATTCACTCCCGATAAAGCTGAAAGAGATAAGTGATTAATTGAACCTGCTGTACCACTACCTGTAAAATCTTAAAGCCTGACCTATACTTAATCGTACAACCGTGTCCCTTGTCGGAAATAGCCAATCTGCATGCGCTGCATTGTGACCTTGCAGATCGACTGTTTTCGCCGTGTGATACCGCCGCGTAAATTAAGTTTAAGTGTCAATTTAACGTGAGTGTGAAAGGTTTTACTCTTAAATGAACACTTACAGTTAATGTAGAGGTGGACAGATGGGGATGGAGGGTAGTAGGCTAGGAGCTAACCACAGGCGTTGTATATCGTTGTTGTCGGATGGAAACCATGTATGTCCAAAACCGTTGATTGATCAAAAAAAATGATTTTAAATAGTGAAATTAGACGATCTACAAGCACGCAGCGAGGCGCTGCGTGCTTGTAGATCGGCTATTTTCACTAGTTCAGTGCGACAGTCTTGTATGATGAAGCAGGGCTTTACTTTACGAAAAATATGTGCAAATTTGAAACTTGGAGATATGAGATTTCTGCCCGACAGCGACAATATTTCTACTTGTACCTCTGTTAGGGTGCTGGGTTGAGGATGACTTGCTGCTTAGAGGGAGGGCAGAGCAGGCCTGAGCTACAGTCCCATCCTGGGTTGTGAAGAGACCTGGGTCCATTATCGTTTGAAAAATAAATCTCAAGACTTCGTAATATATTAACCTGCTTGGGAGCACCAGGGAGGGATGGGTTTTCATTTGACTCATCTCTCTGCAGAAAGACTCAAGACAGGCAATCACTAGAAAAGTAATACAACTAAAAACAAATGTAATGTACTTTGTGATTGACAAAAATAAATAACAGCAGTTTGTACTCGAGGCAGGTCACAAGAAACGCGAAGGAGAATTATTTTTCACAAACGTATGAATCCTGTGGGTCTACTTGTGAACACACTACATTGACCTATCCTGGAGTCTCTGACCATCACCGTGATCAATGTAAGCAGTCAGGCAACTGTTTTGTATGTATATAAATAAATAAGTCTATCTGAGATGATTAATATTCCTAGTCTAGTAGTCTCTGGTGTATAAAAAAACAACCCAACCTTGTTGGACTATGTAGCATCTTAATAAATTAAATTAATAAAGCCCCTACCCAACTCTGTGTGAAGTTATTTCCTGTTTGTTGTTGTAATAATGAGACGCATGCACACAACAGTACAGGGGTAGGCAACCTTAGGCACAGGCGCCCAGATTGGCACACTGTCAAAAGGATTTGTATTTTAATATCAAATATTGTTTTAAGTGTGGTCAATTAAATTAAGTAACCTAATATGCAGCAAATTACATCATGGACATAATATTACATTCTTTAGAGTTTGAATTTGACCAGGGACGGCAGGGAGATGGGTGTGTTATTTCTAATGATTGTTCTAGCAATGTCCTGACAATCAAAATATGTCCGACTTTTTTAATGTGGTGTCAATAAAATGTATATTGACATGGCACACTGACTTTCTAGAAAATAAAAACATATGGCGCTTCATTTCAAAAAAGGTTGCTGACCCCTGCAACAGTATAAACAATTTTGATGTCCTGTCCCGTCCCCCACATCAGAAGCAGGCCATGCTAGCTAACAGTTTTTCTTTCTTTTCTTTTTTCCCCCATTTTTTTTCTTCTTCTTTTTTTGTCAATCACATTAGCTTGTAATTTGTCTGGCATTTTGCATTGGTCAGTCTCATTACCCTCTGCGGAGGACAACAGTGTAATTACAGCACTCTCCTTGTCACCATATAACCACTGGCAGTTTGAGGCAGAAAGCTGTCACGGCCTGCGATTAGCACTCACATCACAGGCGGAGACGCGGCCACAACTTCAAATCCACAGCCATGTTTGCTCATTAGTTCCTTCGTCTCTTGCTTGATTTGGCTGAAGTGATATTTGCAGTGGGATTAAACGTGTTAAAATATATTGTTGGCAGGTAATTAATTACCCGTTAAGGCCTTGACATATCTGTAGTTGTGGTGTTGAATGAAAACATGTTGATTCGTCCAATGTTATTGTATGTGTAACAGCCAGGGACCTTGCTTGTCTACACCTCGTGGTGGAGGCTGCAGAGCTGTGCTACTGCTGTACGAGTACGCTCTCTGGAAACGCCACCAGTCAGTGGTGGAAAAAGTACTCACGTCTGGAATGTACTTCAGTAAAAGTACAAAGGTTTTGGCATCACAATGTACTTAACCCATTCAGAACGGGTACACATTATTGTGTATCATTATTTTGTGCTTTAACTATTGAAAAACAGCAGATATACAAGCTCACAGCGCGGCACCGAGTGCCGCGCTGCGAGCTTGTAGATCTGCTATTTTTGAAAAATTGTGAAAATTTGAATTTTGACCCGATTCTATAAGTGTCTTTTGAATCCTTCTAAGATTTTTTGAAAAACCTGTGTTTCTATGTCAGCAATCTGGCCAGCCATCGTCAAAGAAAAGGTCCTTTTCACTTAACTGGAGCTCAGTTAGTCTGTTCTTGAGAGACTACTATGTCAGTGGTTCTCAAACCTTTTCATGTGAAGGACCCCCAAACTGATATTTATTTGGCCACAGACCCGCATCTCAAAATATTTAGTTCCAGGGACCCCCCAGAAGCAAAATTTTAGTTACAAACGTTCGCTTTAAAAATACATATATTCAAAGATTTGCACACGTTTTCACAACTTTTTCAAAAATAGCAGATCTACACCGAGTGCCGCGCTGTGAGCTTGTATATCTGCTATTTTTCAGTAGTTAAAGCATTCAATAATTCCAGGCCTACCAAAAGTACTTATTGTGCAGAATGTCCTGTTCCAAGTTTTCAAATGTATAAAAATCTTTGGAAAATATCAGATGCGATGAAATGTGAGGTTGTAGATCGGCTATTTTTCAATGGCCCGAAATGTATAGAGCTGAAGTGGGTAATGTATGTTTTATTTTATGATACTCAATCTACAAATTAACTAGTAAATAAAAAAATCAAATAAATGTGGAATAGAAGTACAATATTTGAAGTACAAGTAAATGTTTTGGAAATTGGAAATACTCCAGTAAAGTACAAATACCTCAAGAGTGTACTTAAGTAAATGTACTTAATTACTTTCCATGTGCACCTGGGCTGGGTAGCGCGCCTCAGCAGTTTGGCTTGGCCAAGGTGAGATACAGCTGGAGGATGCTCAAGTGGTGGAAAAGAACCAATATTCATTTACATTTTTACGTCCTGCTGGGAAATATTCCATTTCCAAAGTAAATCGCGGAGGAATGCTTCAGGATACGTAGAGAATCCAAGTTATTCAAGGGGTCCTGGGGGTTTGCTCCTCACCTGAAGCAAAGGTCAAGAGAGTCAGTAATGGATGTTCAAAGTACATTATTGCAGCTGTTAGAAAATGCCAAAGATGTGACGCAATCCCAGCACCTCAGACAGCAGCTGGCTGATTGACGAGGCATCGCTTCATTGGCTTTCATATTAACAGCCAATAAACATGTCTTGCCGGTTCTACTGCATGCTGAGCTGTGCCACTAGGTCTTTTCCCTGTAGCGATTCCCATGCCTTTTAATTGTGTCGAGATGTGTTGTTGAAAACGATCATGCAACAAATGCACATATAAGTTTATACTTTTTCTATGAATCCATTAGAAATGATGGTTCTTATTGTCACCAGTGACTACAGATGTTGATCTCTCACCTTTTTAAACTGGACGACTTCCAACAGCTGCAGGCTTCTCCTCTACCTTATCCAGAGATTGTAACTGCTGTTTAACTGTTCTGCTCCTCTCCCACCCTATTTCTATGGATCTGGTCTTCATTGAGGTCTGCGCCATAAACTTGATGTCTGGCTGTGTTTCCAAGTTGGAAAACATATAAAACATTTGCAGCCCCGAGTTCACTGCATTCAGCTATGCATCAGGCCCGACACGCTCTCCCCCAAGAATAGATTTCTTGGTGTTAACTGTACGCTGTAATTACTTCTGGCAAACCGACATGTATTGTTTTAAACTGTTGTAGAAGCCCGCGGAGAAAGCGATCCGCCGTCCTCTTCCTCCTTTAAATCAAACTGGCACATGCAGACATTTGATTGGTTTTACCTCTGTATGGCCATCAAGGCAGAGCTGTTTGGCGCGTAGATAAGCCAAAATAATCTTGAAATCTAATTACAGCCCATGGGCATGGTCAAGCAAAGGGCTCTGTGTAGGAGTTGGGAAATGTTTGGGTCCGTATTGTTACTGGGAACAGGACAGTCAGTGTGCCAAAATGGTTGGAGGCCGGTCAACTGGCAGACACTGGACTGGGAGAATAGCCCTGTGGCAGGCTGCTCTCTCCAGCAATGGCATTTTCAATCGTGTGTGATCTTAACCTTAGAACAGAAACATGACACAGATTCGACAGGCCTCCAGATCAATTGTCATAATTGCTATAAATATGATTTCCCTCTGTCAAGTATGGCCTACAGTACCTGCCGCTTGAATATTAGGGGTTGCCTCATCTGCTGAGATGTTGCAAATTAATAATACACACACAAAGTCTATACATAAAGTCTCTCTTGTGTCAGGAACTAACGGAATAGAGTACGGCTGGTGATTTTCCTGGGAACTGGGACATACTATGTCCCATCCCATCAGTGTATCATACTGATGGATGAGGAGTCAGCTCAAACGTTGTGAGGACTATTCAACAGTGGACTATTCAACATGCTGCTGAATAGGTGGGATCTGGTAATTTGTTGAGAATAGCCAAACATTATGCCCTATTTTTCCAGATGAGTATGAGGTCATGACAGCAACGAGGCTGTGCTCGGCATTGGCACGAGATCAAGCGGGAGAGCGCTGTTACTGCCCCACGCTGCAGTCCTGCTCTCCAACACACTGCCTTGTTCATTTGATTCACGGGACCAGGCATTCTTTAATGGCATTCATTCAAACGAGCCCAGCCCACTTACTGTATGGCTGATGTTCCCTATTCATACTTTTCAAATTCGCATATAAATAATGGCATTTTCCTAACAGAGCTTGTTAAATGAAAAGGAAGAGAGAGGGCAAGCTGATTTGAATGTTATTGTTACTACTGCAGTGATGTCATTCCAAGCGGCCAGGGATGTGCAGAGAATGTTAGAGAGGCAGGGGCTTAAATTTCTAAAAGGGCCTCTTGGTGAAAATATCGAAAATAGCAGACCTCCAAGCTCACAACGCGTTGCAAAATGCGACGCGTTGTGAGCTTGGAGGTCTGCTATTTTCGATACTTGATACCACACTAAACTAAGCATAATCAAGTCAAAACTATAGATTTGGTGTACAGCTTGGATTTCTACACAGAGAGGGCAATTCTCTCAACATAAGATGCTGCATTCAAGTTCATGAGAGTTTGGACAAGGCAATTCTCTTGAATGCTGCCTTCAGGTATGGCATGTAAAGAGAGGGCATTTGCATTTCTTTCACCATAGTGAAAACTGCATTCATGGTCTGGAGAGGGCACTTTTTACAGACGGGTAAAAAGGCAGGGGCTCAAACCCCCTTTGATGTCCATGTGTGCACGTGCCTGCAAGCGGCCGTGTGTGTACTGTGGTTTTGTGTTGGTGTGCTCATACTGTAGGCTGCATTGTACTGTAAGCTTTTTATGAGAAGACTGGAAATAGTAAAGTAGAAACAGTGGATAGAAAAACATACCTCTGTTGCCTTGACTCTATCCCGTTTTCCTCGGCCTCAGTCCAGAAACACTTTTTCTTTTTTAACCAGGGTATTTGTCAGGCATACCCTCCACATTGTTAGTGGTTTGGAAACTCACTTTCTCTGAAAGGAAATTCTTGTTTTGTTTTCTTTCTCTTTTCTTTAAAGGAGCATTCTTTTCCTTAAAGGCAACCGCTGATGTTTTTTTTTTTTTTTTTACGCTTGGTTCCACCGATGTAATCCATCATTTGTTTCATTTAAAATGGGTAAGACGCAAACATAAGGAACAATGCTTTATTCTGGCTAGCAAGACGAATATATTGAGCTACGTTGAAATAGACACAAATCCGTGACGTGTTATGTTGTCAGATTAGTATTACACTACACAGACTTTCAGGTTCAGGGTCACCTCCCTGGTCTTCAGAGTCAGGTAACCTATGAAGACTACAGGAAAAGAGGGTCAGGGTCTCTCACAAGTGTCTTCTGTTTTTACTTTTTAACAAAATTGGTATAAGTTTAGGGCCTTCCTTCCTCAGCCAATATGTGAGGCAAAAGAAAAAGGTTTTGGTTTTACTATCTGAAAAGGGCACAAGACACTATGACTTCAGGACAAATACTCAGAGCAATGCTACTAGTCTCAACACTTTACAATCTGGCTATTTGCTGACATGACTGCCCCCAGAGAGTCATTACATTTTGGCATCAGTTTTGGTAAGTTCTTGGCTTGCTGTGAAAGCAGTGAGCTTCACTTAACTCCAAGTTTCAAACTGTTCTGCTCACCATCACGTGTATATATTTTCTCATAATGTGTCTGACTCTGAACTACTGAAATAGGTGAGGAATGATCACCTTAGCTGTAGAATGTCAACTGCCTGCCCTGGCACTCTGGGTTTGTCCCAATGTTCCTCATACTGATTCAAAGCATTCGATCAGTAGCCCAGCGTGAACACACATAAACATGTCCTGGAATCAGTCACGCTTGGTTTTTCCATTGTTTCACAAAACTGGAGCGGGATTTTATAATTTGGTGTTGAACGGATGCCTTTAACAAGCCAGTAGGCTTTAATTGCAAACAGGTTGTCCCTGCGCTTCCCCTCTGCCTGGTTGTGCATGTGGCGTGCAATAGAAACCGCAAACAGACTCTGAAAGACTACCCCCAGTCATCACCCACCCCGGCCGTCTCCGATGCACAACCTGGGTGGATCCGCATGTTATTATTGGGGCTCAGGACGGAGCCAGGATTTCAACTGCTTCAGAGTACGTTTAATGACAGATCTGCGTCATTAGCGCACAGATAAAATGCCATTCATCCCCATACCCCTCCTCCAACCCCGAGGTCATGTTCGCCTCATTCATCCAAGCCTGAAGTACACTTGCTCAGACCCTAAAGGATGACCTAATGGTGCTGGCGGCTGCCATCGCCATACTCGCAGGAGTTAATAGGAACAGCATGCTGGCTCTGGAAAGGACTTGTGCCTCTCTCTTTCTTTCTACATGCCCCCCACCCCATTCCGTGTCCCAGCAACTTCTATAATAGAGAGCCAAAACCCATCATCTCTTACATTTTTTCATTTTCTCGGAAACCACACTTTTTCCCTTATTTCCTCATTTAGACATAACCCTACAAATGAGACCTGGGAATGAAGAATGGTGTAATGTCAATGAAAGGTTTCTCATTTGTCAGTGTTCTATGATCAGCAGTTAAGCTGCTGCTTATTTCCACAAATAACAGGTTGTGTTTATTAAGATCATAACAGTTAGTGTTTTCAATATACCATTGCCTGTTTAAACTGTAATGCCAGAAAGGCCTTTTGTAAGAGAAATTGTCACAGAATACAAATAACGGACATCTCCTTTTGGAACGATACACCTCAGTGGTTCCAGTCATAACAGTGATGTTAAAGCTGGATTTTCTCTCAGTGTACATTTGAGAATGAACAGCTGAACAGCTATGTGCAGCATTCTTCTGCTGGCCCTGCCTGTCTCCTTACCACAGGTCCTTGCTGCTCATGTATTGTCTGTGCAGCCATAAAGCAAAGTGAACTTTGTTGGCCGGTGGTGATGGATTCTAATGAGATACTATGAAATTCAATCAGATATCCCTTTGTGTATGTATTCAAATCTCTCGAAGTGGTGTTGGAATGTCTCTTGTAATGTGTGAGCTATATGACAGTTATTTATCAAACGACTAATCCACTATCTGGGCTTTGAATCAAACCACGGAATGAATGCCAGGGACCCTGATGTAGAATCTAGCGCTGGGTTCCTCTCAATGATTTCCAATAAAAAAACTGGCTCCTTTTTTTGTTCTTGTACGAAGCAGAACACAGCATCCACAATGTTTAAAGGTGCTGTACGTGGTTAAATATATAGGCTATCATTATTATTGAAAACATAGTTTCTGTTTACTAAATAGCTGGAGAGAGGATAGACCACTGTTGCCGAACAAACACTCTACAGTCTATAGCAATGATTACCATGGGAATATTAGAGAGCCAGACCAGCACTTGCTCAGAGCTGAAAAACCATAAATGTCTGTATCGGTGTGTGTCCACGGGTCTGTGTGGAGGACGCACCACTCTCTTTGAGTCTCTTAGGGGTGTAGTAGGCAACTCTGCATCAGCTACCAACACAACCCATCGGCTTCACAGATTGGCCAAGCTTCGTGCCACGTTTTTGCAGTTTTTAGAACTCCACTCTTAGGGCAATGCACAACATGTCTAATCTGTCTGTCTCTCGCCCATACATTCCCATTCATATCATCAACACGGTGTCAGCGGGTACTGATGACATCAGTGCCTGTAGGCCTGTGTCTTTCTCCATATTTATTCGATCAGTAGTATAGTAGTGGGTATTGCAGTGGTGGGTACTCGTGGGGTTTCATGACTATAATTTAGGAATGTTACAGTATTGCTTTTGTACTTGTTTTGATTAGAGCTACAGTATGCATGTGCTTATTTATAATTGGATACATTTTTTATCTAGATGGATAATTGTATAGAAAGGCCTAATAGGAGCCTTGGACAGGGGTTACAAATTAGCCTCGGCTAGAAACTCCACATACAATGCAACAGTTTCATGTTTTTATAACTTGATACATTGTCTTTTGTATTGTCCCTGTCAAATCAGCATATACATAATTAAATAAACAGGTGGGGCATGTATTCCCAACTTACATCATTCCTGCCTTGCGTCTTCCCCAGGTAGACTTATTAAATGCAACATGGATGGTAGGTACAGTATGGAAGCATTTTTAATAGAAAAGGACTGTGATACTTAAATGTAAGATTACAAACTTCAATCAAGAAAAATAAAATCTTCCCTCTCCATATCAAAATCACGTAAATGGTTAAAATAAATATTTATTTGAATTCTCTCAGATTTCAATTTTAGATCAACTGTTGATTGGCAGTAATAAGGTGTAATGCATGACAAGAAATATGTTCTGTACATAATTAGAGGAGGATAGAGGAATAAATCATATATTGCTACCCTCCAAGCATAACATTGTACTTTATGTTACAGCAGCATTGGACAAATGGAGATGTTAGTCATTATGGTTTTGATTACACATTTCACTTTGTGGTTTCCATCTTTTCCATATGGTGAGAGAACAATATTCAGTGCAAAGCACTTTAATGCTTAATTTATGCTCCATCATGGCGGAAAATAGCAGATTTTCAAACTCACAGCCCATTGCAACTGTGATGCGTTGTGAGATTGTAAATTGGCTATTTTCGGTGCAGCACCATCGTGCAACAAAGTATAAATTGGTCTTAGCTTCTACCTCAGCTTTTGCTGCCCGAGAGAGAGCAAACATGTGAAGTCCTCTGGAATGTCCATCGCTTGCATTTTGATGTGGAAATAATTGGTCTACACTTAATGCTGTGATTTTTCTTTAGTGGGAGAAACAAAAGTAAGCCTACAGCTTTCATTTAGGATAATAAAAAGGAAATGATCTCTGTAAAGCAATAAGAGCTATTTCAATAACCAAAAAAACATGGCTTTAAAAATGGTGAAGGCACATGTGGATTAATGATAATTTATATACATATCACTTTTTAAGTAGAAATAGAATATGCGGTACTCCACTGAAATAAGAGTCTGTACCTACAGGCATCATAGAAACATCCAGATGCGAAACCATTCGGTGCTTCAGCGAGACAAAATTACATCAGAAAGCATTTAGCTCTCCTTTAACTTTTGTGAACTGCCTTGACAATAAGTCATAAGGTCCATTTTACGTAGAAAGAGAGTGTGTAAGAAAGCTGCCAGAAGATGGTGTCCATTGAGGATTGTATTGATTCTCAACATGTCTCTAGTACACACAGAGCCAGCTGTACAGCAAAGATCCCATTACCAATAGCAGCAGGTGTGCCGACCTTTCTGCCCCGCTGCCTGCCGACTGGAGCTGCTTGCTGTTAGAACCTGATCTGTAACGATGTGAAGGCATCATCTGCCCCCCGCTGCAAAGCACCATGGGAGCCTGAAAGGAAGTGGGCCTCTTTTGCGGCCGGTCAGGGCTTGAGCCATCGGTTGGCCTCTCTGCAGTAAACAGCACTGGGTTCTTCCTATGGTCCAGCTCCATCCTGAAGAGCTCATACTCCTTGTGCGGCAGTTTGATCCCCAGGGTGGTGCACCCATCTGTGGGGGTCAAGTCCTGCTCCACTCCAACCTCCCAGCCACCCGCCTGACCACAGTTGCCCGGCCTCGTTCCGTTCAGCACCTTTGCGGTCGCCTCCTCCAAGGCTGTGACATTGACCTGCGTCACCTTGAAGACAAACTCCGTGGCCCCTGGTACTTTAATGGAGGGGTTGCCCTGGGCATAGTGGCCTGAGGCTCTTAGTGTGAACGTGGGTTGTGAGCATTGAGGGTCAGAGTAATGGCGGTACACGCCCACCCAGGCGTGCGTGTCGGGGTCGAAAGTGAAGTCTCGGGTGAGGAAGAGGACGGCGGGCCGGGCCTCACAGCGCTGACTGACCCAGTGGCCCTGCAGAGTCAGAGGGGCTGCAGGGGTACGAGGCAGCAGCGGGGCTCTGTGTTCAGAGGAGCGGTATACCAGGGCACACACAGCACAGGGATGGATGTGATGCTGGGGAGGGATGTCACGAGAAATAATGATGTTATTATATGTTACAAACACTTTGTCAAGTCTAAAGATCACAAAGATGCTGAAAAACTGGAGCATTTGCTAGTTGTCATGGCCCCTGTGTCACAATGCTGAAGAAGGTACAAGACAAGTCAATAACATAGCTGTTCTAAAAGACATATTGAGAGACTGGAAGCTTTGCAAGTAAATTGTGCATCTATTCACAAAAGGGTCTCACCATAGCATTCTGCAGTGGCTGCTGGTACCCCGTGGGTCTGTAGTGGGTTCTCTGTGTCCAGTCAGTGTGTATGTCCCCCAGGAACAGTTCTTGGATCTTCCTTCCATGGTTGTGGTGCTGGTTCTCCACTCGTATCAGACCCATTTCCATCATGGAGAAACCCATGGCCACCAGACAGGCTCTGCCTGCCCGCACATTGTACAGCTCATACAGCTTCCCCGGCACCATCTGCACCAGGGCCAGACTCGCACAGACAGGAGGTAGCCGGGAGGCAAGCTTCTGCATGGCCACAGGGCTGTGGACCACGATGCCCACCTTGCTGAGGTGGTGTTCTGCCTCTGTGCCACCGCGGCTGATCCAGGACGCCTGCCGCAAGCGCAGTTTCCCCCTGATCATGAGCGAGTAGGCGGCGTCCGCGCAGCCGCTGTCTGTATAATAGTGCTGCAGGGCGCGGAACTGCCGGCTCGGGAGGAAGGTGTAGGAGCGGGTGAGGAACTCCGGGCCAGGCCGAACCTCACACCTGAACACAGAGGGAGAAAAGGCATGTGGTTAAAACGAGTTGAGAAAAGGTAACTACATTACACATTCACTAGTCAGACACAGCAGGAAGCTGCGTGGGAGCAGAAGACGCCCCCATTCACACCAATGGCACTGCAGAGGAGACAGCGAGCAGCTTCAGGTTCCTCTTAGTCGGGGACCCACAGGCCCAAAAGCTCAAGGAATAGGGTTGAACAAGGTGATGTCATGAAAAACATTCCTGGGGGCTAAAAGGGCCTCACAAAACTGTGAAAAGTGATGGCCATTTTTAGCCCAAGGAATGTTTTTCGTGCAAAACAAATGCTTGCAATGGATTCAGAATCATGAAAAACCTCTAGTTTGACCCCTCACATTCTACTTAAAGCAGATTATTTTCTTTTTTTATATATTTTTCTTGTATAGTCCTGTATAGTGAAGTCAATGGGACAGTGAATAATATACAAATGGCCATAACTTATTTTCGCAATGTTTCGGGCAGAGCAGGCCTCTCATTATGTGGACCTTAATGACCAAACTAATAGATAAAACAGAAATAACATCACAGGTCATCTCACATTTTGGGTGACTGGGTCCCCCGCTATCTGGTTTCACATCAGCGAGGATCTGACCTGGTCTCAATGGCTCTAGTATCTCTGCAGGCTGAAGAGGATTGTCATGGACTCCAGTATATTGTGCTACTTCTACGGTTGCATTGAGAGTATTATGGCTGCCTCCACTGCTATGCCTGGCATGGAAGCTGTACCAGACATTCAGTCTCTCTGCACACAAATGTGTAGGAAGAAGCCGTATAGGATCATCAGGGACCTCAGCATCCAGGGCAACAGACTGTTGTAACTGCTATAGTCCATACAGTCCTAGGGACAGCTTCCACCCATAAGCCATAACTTTATATTTTAGCTTTATCTTTTACTTTGACATTGATGAGAAAACCTCAAAGTCCAAGCACTTCATTGCCAGCAATGACTGTGACTGGCTTTATTGTGTTTGACAAACGTTAAATTTGGATTTTAGGCACCTGTGAGCAGTCAATCATTGTCTACCGTTCTACCATGGTCCCATTCACTTCCTCGTACTAGCACAGACTGAAACATACAACCCACCAATATATCATTGTCACATTTAGAAGTACATGCTAGCTGTACTATACAACATGCAATCTAGGAATGATTTTGAGAGTGGATTAGACCACTCTTGTTTGCGTGTTACAGAGTACAGCAGGTTGAAGAAGCTCTCATGTGGCAGTAAATTCACCTTGTTGACACCCAGGTACCGTCCAGCCTGGGTGGGATATCTGCTGTGATCCTCACCCCGTCCTGTAGGTGGCGGTACTGACAGTACGGCTCCCACTGCGAGCTGCTACTGCGGTTGGACGAAGAGCTGTGAGAGGCTGCTGGGACCTCCCATAGTTTAGTCCCTGTTCCAGCCACAAGCACCACTGTGGGAGAAAGACAGAACAAACTGTCAGTATGGCAAATGTTCTCAGTCATCATTATCTACTGTTCCAATCTGATAAACATGAAGGCTCCGCTGCAATTCATTTAGATTCCATGCCTGATTTTGACTGTGCTGTGGTGTTTATGAGAAACAGAAATACAAAATGATATGCTTCAGAGATTATTATCAACCCCGTCTGTCAGAAAATGAAGGGAACCAATAATAGCCGAGGGAGGAAACACTCACCCATCTTCTAAACACAATTCTGGTCGACTGCAAGCAGTTTGGAATGTTGTGATTTCAGTAAATTGTCCATGTAATGAGCGGTGAGTGGATGCTATAGAAACCATGTATGCATAGCTCTGAAGCAGGATTCAAGCCATGGACAACAGAGCAGCACATTGGGCTTGTCACTCCTATCTGCCTGCAGCTGCGAGTCAAAGTGACAGCTTTGGGGGCAGTGTGAGTGCATGTGGGTGTGTGTGTGTGCGGGTGTGGGTAGCTCGGGTTTAGGGGTAAGATAATCGGTGTGGTCAATGAACGTCAGTCGGCATTCCTTGTACTGTATGTGGGTTTGCGTGTGCGTGTGCGTGTGTGTGTGTGTGTGTGTGTGTGTGTGTGTGTGTGTGTGTGTGTGTGTGTCAGTGCGAGTGTATGCATGTGCGTGCACACACAGTGCGTGCGGGCTGAAATTCTGCCCTTGTCTGTGGTGGAGGTGTATAAGATTGAATATTTGATATTTATAGTTATTATTGAGCAGTGCTCCTGGAAGGAGCTAAGCTCCAACACCTGGCTTTATCCGTGCTCCAAAAAATGTCTTGGCCCAAAAATGTTTGGGCTCTGAAGCGTAGCCTACATCTTGGCACAAATTGCTCAAAGTTTGTGGTGCGCCCAGGGTCACATCGGCCAAGCTTAATGAACTCATAAATAGCACCGCTCACTTCACACTAGGTATGATTTGTATACAGACTATTGTTCTTGTCCATCTTTTTTCTGTAAACTTTTATTTCACCTTTCTGTTAACTTTTCTGTAACCCCAAAAGTCCATTGACTTTCATCGTTCCTTATTACTATGTCAGTTAGTCTGTGTTGTTGTGGATTGAGAATTACAAACCTGCAGCTGTTTAGGTGGGCAATAACAGCACCTCCAGTGACTGGCTGGGGTTAAGTGGAGAGAACCAAACACACACCCCGAGCGACTGAGAATGGATCGTGAGCTTTTTTATCGAGCGCCTCTGCTGGAACACTCCATCGTCGCAGCTCCAGTTAAACTGAGCATGAGCGATACCCTGGCAGAAGGCTGTGACACGCCCCGAACCTCCCTCTTTTTACCTTCCTTGGCGGATACCTCGCGACTCGCGTCAGTGCAACCACACTTGCAATTTCCCAGAATTGCTTGGAACTCTAGTTTTGTATGTTCTGTTTGTATATTTGTCTCTGACACCGTCATGATTGATTGTGCATCGGTGCATGTGTTGGTACTTTTGTTGTCAGGGAGAAACAAACACAAGGTCACTGACAGCAGTGGGCTGACCAAGCCAAAAACATCTGTTGATAATATGATTAAAACAACCCCCCCTTCCCACACACACACACACACACACACACACACACACTTGTGATGAGGAATGGTCTCGTTTACTGTAAGAGTTTCCAAACGCTGACAGTTAACCTAATCCAAACGAAAACATTATTCATTCTGCAACGCTTATTGATCTGACACATTATGCACATCTGCAGTCCCTCTGGCTGTCATTAGCTACAACCACACGTCCTGGTGTATCCACTTGTTCCTAGCAGGGAGACGTGTCCCTCTGACAGGACAAGGCCACGATCAATGATCCGGTTTCAGCACAGACAATCTGATTGGACCCTCATGGTCGTGAGCCACTGAGGTCTAGGCAGCGTGTGTAAGATTGGGTGACTGTGTGTGTGTGTGTGTGTGTGTGTGTGTGTGTGTGTGTGTGTGTGTGTGTGTGTGTGTGTGTGTGTGTGTGTGTGTGGGCGCATGTCAGAGTTTATGTGTGAAACGGTGTGTGTGCATTATGTATGTGCATCTGTGTCAAGTCAACATACAGTTTTTGTCAGTTTTCATCCGTAGAGATTATGCAAGCATGAGCGTGCAGCCGTGCATGCATCGTTGTGCGAGTGTGATGATGAGAGTTATTGCTTCAGCCTCTGTCTCCGTTACCAAACGTCACAACAGCAACAGGGATGAGTCCTTGCAGACTTCTGTATGTTCTCTGACCTTCTCTGTCTCTGTCTCTCTCTCTGTATCTCTGTCTATATGTCTATGTCTCTGTCTCTCTCTCTCTCTCTCTCTCTCTCTCTCTCTCTCTCTCTCTCTCTCTCTCTCCGTCTCTCTCTCTTTCTCTCTCTGCCATTAAGTCTCCCTACCTCGTCTTCCCGTCTCTCACTCCCCAATTTGTTATGTCTTTCTCATTTGTGGGACAATGTGTTCTTTTCCTTCTCTCTCACCTTTCTACTGTCACTAGCAGACTCTTTAATGTGTGACCCCTCCTGGCTCCGGTCAGCTGCACAATAGAATTGTGGATCCCACCATTGTTGTGGGCAGAAGCACTGTTATTGGCTCACCAGACCAGAGGGTTAAGTGTAGTTAAAAGCAGTCGTGTTTAGGTACAGTATAATAACCTGGGTCTCCCTCATTGGAAAGCAAAGATCTACCACTCACCCAAAGGGGAATTCCCCCCCTTGGTCAAGGGAGATATTACACTACTGACCATGCAAAAGGCCTAACATGGGTGTGATGTGGTCATGGTAAGGACGTGGGTTGGACTTCCATGTCTGCCCATATCTATAATAATGCATCTCTTATACAGACATTTATTGGTATGCCTTAACTCTCTTACCATCTCCTTTCTCCCTCTCCCTCTCTACTGTACCCCCTCACACTCTCCCCTCTTCCTTTCTCCACACTCTCTCCTTTTCTCCTCTCTCCCTTCCCCTTTCACTCTTCCCCTCTCTCCTTTCCCCTTTCACTCTTCCCCTCTCTCCCTTTCCCCTTTCACACTTGTTGGAGCTGCAGGAACTCATCACGGGCAGACAGCTTTATGAATGTACTCTCGGAGAGGCCTTTCCCTTATTTGTCTTAGATACGCTCGTTTCACCCCTCACCTCACGCTGCTCGCACGGGAGAACGTCACCGACCAGGCCCTGCGTTGAACTGGGAGTTGGTTGTTGGAAGTGTCAGCTGCTAAGACCCAGGCTCCGCCAAGTACAGTTTCGGTCAGAGATCAATTTGTTTGCTCACAGAGAGCCGGGTTCGAGCATGGTTTGCGGTGTCACTTCGGGGATGAGGGGATTCTGAGCGGAAAGCGGAACCGGAGGTTTACTCGGAGGTGTCTGTCCAGTCAGTGAGTTGTCTTTCAAAGGCTCTGAGAGGAGGCCTAATTGGACAGTGTTTTCCTGTCGGTGTCGGAACTAAGGGGGATGTTTTCTGTTCTCTTGGCTGTTTCTGTAGCTAACCACTATCACTGTCACTCACACAGCTCTGCCCTGTTTTGAACATGCCGCTACACACGCATGCACGGACGCACACACACACACACACACACACACACACACACACACACACACACACACACACACACACACACACACACACACACACACACGTACTGTATGTATATGTGCACTGCACAACCACAACTACAGAACACACATATACAAATACATGGCCACAAACAAACAACTGAGCAGTACATTATACAGTCACCATAAATCAGGCTTAGGTTCAGATTTAGGACACGTCTTATCCTTCAAGTATTTTCATGACATAAACATGTGCGTGTACAGTATGTTTAATACTTCTTTCCTCTGCCTGTCAGAGGCCTCAAAACATGTTTGCATTTTTGCGGTGCCTGAAGCCCAAATACTAATCAGAATGAATTAATTTCCACTGCTCTTGCCCAGCGACTCATCTGATAGGTCTGTTTTGTGTTATTGTTCTCCTGCTGCAACTGCGTGCAGTGCATTTCCAAAGCAGTTGCTCACCAGCGACGTGCAGAGAATGTTAGAGAGGCAGGGGCTGACATTTCTAAAGGGCCTTTTGGTGGAAATATCAAATATAGCTGACCTCCAAGCTCACAACGTGTTGCACTGCGACGCGTTGTGAGCTTGGAGGTCGGCTATTTTCGGTGCGTGATACCACACTGAACTAAGCACAATCAAGTCAATACTGCAGATGCTGCATTCAAGTTCAGGAGAGTTTGGATAAGGCGATTCTCTTGAATGCTGTCTTCAGGTATGGCATGGAAACGGGGCATTTGCATTTCTTTCACCAAAGTAAAAACTGCATTCATGGTCTGGAGAGGGCAATTTTTACAGACGGGTAAAAGGGCAGGGGCTCAAGCCCCCTTTGATGTCTGTGTGCACGTGTCTGTTACTGACACATGACATCCTCTCACAAAAACACAAAAACTAACTCAGGTCGCAGGTGACCCAGTGGCTCACCTGGTAAGAGTGTATGCATGCATAAAGTGAATGGCAAATCGAGTGTCAAGTCGAGTGGCAAAGTGATTTTAACGTCGTTTAAGGTCATTTAATTCAATCATAAAGGACTTTTCTGTTTGGAAGTATGGGCTGTCAAGGCCAGAAAGTAGTGTTTAACTTCTGGGTATGACAATGATGTCACGCGCATACCCTCTATACCCCGTAAATAAGGCCATAGTTCTTCCTGCAGCTGGCCTGGGTTTAAATCCAACCCAGAGCTCTTTGCTGCATTTTCATCCTTTCTCTCGCCTTTCCTGTCTGTCTCTCTCACCGTCACTATCAAGAATAAAGCATAAATGCACAAAAAAGAAAGGGAAAACTAGCTCTAGTGTGTGATGAGGAGTCATTTCAACGTTTGGAGTTTTTAGTTTTGCCAAAGCATTTTCTGTAGGGTGTTTCCTTGAAGTCACTTGTCATCCGGGCGCTCTCTCTCTCTCTCTTTCTCTCCCCGTCTCTTGGATCTCATTCCAGTCGGGCATATGGTTGCATTTACGAAAAGAGCACTCGTAAAAACAGAGCTTAGTAAAACAAAAACTGCTCATCGCGGGGTTTTAAGTATTGCTCTATAAAAGAGGCTACTCCAGCCACAAATGATACAACGTACTGTAAATGTATAAATGATACTATTCCAAAAGGGAGACGGGCCCCATATTACTGACGAGCTGTGGGGACTACTTGAGTTGCCACATTTCATGCACTGACAGTGAAATGCTGAAAAAACTTAATTGGAGTACCAGAATCCTAAACAGTTCCTTGTTGCTCCCCAACTAATTCTCAATAGAAATTCTATTGTAGGCAGCTTACATGGTAACCGGAACGCTCGCCCCAAAACACACTCGCCCCCATTGTTTTACTTTTCACGAACCACTCATCCCCAGTGTATTCTTGTATTAGTTTACTGAGGTTAAGGGTAGGAATACGTTTTTAGGGTAAGGCATAGTTTTATAGAGGTTACTTTTAGGAATAAGGTTAGGTTTAGTCATAGTTTTATTGATGTTACATTTAGGAATAAGGTTAGGTTTAGTCATAGTTTTATTGATGTTACGTTTAGAAATAAGGTTAGGTTTAGGCATAGTTTTATAGAGGTTACGTTTAGGAATACCTGGTGGTGACCGCTCCGAGGTCTTCGGATTTGACGCCAAGGGGAACACTACCCGCACAGTTTACAGTCAGAGAAGTGGTGGGAAAGCAACCACTTAAGAGCCTGTTGCCATCGTCTCCCCCTGTCATTGCATTGCTCTCCCACAGGGGGTCAGCGCAGCAGCCTGTGACCTGTGTGTGGTCTGTCCAGGCGGCCCTATCAGCGCTCCAAGCGCCTCCAGTGCCACTGTGGCTTCAATAAGCCTGCATGTCTGACTGATGGCCAGCCAAAGTAATCTATCTGTATTGGGGGCTGTTTGCACACATACATATACACATACAAATGTACGCATGTGCACACTCACACACATGAACATACTGTAGTAATACACATAACATATAAATTAAGAACATGCTTGTGTGCACGTGCCAGGCACACACACACACACACACACACACACACACACACACACACACACACACACACACACACACACACACACACACACACACACACAGGGGCGTCACAAGGGGTAGGAAAGTGGGACTGAGTTGCTAGGGCCCAAGGTGGAGGGGCCCTAGTAACTTTAGCTATTGAAAAATAGCAGATATACAAGCTCACAGCGCGGCACCGAGTGCCGCGCTGCGAGCTTGTAGATCTGCTAAAAATGTGTGCAAATCTTGAATATATGTAGTTTTTAAGCGAACATTTGTAACTCAAGTGTTGCTTCTGGGGGGTCCCTGGAACTAGATATTTTGAGATGTGGGTGCGTGGCCAAATACATATTATTTTGGGGGTCGTTCACGTGAAAAAGTTTGAGCACCACTGACATGGAAACATAGGTTTCTTGCACACATTTTCACAATTTTTCAAAAATAGCAGATCTACAAGCTCGCAGCGCGGCACTCGGTGCCGCGCTGTGAGCTTGTAGATCTGCTATTTTTCAATAGTTAACATTCATGGGGGGCCCGCAGTGAATCCTTGTACCCAGGGCCCAGAACTTGGTGTGACGCCCCTGCACACACACACACACACTCACACAGGGGACATTGATTTATCGAAGGCGTGCCATTTATGAAGGACCTCCACCACGCTGTGTGCTGTTTGTTTGTTTGCGCTGGTGATTAGGGTTTTGGCAGCTCTCACATCTCCTCTCATGTCCTGTCCACAGCGCCAGAGTCAAACTACATTTTTATGTGCTTCTCTATTTGGAGCAGTCCTGTGCAAACAGGAGGCGAGCTCAGGCCACTTTGAATTCACCGGCCACATCTTGTGGCGGGGGAATCGAGCGATCAACCAAACGCTTCAACCGGGCCCTGGCGTAGCTGGTCGGAGAGAGAGAGACCCCTCTGTCAGCCACTCACTTTGCTCCACCAACACTGTATAACTCTTTACCTCTGGAGGGAGTACAAATGGAACCCGTCCATTTGGTTCCATTTGTTCCCACTCAGAGTTACACATGGATAAATGAACGCAGAGGGTTTCATTGTGCATGCTTGTCAAAGAGAGCTTGGGGGTCTCAACTCACAGCTAGGGATGGGACGATACGCCATATTATCGTTTATCGTGATATAAAACACTCACGATAATCGTATCGTGGAGATTTAATTTATCGTGATATCATCCTCCGTCATGCACTGGGATCAATTCACCTTTTATTTGCCAAGCTGCATATCTGCTACCATTTAAACCCTCTATAATTGGTAAAAGGTACTTGATATCTCTATCAAATGTACTTGATATCTATCAAATGTCTTCGCCAAAAAATAGCGTATATAAAAAAAAAAAAATAGCGTCACAACGTGACGCGTTGTGAGCTTGTAGATCTGCTATTCTTTGGCAAATGTTTCACCCAGGAGAATGGATTTTGATTATCGCGATAATATCATAAATCGCGATTTCTTTTGTCACAATTATCGTGATATGAAAGTTTCACATTTCCCTACTCACAGCACTAACAGCATGTAGGATGCAACATTATTGGTTCATATTGTTTTTTCAAACAACCAATCATACACTAGGAGGCTGTGGTCAGTGTCCTGCAAGACACCATTTGTTATTATATATATTTCTTTTTTACTATTTCCCAATTTGCTCCCTGTGTTGTTGTTTTTTAGTTTTTACTACTTCCCGCCCCAGGTTTATATACGGTTTAAGACCCTGGCATGGTGGTCTGCTTCTGGGCACCGTTCGCAACAGCAACCCGCTGTCTTTCTCCACTTTCCAAAATCCCTCCGACTGCTTCAGCGTGGTACTGTAGGACAAAACCGTCCCCGACTGTGAATTATCTTTATACATGCACGACACGTGTGCACACACACACACACACACACACACACACACACACACACACACACACACACACACACACACACACACACACACCCCAACATGTCCTGGTCATGGACCTGCCTGTGCCCTCTTCACCCCGCCAGCCCCCCGCTTGATTAGCCCAGCACTCCCCTGATGAATAAAGCCATGATGTTTACGCCTCATTTCTTCTGGATGGATTTCAGATTCCTCCCTGCCCTTTTCTCTTTCTCTCTTTTTTTCTTTGTTACATTTGGTTTGGTTTTTCGGCGCATGTCTGCCGGCGGTTGATGAAGTGTATTTGGTGGGAAGGAGAGAGAAAAAGGCTTCTTCTTGTGCTGTAAAATGACCATAAACTCTCACACGGTATGATTGATCCAGCGCGTGTGTGTGTGTGTGTGTGTGTGTGTGTGTGTGTGTGTGTGTGTGTGTGTGTGTGTGTGTGTGTGTGTGTGTGTGTGTGTGTTTGTGCGTGCGTGCGTGCGTGCGTGCGTGCGTGCGTGCGTGGGTCCATGGTCATACACATATGTGTATCATTCTGCAAGCATGTTTACTGTATACATTCTACTCTGTTGGGCATAAAAGTAACAATAAACTTCATTTAAAGACTACTAGTACTAGTCACAAAGTACTCTTTATGTAACACTGAAGACATATTCTTATCAAATGAAAACAAGGAAACATGTGTATCAAATGGTTCAGTGTGGAATAAAATAGTAAAAGCTCCTTTGATAAGTATTAAGAAGAGATGAACAAAGGAGACACTAGGCCCCTGCAGAGCACACATGCACTGCTTCACTGCATGCATGCACTGTCGCCTGTCTGCAACAGTGCCTCACTGTTGCGAGGCGTTGGCATGTAGATCAGCTATTTTCACAATTTCTGCCTCTAATATTTGACAATTTGGCCAATTTGCCTTTTTTGGAGGTTAGAAAGTCCTTAAATTGTCACTTTAGAAATGTGCAGATACCCTTGATCTATACACTTAAACTTTATGTTGGTTTGTTTGCTGTTGAGAGAGAAAACAATGTTGCACATTAAGTTAATCATCTGGGGACCACCCAAAATAATGTGGGGGTACCGACCTACAGGTTTAGAACCACTGCACTACGGCAACAGATGTAACATGGGGGACTTCTACCTTTGCTACCATTGCACATGACTATGTGCATGTGTCTCCGAATGTGTAAACGTGCATGCGTATGCGTTCTTGTGCTTGTGTGTATGCATGCTTGTGTGTGAGTGCGTGTGTGTGTGTGTGTGTGTGTGTGTGTGTGTGTGTGCGTGTGTGTGTGTGTGTGTGTGTGTGTGTGTGTGTGTGTGTGTGTGTGTGTGTGTGTGTGTGTGTGTGTGTGTGTGTGAGTTGAGTAGAAATATTAAGCGGTACAGTACCCTTTCTATCCATTCCACATGTTCAGTTGGCTGCAATGCTGCGCTCACAGCTGTTTTTTTTAGACAAGCGCAAAGTCGAGTTGTCTTCCAGATCTGTGCGTCGCTGATATAAGATGGCTGGATTACTTCTCATAATGGGAGGGATCACACCGCCCACGTATTGATGGATAAAAATGATTTCAGGTAATCCCCGCAGGGGGAATATAGCTCCATTAAATCATGTCCTTTTTTCACAGCATTAGCTCTAATCCCTCATGAAATATGACTATCTATATATTATATGTTGCTCCCCTGCTTATGGATTGTCCTTTTGTTTTCTTTTGCTCTGTGAACATCTGCACATATGTATGGATACTAACCACAATAAGGAAGAGAGAGATAAAGAAAATGCTTTTAAGAAAAGGCTTATCATCCTCGTTAATACTTATTCTTATTATTAGATGTCAGTCTTGATCAGTACTTTATTCCCGAGAATGGAGCTGAGAGCAATCGCATTGCAGTAAACGCCAAAGAGTTTACAATTGTTACACCTGTATTTGCTACAAAACTTGGGTGGGTCAATTAGTAAACTACAAGTAATTATTAACATTTATCTCAAACTGCAGGGTGCACCGGTGGTTTGGAGTTTAACTGCATTAAGCCTTGTCCTCCAACAACCATTTCTTTTCAGTAACAAAACAACTGTATTGTCCTGTGGTGTATATACCCCACCCATGGCCGGGCCAAAGAAATGCAAATACCACTTGGCTTAGGTCTGCCTGCTATAGAAACCTACACCTCCTTTGTCCTTTTGCTTGAACCAAAAGACGTCATCCTTGGAGACAGCAAAGTCAAACCCAGGTCAGGTGAGTATAGGAATATTTCAAAGAACACGAACCATGTTATATTATTATTACAACCCCAAGCCCTCCATCCTGCGTTGGGCCCCCAACCCCGTCCCCTAACCCCTGACTTCTCATAGTAGTCATATAGAAGTGTCCCCGTGTCCCAGGGGCGATGCATGCCTGTTGTGTTTTCATCACAGTTTAAGCTGGCTAATCCAGCGGCCTCGTTTATTTGGACAAGGGATCTGGAGGGGTTTGTCCAGCGAGCCTCGCTGCCAGTTCCTCCTGTGGTTAGCAAACTCTGGCTCCCGTTCGTTCAACAACAACAACCGTGTCGTTTCTCCTGCTGCGTCTCACACTCTCTGCATTAATAAAATAACCAACGGGATCAGGGCCGTCACCTCCCATAACAACCCCCCGGACCCCGCCCGCCCGCCGCATCGCCAACGCACAAAAAACACTGGCAGCCGGGCAACACTTACCGATACAGTGCCCTTATTCCCGTATATTAGCCTATGGAAAAGTACTGTAAGTACACAATTATGCTCTGTAATGACGCAGTAAAAAATAATCTCCCTCACACATAATGTACAAGGATAAAATACAGTACAAGTAGCCTACAATAATATACATGCAATTTTAGGAAGGAACTTAACGGTGTCTAATGATTGACACAGTAATAAGTCACCAGCTACAGTAATGTGATGTACAGCAACTACCGTAATAGTCCAGCACTTTATTAGGGTCTTGGCTCATTCACACTAATGATGTTCACTTGTTCCATGTAGTTGTCAATAGCTGCTGCCTCACCGGCAGTAACATGAACCACATTATAACTACGCTGAGCTCTATGAATCACAGAGGGTCAGTTGATGGACAATTTAGCCTTTCTTTTCCTATTCCCCTATAGTGTAATTATTTCAGGCTGCTAGACAGTAGGAGTGGGGAGAAGATGCCTGATTCTAACAGCACCTGACATGCATTGCAGGCTCTCTTCTCGCCGGACAGCTGCAGAATGCAGTCAGAATGGAGATAGCAGACTGAAGGAAAGTTGATGGTCCGCTGATGTTTTAGAGCTGAGATTACAGCCGCTTCACCTTAATCCAAAATCTTGGCTCGGGGAGGTTTTTGGAAGAGCCAGTTGGGTGCCTTATGTTCTCAGAGGGTTTCAAGTCTGAGCAGGAACATTTTAGTGGGGCCAAATGGGAATAATGCATCCAAGGTTTTAATTTATATGAATAGGATCAATCTGTTTTTTTTTTTTTTTTTTTTTTCTGTTTGTAACATATGGTCAAATGAGGATTTTTCCTTTCTAAAAGATCCACCGCAGGCACATTCTCATGTTTAATGCAACCTCGTCCACACGAAAGACTGCTCAGTTTTATCTTCCTTAAAAACTCCCAACAATGGAGAGAGTATTCTGCCAAGACTGGAATGTCTACAGTCTAGAAATCAAAGCGAGAGCTTCCAAAGTCTTACGTAAACAGGAAAACAAAAACGTTTTGACCCTGTTTCTATAGTTACAGAAAAATTAAACGCAAAGCATTGCCCCCCAAAATCTAGCTCCATATTTTGACATATCCACTATAGTGTACTGTAAGCACCAACTGAGTAAGCAAGCCGCCTAGAGTCTAGACCAGTGATTCTCAATCTTTTTCATTTCAAGTACCCTCACTTTGATATGCCTTAGGCTCCAGTCCGCCATTAGATGCGGTTTTTGAAAATCCAATCTACACAGTAAAAAATCCAATCTACTCTGTAAAATTCTGTACAAATGCAACCAAATGGCCCAGACACTGTTACAGACCCATAAGGGTCCATTGGGACCCCTGGTGGTCCCTGGACCAGATGCTGAGAAACCGTGGTCTTGAAGAGGGTCTGGTTGTGTATACGTGTGTCTCTGTCTGTCTGTCTGTCTGTCTGTCTGTCTTTCCGTCTCGATCCGTGGCTAATCTTGCAAACCACTGGGCTGATCTGTATTTATTTATTTATTGTAATTACTAGAGGTTCGCGGCCCTTCGGGCCGCTCACATCTAGAGATCACGCCTGCTTCGCAGGCGCTCACAGCTACGTTGCAGCAGTGATCCACCCACATCCATCCATCCATCCACATCCATCCATCCACATCCATCCATCCACATCCATCCATCCATCCATCCATCCATCCATCCACACATCCATCCATCCACACATCCATCCATCCATCCATCCATACACACATCCATCCATCCATCCATCCACATCCATCCATCCATCCATCCATCCACATCCATCCATCCACATCCATCCATTCATCCATGCATCATGCATCCATCCATCCACATACATGCATCCATCCACATCCATCCATCCATCCATCCATGCATCCCCATCCATCCACATCCACCCATCCACATCCATCCATCCATCCACATCCATCCATCCATCCATCCACATCCATCCATGCATCCAACCATCCACATCCATCCATCCATCCATCCATCCACATCCATCCATCCATCTGTCCATCCATCCATCCACATCCATCCATCCACATCCATCCACCCATCCACATCCATCCATCCATCCACATCCATCCATCCACATCCATCCATCCATCCACATCCATCCATCCATCCACATCCATCCATTCACATCCATCCATCCATCCATCCATCCATCCATGCATCCATCCATCCATCCATCCATGCATCCATCCATCCACATCCATGCATCCATCCATCGATCGATCGATCCATCAATCCATCCATCCACATCCATCCATCCATCCATCCATCCATCCATCCATCCACATCCATCCATCCATCCATCCATCCACTTACTGTACTGTACTTTACTGTACTCTACTGTACCTTACTGTACTGTACTTTACTGTACTCTACTGTACTCTACTGTACCTTACTGTACTGTACTTTAATGTACTCTACTGTACCTTACTGTACTGTACTTTAATGTACTCTACTGTACCTTACTATACTGTACTTTAATGTACTCTACTGTACCTTACTATACCTTACTGTACTGTACTTAAATGTACTCTACTGTACCTTACTTTACCTTACTGTACTGTACTTTAATGTACTCTACTCTACTGTACTCTACTTTACCTTACTGTACTGTACTTTAATGTACTCTACTGAACTCTACTTTACCTTACTGTACTGTACTTTAATGTACTCTACTGTACTCTACTTTACCTTACTGTACTTTGCTGTACTCTACTGTACTCTACTTTACCTTACTGTACTTTGCTGTACTCTACTGTACCTGACTGTACCGTATTGTACTGTACTTTGCTGTACTCTACTGTACCTGACTGTACCGTATTGTACTGTACTCTACTTTACCTTACTGTACTTTGCTTTACTTCACTGTACCTGACTGTACCGTTTTGTACTGTACTTTGCTGTACTCTACTGTACCTTGCTGTACCGTATTGTACTGTACTTTGCTGTACTCTACTGTACCCTGCTGTACCGTATTGTACTGTACTATGCTGTACCTTGCTGTACTGTATCTTACTGTACTGTAATCTACTGTATCTTACTGTACCTCTCTCTCTCTCTCTCTCTCTCTCTCTCTCTCTCTCTCTCTCTCTCTCTCTCTCCTCTCTCTCTCTCTCTAACCCCCCCCTTCCCTCTTGAAACCCGATACTTTTGTGATGATAATGACAAATTCACTCTACAGAGGATTGCGCAATAGGTATTGCGAAATAAGCATACAAACACAAACTGTACGGTAAATATGCATTTTGAAAAGATGACACTAAGTGGATTACGTTCAGCATAGCATGCAGTATATATTTCTGTAATAATGGTGACTTCCAACACGACCGAATGTCGGGAACCGCCGAACAAAATCAGTCTTTGGCCGTCTTGAGTTGGTGTGGCTGAGATTATTCACATTTTGTGAATTCATTATCTAAGATGTCCCCATCCTTCCCCCCAAGACATCATCAATATGACATCATCATCATAGATCTACAGGCGAGCCTTGCTGCTGTTACTAGCCTGTTATTACACTGTATTGTTTTATATATCCATGCAAAGTGACATCATGTTATTCATCGTCATAGTAAAGTTCATCCGTATCCATGGTTTATAATCCCCCCCCCCCCCCCCCCCTCCCTCCCCCTCTTTGATATTGACAGAGATCCATGAAGTTAATCTCAGACAAGGCTTCCATCCAGAGCACAGGTCCTGGGGCCTCTAGCTGAGGAGTAGGGATGGAACGATAATCGTTATCAGCGTTTATCGTGATAAAAAACACTCACGATAATCGTATTGTGGAGATTTCATTCATCGTGAAATCGTCCTCCGTCATGCACTGGGATCAATTCACCTTTTATTTGCCGAGCTGCATATCCGGTACCACTTAAACCCTCTATAATTGGTAAAACCTGTAAATAACGTGTAACCTGCAGTATGAGCAACAAAGCAGTGCCAGGAATTGATGGTGCAGATGTCTTAGGACAACCACTGGAACTGGTTTATCTTGATTGGTGCTAGAGTGTTTGTTTACCGCAGAGAATTATGTTGATTCCATTTGTTCCCTTTTTTTCACTCTCTACCAAATCTCTTTGCCAAAAAATTGTCGATCTACAAGCTCACAACGCGTCACAGCACTTGTAGATCTGCTATTTTTAGGCAAATGTTCCGCCCTAGGATAATGGATGTTGGGGATATTTTGATTATCGCGACAATATCGTAAATCGCTTTTTCTCTGGTCACAATAATCGTGACATGAAAATTCATATTGTCCCATTCCTGCAGAGGAGCGGCTGGGCTCCCATGGCGTGTGTCTGGAGGCCAGCGCCGCCTCCACCCGTCTCCTCTACTTGACTTGAGCGGTGGAAAAGAAAAACAGCCAGCGCAGATACCATTATACTGTTCTCTGACATCCACAGCAAACTCTGGAATGATCATTTCACCCCTGAAGGGTCAAAATGGACCTGTAAGCAAGGTCCGTTTTGACGCTCTCAGAGTTAACCACTTAAACACCATTTTCTTATTTGACCGGAGTCCCGGTCTATGATAGACCCCCTCACTTTTTCCCTCTACACCGGTGGTTCTCAAAGTTACCGTAAAAGTTGGTTCTGACCGGCGGGAACCACAAAATCCTTGGTTCCTCTGGTTCAATCATGGTTCAATCTGGTGGAAACGCAAGCCGGTTCGCAAGAACGCAAGAATGAACCAAGGTTCCAAGAAAGTTGAACCGGCACTGGTTCTGGAACCGAACTTTGCCGGTGGAAAAGGCCCCAAAGTGGGTTCTGGGAACCCTTCCTTGAGGGGGTTCCAAATGGATCTTTTATTGGCCATTTAGACCCGGGAAGTATCTGTGTCACTTTAGATTTTAACCACTTTAACCATTATTATTTTATAATTTGGCTATTCATAAATAGCAGATATACAAGCTCATAGCACGGCAGATCTGCAATTTTTGAAAAATCATGAAACTGTGTCTTTGAATATATATCTTTTTAAAGCAAACGTTTGTAACCGCGGCCAAATACATATCATTCTGGGGTCCTTGATTTAAAAAAGATTTGAGAACCACTAATACATCAACATACATTTTTCAGAAAACTGTTAGGATTTAGAATACATTATTGTAGAGTGGGGTCCGGGAAGGAGGGGTTGTTCAGCAGAGGGGTGTTCAGGGGATGGTGATTATGACCGGGCAGATGCCTCCTGCTGTCACCCTACGTGACCGTCCACCATCACCCTAACCGGCCCTGACGGCCAAAACGCTCTGCCTCCACCCAACACACACACACACACACACACACACACACACACACACACACACACACACGCGCGCATCCACGCACACACACAACCAAGGCTGTGCATTAGCAGGACAGCATCAGCTACGAACAGCAGCCGAACCATAGGGTCAGTAATGGCCGTCTGCTGTTATTCCAACCATTAACATAATGGCAACATTAGTTCCAGGGCCATGCTTCCCTGCTCCTAGGGAACCATTGTTTTTTAAAGGCACCACGGCGGCCAGAGACCTTTTTCTCTTTTTCTTTAAGGCTCCTTTGCTCGTCGCCTCAATCCTACTGAGACTTTGAAGATTCACAGAGAGAGAAAGAGAGAGTGAAGGAGAGAGCGAGAGAGAGAGAGAGGGAAAACAGAGACACTATTCATAAGACTGATGTTAGCACAGGTTATGTTTTTGTTTTTAAACGGGCACATCCGATTCCAAACATGCAATTTTTAGCAAATTGTCTGAATTGAGACAAATGACTTAATGGCTTCCTCGTAATTCAGAGTTTTTCTTTTATAATCTCTTCCTTCTTTTTCCTCATATCCTGCCATGTGTTCCCTAAGCTCAATCACCAGCGATTCAGCTGATTTCTCACATGAGAGAGTGTTTATATCATTGTTTTAGGGCTTATAACACTCCAGATTAGATCAGTATAGGCTGGATTCGATTAGATTAGATTAGATAAATGAATGCTGCAGCCATGCTATTTGAGATTTGACAACATTAAATCATTTCTTTCTATTCATATTGCACGTTTCATTGCTTGATTCAAAGCAAAAAAAAAGTGTTATGTTGTATGACACCTACTGACACTGGAATCTTAAACATTTTCAAACTAATCCACAATTATTGTAGTCTTAACTGCCCCAGTCAAACATCACTGTCTCTGATTAAAGTCATAATTGCTAATCAGAATAGTGACATGGTCCGGGTCCAGGGACAATTCGGAAACCCTTAACGGGGTTCCGAATTGACCTTTACAGGTCTGTAACTCTGAGAGTTGTGGCGGTCCTTGAAATGAAAAGGTTTGAGAGCCACTCACGTAGATTAAGTGAGTGGCAAAAAACAGCTGCTCTGGCAAACAGTGGCGGCAAACTCACCTTGACAGATCCATAGAACCCAGGCTCCCTTCAGCAGGTGAGCAGAACGTCCACTTAACATGTTTCCCCTCGTCTGTCTTTACACACTTGCACTCCTCTCTCGGCTCAGAAAACACACGCTGGTCCTTGGCAAATCCAAGCAGTTTAGACAGGCTTCCTCAGTAAGAGTTGGTCATTTAGGTGGGATATCACCCTCACATGAGCAGAGAGAGAGAGGTACAGCTGTCCAGTTAGTATTCGTGAGATGAAATCCTTGTGTCCAGTGCAGCCAGTAGCGCAGGAGTTTTTTCCTTCCTGTCTAGTCCAGCTTCTTGGCTTCCATGGTCTGATAAGAAACTCCCTCAGTCAGATTCACCAGCTCCATGCAACTTCTCTGGTGCCTTCCAATAGTTGGAGTGGATAAAAGAGGTTCCTCTCCCTCCCTCCCTCCCTCCCTCCCTCTCTCTGTCTCTCTCTGTCTCTCTGTGTGTGTCTCTCTCTCTCTCTCTCTCTCTCTCTCTCTCTCTCTCTCTCTCTCTCTCTCTCTCTCTCTCTCTCTCTCTCCTCTCACACACACATACTGTACATGCGCCAAGCACTGTCTCACGATATATCGCTGTGAATTGTTCCACTCTACATGTGCTGTGAAAGCGTGTGTGTGTGTGTGCGTGTGTGTGCATGTGCAGCCAAAGTACTTTTTGGTGTGTGCACTCCTGTCTGCCTTTAAGCTGAGAGGGGGGAGTTTGTGTGTGTGTGTGTGTGTGTGTGTGTGTGTGTGTGTGTGTGTGTGTGTGTGTGTGTGTGTGTGTGTGTGTGTGTGTGTGTGTGTGTGTGTGTGTGTGTGTGTGTGTGTGTGTGTGAGTGAGAGAGAGAGAGAGCGAGAGAGAGAGGGGGGGAGCAGTTGAGCGTGGAGGAGGGGACTTTTTAAGCGTCAAACTTCCTAAACTGAAGGCTCTGGGGAGCTTTTAGAGCAAGGTGCAAAAGGCCAGTGGCAAATGAAGAGTCTAGCCTACTTTGTCTCTTGTTGAATATCAGTTATTTACGGCGAGTGGCACCGTCATGCCATGAAGTAAACTGCAGCTTCAGTGCGCTAAGCCACATCTAAATTATACACACAAAGTGTACCTCTGGGTACATGGATTGAGGCGAAATTCAATTTAGCTCTTTCTTAGTTACCTCATGGAGCAACATTAAATGTTTCACCTCGATTCTGTGGCACAAACCCATATCACACCTCATTGGAAAGTCACACAAACGCACGCACCAACGCACGCGCACACGCACACACACACACACACACACACACAGTCCACACACACACACACACACACGCACACACATGCACTGACAGATAGACTATTACACACCTACACAACTGAGTATTAGGCGCGCACACACACAGAGGCGCTTCAGTCACAGTGATTCATAGACTCTGCATACACATGTGGTCTCACTGGGCTGTTGACAGTGCTGACCGCTGCGGAGGCAAAGAGGGGTTTCAACATGTCTGCCAAGGGAGAGTTGGCAGCACATCTACAACGGGTGGGCTGACCAGAGCTCTGGCACAGGCTCAGGGGCTCATACACCCCTAACAACCTTTACATACAGGCAATAGCTAAAGGCAATTGGGGCAGGGTAATTTTACTGCTGGTGCCGGATTTTACACGGCCAATCCGCAATGCATCATCTTGCTTACTTTAACTAAGCCCTTGCCAATTGTCAATTCGCCTTAATCGGATCCCCCTTTTAACCGTTCCTCAGCAGCGCCAAAAGCGCTGGCTCTCTCTCTCCCTCTCTCTCTCTCTCTCTCTCTCTCTCTCTACGTGGACTCACGTTGTTCAAGGCCATGATACGTGTGGGAAAAGATGCTGCAGACGAGCAATTACACTGAAAATGACCAACAGCAGCATTTCTTTCCTCATTATTAAAATCCTGTCCACACTCATCACCATCACGCTCCCTGCCTGTATCCTCGCTGACTAAACATGTTGGCCTGTGCATTGTCATCGCCAGGGGCGTCACAAGGGGGGGAAAAGTGGGTCTGAGTTAATAGGGCCCAAGGTGGAGGGGCCTTCATTATTTTATACTTTAGCTATTGAAAAATAGCAGATATACAAGCTCACAGCGCGGCACCGAGTGCCGCGCTGCGAGCTTGTAGATCTGCTATTTTTTTTTAAAGTCGTGAAAAAGTCTGCATATCTTTGAATATATGTATTTTTTAAGCGAACATTTGTAACTCAAATGTTGCTTCTGGGGGGTCCCTGGAACTAAATATTTTGAGATGGGAAACATAGGTTTTTCCAAAAAAATAAGCCTTAGTTGGATTTGAAATATTCAAAGATTTGGCCAAATCTCAAGATTTTTCTAAAATAGCAGATCTGCAAGCTCACAGGTGTGAGCTTGTATATTTGCTATTTTTCAATAGTTAAAGCACAAAATAACGCGTAATAATAATGTTTTCCCAGTCTAAATGGGTTAAAACCCCTCCCTCTATGAAGAACATTCAGGGGGGGCCCGCAGTGAATCCTTTGTACCCAGGGCCCAGAATTTGGTGCGACACCCCTGGTCATCGCCACACGCTGTCCAGTTGAGGGATGTTTTGGCCCTCATTGTTGAAGCGGTGGAGGGGGGTCTGATTGTAGATCAGTGCCTTCAGGATAAATACCACTTCAGCGTGACAGAATGCACAGTGTGTGGTGAGTGTACTGACTGGAGGTAGAGGACCTGCTGATCTCTGCTCCCAGATCTGACAGCTGGCTCCCTGACGGCGCTGCCTGAGGCGTCAGCAGCTTTGATCCACTCAGTGTCCTCTCCGGAATGGAATGTCTCCCTGTCTGTCTGTCTGTCTGTCTGTCTGTCTGTCTGTCTGTCTCTTTCTCCCTTGCTGTCTTATACACAATAACACAGTGGTTGTCAAACCTTTTCATGTCAAGGACCCCCAAATTGACACTTTGACACTTCCCACGGAACCCCATTTGAAAATATATGCCTGCCAGGGACCCCCATAAGAGACGGTTTTTTTCGGCTTTAGCAGTGATTCTCAACCATTTTAATTTCGAGGACCCCGAGTTTAATAGCATTTATATCTCTGGGACCCCGATTTATATTGTGAAATCAATGTTAATTTAACTCTGAGAGTGTACAAATGGAACCAAATGGACCCGGAACCAAATGGACCCGTTATGGTCCATTTGGTTACATTTGTACAGAGTTACATACCCATAAGGGTCCACTTGGTTCTTAACTATCATTTAGCTGGGGACCCCCTGGAACTCCCTCAAGGACCCCTGGGGGGTCCCCGGACCCCACTTTGAGAAACAATGCAATAACATTCTCAATGTTTTCTTCGGTTGCCTCATGCAACCCAATTGAGAATGACATGGATAAATTGATACTCAGGATTTTCTCTTGAATTCTCGACCTGGTCTGTTGACATACACACATACCAGTGAACATGGGGAACAGAGCACCACACACATCATGTGCACATCATCACACATAGACATGAACACACAAATGACTCATCGATGAAAACACCATCGATGAAACCATCATGCACGCGCACACGCATGCTCAGTTGCTCACTGCAGTGCACGCGTCCTCTTTCACTCCAGTCTTTCGGAACTTTCTCTAACACACACGCGCACGCATGCACACACACACACACACACACACACACACACACACACACACACACACACACACACACACTCTGAGCCTTGCCTGCTGCTGGCACACACATACAGGAGCTGGCATACGTGCCTAAAAACACACAGTGGAGGCTATTTTATAATCAAATAATTGCTCAATCCTGTAACTAATACCTCCTTCCACCAACTACCAACTGTCAACCACGGTGGGCTATGTGTGTGGCGTGTGTTTCCTTGGGCACACGTCCTACAGTACATGTCAACACACGCACGCACGCACGCACACGCACGGACACACACACACACACACACACACACACACACACACACACACACACACACACACACACACACACACACACACACAATACAGACAATCACATATACACCATATGGCGTGTGCATTCACGCTGAACTTTAGACTGGGTCCATTTACGCTGGTCAACCACTGGTTTAGTCAAAATGTGCCCTGCTCATGTTCCCCGCTTTGGACCCTCCATGTGCTAACAGCGCCCCCAGTAGGGCCAAATCTGCCTGCACCTCACCAGCAGCTCTTCTCTTCTCCTCTCTTCTCATTTCATCTTATGCTTTTCGTCTCCTTCAACTCACAGCTGAAAATATTGTTCTGTTCCATAATTCAGCTCAGTCCCAAACGACACTGTAATTCACTTTTTGAACACTGACAGCCTGTCATCAATCCCTGCACTTAGAAGGTGGAAGTTGGTTCTCAAATCACGAGTCTGACGAGCTAAACAGCGGAGAGCCAGATCCAGACAAAGGCTCCAAACCACCTGGGTCTGTAGGAGGAGGACTAGAGGTCTTTTAACAAAGCAGACGCGTGCCCTCCTTAGCAAAGTGTATATACACATGCAGATAAATATATATACTGTACACTTGTATCCAACCACAAAGACAAACACACACTTGCAAGCGTGCAGGCGTGCACACACACACACACACACACACACACACACACACACACACACACACACACACACACACACACACACACACACACACACAGAGCCCGCAGCTGATAGGGTCTGTGCCTTTAATCATCACACATTCATATCCTCTTCAAGATACTGTACACAGCTCCAAAGACACACACACACACACACACACACACACACACACACACACACACACAGAGAGAGGTTGTGGTTGCATCTGTAACCCATGCTTTTCTTCTTCACAGTTCAACTTCACAGCAGATGATTGACTTTGATTGTGTTGACAGTGCTGGGTGGTGCAACCAGGTGAGGTCTTATATTTGGACGTCTCAGGCAGAGTGTTTTGATGTTGCTCTCTGTACAGATGAGAAGATAGGCACCGTGCTTTTTGTTTGATGCGGTAAGCCCCCCCCCCCCCCTCTCCCCCTTATAGCAGATGTCCAAACATGTTACAATGTGGGTAAGAATGCTGAGTGACTGCTAACCTTCTCTGAGATACAGACTCAGTCCTTGTAACACACACACATGTTCCTGTAACCAGATTCACAATGTGTGCGTGTGTGTACCCCGCGCCCTGCATCGATCGATCCCGCATTTGTATGCTAGAGTTGTGTTCAAATGATATTCCTCTTGGGTGTGTGCAAGAGCATAGCAGCAGAGAAACAAACAACTTCTACAGTGTTTATAGGCATAGCATTTGAGTCATAGGAAACTCTGCCTTGATTTATGATTGATTTAAAGGCCCACACAATATTGATTGAGGGATGCTAGTTCCTTTCTGAGCTACTCTTACTTGCATGTCCTCTGTGGCATAATTTCATACACAAAAGAAAGACATAATAAGGTTAAGATTACAGACAAAATGTGCCTCTTAACCACTTAACCTTAACCTTAAGAGGCTATTTTTGCCGAATGTTTGACCCAGAATAGGGACACAAGCGTTTATTTGATTAAAGCTACAATTTGGGACATATTTTAAAGAGTAAGTGATTTCATTTAATTCAGCCTTATCCCCTGTTAGGAGAAAACCGCATCACGGCAACCACACTTGTCCCTTTTATGCCCATATATGGAGATCCCTTATGTCATCAATATTAAGCCCATATCTGGGAATTCCCATATATGGACATATTGTGTCAGTCTCTGTTGTTTCAGCGCAACCTCGCCTCACTGGTTACAGAATAAATGTATGCTTTGGAAAATGGTCATAAATAATGTAAAATTTACAACTTTTTGTTGGCTAGTGGCTACCACAGGTTTTGTAACATTTTGTAGCATTTGTAGAAATACTGGGCCTTTAATGTGATCTTAAATATTGTTTTTGTTTATGGTTGAATCATTGAATGTGTCTTTGAAGAAGAACTTTTTTTCTCCAACAACATAGTATATGCCTGGCATGTTGGAATAGAAACATATTAACTACAGCTTGAGAGTTTTCATTACGTAATGGACAATTCATATTTCTTTTGATGTGATATTCAGATGGCTTTTGGCTGGAGAGTCTGAATTTTAAGACTTTTGACAGGAGTGATTTGTTAATGATACTCTTTGCCTGACTGGTGAAGGACGATGAGGTGATTATGGAGGTCTTAAGTCTTTGGGCTGCTGACAGCCAGCTAGTTGTTTGTGGCAGAGCCTTTTCTGCTCTGCCACAGTGTTGAGTTGCCATGCCAGGCAATCACCTCACACACAGGCACACAGGCTTGCGCGCGCGCACACACAAACACACACACACACACACACACACACACACACACACACACACACACACACACACACACACACACACACACACACACACACAGTGTGTGTGGTGGAAAAAGTACTCAAATGTTTTACTTACTAGTAAAAGTATTGATACTGCAATATAGAAATACTCTTTTACAAATATTAAATGTCCGGAATTCAGAATGTACTAGTACTAGTATGAACGTGTTGGCATCAAAATCTACTTAAAGTACCAAAAGTCAAAGTATAAAATGTTTGAAAATAGCAGATAATAACAGATCGTCTATTTTCAAATAGCCACAGTATAAGTGGTTTATGTAAGTTTTAAAATATTATAACTTATTTCTGCAAAGTAACCAGCAACTAAAGTTTTCAAATGAATGTAGTGGAGTAAAAGCACAATATTTGGATCCGAGGTGTAGTGGAGTTGAAGTAAAAGTATTGGAAATGGGAAATAGTCAAGTAAAGTACAAATACCTCAAAATTGTGCTTAAGTAAATGTACTTAGTTACTTTACACCACTGCTCGCCACAGTGATGAGTTGCCCTGCCAGGCAATCACCTCACACACAGGCACACGCACACACGCACACAGGCACACGCACACAGGCACACACTCACACACACGCGCACACACACACACACACACACACACACACACACACACACACACACACACACACACACTCCAGGGGTTGGCAGTGTGGAGGTGCTGTGGTTTCACACCAACGGGTGCTATGTGTCTGGTTCACACATTGCTTTTGTCAGTGTCACTGCATGGTCTGTCACCGCACGGATCTGACTGTGACACGCGTCACTGAACGGATTCCTCGCCAGCTGTCCTGTATGTCCTCAGTAGCTCACGCTCCACGCACGTCAGTGCTGGGTGCGCACATGTGCACAAAGCCTAACCCTAACCCACACACACACACACACACACACACACACACACACACACACACACACACACACACACACACACACACACACACACAGGCATGCACACACACACACACACACACACACACACACACACACACACACACACACACACACACACATACACACACACACACACACACACACACACACACACACACACACACACACACACACACACACACACACACACACAGTGTAACTGTATGAATGAACTAATAGGACTTTGTGGTATTATTGTAAGCAGATATTCTGTCTGTATTACAACCTGCATCAAAAATGTGCCACCTTACTATGTAATTGTTTGCAACCTATGTTTCGTTGTAATTCCAGCATGAGCTTTATGGAGATTTGAAATACATGCTTTGAAGATTTTCAATTTACATTGTTATTATGTAAGCTACTTATGTTGCATACTTAAAGTAGGCTACTTATGTTACACAATGTATAATAGCCAGCTTTTCAATATGGCAGTAGTATACACAGGTTACTAGACAAGAAGAATTAAGGCCAATATGAGGACAGTTTCTCATACACATGCGCATACATAAAAAGACACATCACCAACACCATCTCAAGGAGGAAAACGGGCAAGCGAGTCAGAGACAGCATGGTAGGAGAGAGGGGGGGGGGGGTGTAGAGAATGTGTGTGTGCATGCGTGCGTGCGTGCGTGTGTGCGTGTGTCACTGCGAGTGTGAGCCAGATGGAGTGTCTCTGGCAGATATTCACTCTTGGGGGAAAAGTTCAGAAAATATTCAGAAGCCGTGGATTGTTAACAGATGCTGATTAGCCACAGCGTTTTCATATACTGGCTGCAGGTTGCCACCAATCTGCTTCTCCGTCAGCCTCATTTAGTGAAGATTCCCTCCTTTTGCTGACATGAAGCTTTTATAGTCCAAAAATAATTAGGATGTGAATGTAAAATATCTCTTTTGGTACATACTGTACTTTCACTTTTCACGTAGCATGTCATCAGACCACTTATATCTGGGGTCTTCAACGTTTTCAGGCACAAGGATCCCTTAGTTGAGAGAGAGAGATGAAGCAGGGACCCCCACAACCTTTTCATAGATTAGTTTCATTGTTTGACAGCACAATCATCAGTGTATTTTGGATTCATGTCAATTTGTGTTTTCAGATATTTAACCACTTTACCTAATACACTTGACCTTTCACTCTACTTAGCCTGCTCTTTTTCCCTTCTACACCAAAGCTCTTTGCAGTGCAAGGCGTTGTGAGCTTGTAGATCTGCTATTTTTGGCTACCGTTCTCAGAATATGGACACTAGGGTTAATATAAAAAGATTGGAAGATTTGGAGGACCCCCTGTAGTAACTCTGAGGACCCTCTATGGGTCCCAGACCCCCTATTGAAGACCCCTGACTTATATTCTGCTCGGGTGGCACAGTGGTAAGTCTTTTTTTTTTTTTTTTTAAGATTTGTTTTTGGGCTTTTTATGCCTTTATTGATAGGACAGTAGACTGACAGGAAATGGGGAGAGAGATGGGGAATGACATGTGGCAAAGGTCGTCCGGATCGGGAATCGAACCGGCGACACCAGCAGGCATCATAGCCTAGTATGTGGTATGCGCCTTGACCACCAGGCCAGCAGGCGCCCGGCACAGTGGTAAGTCAGTGCTTACAACAACGGAGGTGTACAGTATAATGTGTGGTTTCGACAAGACATTGTGCTGTAGATGTCAAGGTTCAAGTGTAAGGAATTCACAACACTTGTTGTGCCCCATTTATCAATTGTAATCCTATATTAAAATTGTCTGCAGACCACAGCCACGTCTCTGACTTAGACATAACCACACACACACACACACACACACACACGCACACGCGCACACACACACACACACACACACACACACACACACACACACACACACACACCATCATCGGCTATCACTTGAAACGATGGTTGTCCTCCTGTCGGTGGGTCTGGTCATCTGTGGGTCCTCAGGTGGCTGTAGAGGCCAATTCACAGTCTCTATTGCAGTGGTTGCATATGTGAATGGTTGTCATAGGGGTGGTGGCTTGAGGAGCTGTTTTGGTGGTGGATCTCTCCTTTCTTTGTTGCCGCTTTGCTTCTGCGGCACAGTGATGTGCCTTCATGGACCATCCTGCTCCACATGCCTCTCTGAAGATCGGCCTCCTCCCAGTTATTGAGGCTGAAGTGACACTTCCTCTGGTGGGTTTTGATGTTGTCTTTAAACCTCTTTTTCTGCCCACCTAGGGTGCGTTGTCCTTCCTTCAGCTGGCCATACAGCATTTGCTTCGGAAGGAGGTAGTTAGGTATACAAATGACGTGGTCTGTCCACCGTAGCTGCTGTCGAGTGATGGTTGTGGAACTTGTGGTGATGCTGGGGATGTTGGCTTCCTTGGCTTTAAGACACTGATGTTAGTTTGCCTATCTTCCCAACTGATCCTGAGGATCTTATGTAGACATCACTGGTGGCACTGCTCCAGGGCCTTCAGATGTCTGCTGTAGGTGGTCCAGCTATCGGCTCCGTACACACACACGCACGCTCGCACACACACACGCACGCACGCACACACACACACACACACACACACACACACACACACACACACACACACACACACACACACACACACACACACACACACACACACACACACACACACACACACACACACCTGCCCAAGAAAGCTGAGCAGCCAATCATCCAATTGAATACAACTACTTCTGCTTTCATACAATTTATTTCGGTTTGGTTCACTATGTCATATTGTAGTTTAGACAGAGTTGAACTGAAATAAATTCGGCTCTAAAAGTGGAGTATGCATCGGCCCTTACAGTATCACAAGTATGTTTTCACCATGGGGGCCCCCGGAGAATCTCAGACCACTCACCTTGGTTAGTGTTTGTGTCATGTTCGACCTATTAAATAGAGTGAATACATGCCAACGTTTAAAGATGTGATAAGGAACAAGAAGGGAAAATACTATAGGGTAAACAGCCACTCTCTCTTTCCCTGCCCCTTATCCGTCCTCCTTCAGTGGCATGGGCTGTTATCTTTGGGTCCACTTCTGGTATCTACTCAGAGAAGTGACGGTAGCAAAGAACATACCTAGAATTCCCCTTCCCACATGTGCTACCTTTAAAATAACATGTTCATTCTCTCGCACACTAATCCACTTACTACCTATCTGTCCCTGTGGAGGTCCCGCTGCTACATCTGTATAGCTGCGCCCTTAAGCGATATATTCACCACTTGAATAACATGACACCTACCCTAAAAAAGTAACTGATAATATGGAATGAAAAGAAATTATGGACTTTACTGCCAAGTGCCTTGCCAAAGACTTTTGCAGACCACATTCTTTATATTTTTGCAGGATATTGCATACGATTTGGCATGTTTCGACCATTGTCTACGCCTCACGGTACACTTGATATATTACTGCCAACGATTTCCCAAAGCATACGTCTGTTAGATTTTCGAGGGAGCCATTAAATTACGTTCATTTCAGAACAGTATGAAAATCAATGTGTGGAGACTGAAACTTGCTTATAATCCAATGCACATTAATGTTATTTTGCTATTACATTTCATCAAAGATATATGTATATAGCAGAGGTTTTGAATAGACAATTTATTATAGACAGTATATTGACAGAATTGTTCTTTAAAGAACATAAGGTTCCCCAGAAATGCATGTAGAATTTTGCAGTCCAAAACCATCTCTTTCATTACCTAGATTCATTATCAATTTCATGTACATTGAAATTGGTTGGTAGGTAGATTGATAGAGAGATAGATAGACAGACAGACAGACCTTTATTACTCGTCATACTGTGTGCAACCACAGCAAGGATGAAACCAAGATATAAGGGTAGAGTACAAGTACAGAATTGTAATAATGCTATAAACCCCCCAAAAAAAGGAGCAAAAACCGAGCTGGTCGTCTGTTCCTGGACTAGTGAGGTGTACATAGTGTATGCAGTAGGTGGACAGGGAAGCGAAGGTAACATTGTCATTCAATTACCAACAAAAATGGCACATAAATAGACCTTGAAGATCTACTGGGCGCCTGGTCAGTGAAGAGAAGAGAGATAATGCATGAGGCTGTGATGAGGGGCTTCACACTATGTGTTGTGTGAGATGAACAGTGCACAAAGTGGATGGATAGGATGTAACAAGTCACAAGTGGGTGACAATATAGAGTGAAAGGCTGAAAGCATGTATGATGAAGCTAACATGACAGTTAGGGTCAGTCAGCCTGCTTTCCAAACAACCCTGGAAATGATTTAAACGAGTAAACGACAGTCTTGTGTGAGGGTTTTACTTCGCGAAAAAACGTCCGAATTTGAAACTTGGGAGATACAAGGTTTCTGCCCGACAGTGACGAAATGTTCTTTGCAATCCAAACACAGAAGCCCTTTTCCTACTTTAAATTTGTCAAACAAAAAAAAACAAAAAAAAGAAATATCCCCATCTACAAGCTCTGCGACGTGTTGTGAGCTTGTAGATGGGTTTGAACATTCTTTTGACAACAGGGCTTAAGTGGAGTTGAAGTGAATATGGACTGACCTTAGGGTGAGGGTGAGACTGGGTGTGACAGATGTGAGTGGGAGTCACATCTGGTGGGTAGGGGGGTTGGTAGGGCATGCAGAACTGAGAGAGCAGGGTGAGAGGGAGCGGAGCCAGGGTTAGACGCTGGCAGATGTCGAGAGAGGCCATGCCTGTTATTGACATAGCTGCCAACTCTGTTCTTCTTTTCATCCGTCAGCCGGAATTGACTGAGGATCCCTACTGCTTTGTAATATGAGCCAGATGATGGATCCCCTGTGAAAGAGGGTGTGTGCACATGTGCATTTGATCTCACACATATACACGCACTCATACTCACGCATTAATTTATGTGCACGCACACAGACAGGCTCACACACAACGCACACACGCATGCACGCACGCACGCACGCACGCACGCACGCACACACACACACACACACACACACACACACACACACACACACACACACACACACACACACACACAACCACGATAGACTGTCACACTTGCACACATGAGCACGTGCACAGATAAGCCCTCTCAGTCTGATGCTGCTGTCATCTGCCATTTGGATCCATATCGGTTGCATACTCAAATCTGCCCACATATTATTTTACTCAACCTCAGCCGGCAGGAGATTTCTTCCCAAACTGCAAATGGGATCTAGGCATGCGAAAGGCATTCTGGATTACATCCAAGGGCAAGCAAGACCTTTTTAACTGGAGATGCTGTCACCACCCACTCACCAATATAACACAAATATTGATTGATTGAATTCATTGATTGATTGAAGACTTTATTAGAAGGTTGCATAGGAAAAGTACAGTTTCATGACAGTACAGTTCACTTGTACAAGCTCAACTAAAAGGATATCCTATAAGCTTTTTGGCTTATGTACACAGGAACCCTTTATGTATGTCATATAACATTGAATGACAGACAGATAGAACACAGTATATGCATCGTACTCATCTCTATTTTCTGTCCGTATGTCTCTCTGTGTGTATCTCAAAAAGTACCAAATTCATTACACTGCCAGTGCGCCAATAGTCAATCCCTGAATATTTTTGATATTTTGTAAACATATTTTTGGGTGTGTGAAATTCACAGTGAATTCATTTACTCAGATCCACTGTCCCACCATCCCTCCATATTTGGGCAAGACTGACATCATATGATGTCAGAGATCCAGATGCCGTTATCCCATCTTGTTTTTGTTCAAATGAGTCTGTGCCCAGATTGAGCATCTGTTTCAATTTATAGAGAGGATTCATTGATGTATACTATATACAATGAGTTACAAATTACTTTATGTACGACATCCACATGTCAGAAAAATCGACATGCCTAAAACCATTTATGAAATCAACATACTACACAGTGCTTTACAGTCTCATAGTAGTGCCATTGTGCCCAACATGCTAAATCAGGCACACCTCAAGTATTTGAAGTGACCCGGGTCAGCTTCTGTTGTGTCTCATATCCTCTGGTTTATAGCGTAGTGTTCCACAGCCTCTTTCATGGAGGAAGGACGAGAGAGTGCCAGAGAGACGGGGTGGAATGGATGGTGAGAGAGACATGCCCAGGCATGTGCACACATAGGAATCAAAGGGGGCTTGAGCCCCTGCCCTTTTACCCGTCTGTACTGTGAAAAGTGCCCTCTCCAGACCATGAATGCCATTTTCACTATGGTGAAACAAATGAGAATGCCCTCTTTCCATGCCATACCTGAAGGCGGCATTTGAGAGAATTGCCCTGTCCAAACTCTCCTGAACTTGAATGCAGCGTCTTATGTTGAAAGAATTGCCCTCTCTGTGTAGAAATCAATGCTGTATACCCCCAGTATTCACTTGATTATGCTTAGTTCACTGTGGTAGCAAGCACCGAAAATAGCCGACCTCCAAGCTCAGCTTGGAGGTCTTCTATTTTCGATATTTCCACCAAAAGGCCCTTTTGGACATTTCAACCCCTGCCTCTCTACCATTCTCTGCACGTCCCTGGACATGCCGGTCACAAAGGCAGAGAAAATGAAAGAACGGAGAGGCGCAACAGAAACAACGAGGGACAGTGGAGAGACAAGGAGAGACAGATGCAGAGACACAAACAGAAAGATAAAGCAGAGAGAGACAGTGGAGAGAGCGATGGAGGCGTTATGTGCAGCAGTGGCAGCAATCTCATGACTTTGTCACATTCCAGCAGAGGTCTGCAGGAAGCCTTTCTGCCTCCAATAAGAGAGATTAGAGAAAGACACAGAGAGGCAGGCCGAGGTGAGAGCTGATCCCAACCTTTGATATCACCTCCTCTCTTCCACTGTCTGCTGGCGCCCCTGAGGGGCCTGCTGGTGGCCGAGTCTGTCCCCTGGGACACCCATATTCACACAGAAGCCATTTTGCTTTAACTACATACACTGGGAAGGTGGGAAACCCTGCAGCCACTATGTGAATAAATGGTCAATTAGTAGTTAATTAACAGTCCTTTAGAAGACGTACATTAGCATACAGTTGTTTCCATGGAAATGCTTCCAATTAGCAACAACAAGTATACAGTAACAGTGTAATTATTTGACAAAGGTGTTGTTGTTGTTTTTTGCATGCAGGGTCAAATACATTAGAGCACTGGTTCCTAAGCACTGGGTTGAGACCCATTTGTGGGTCACAGACACATTTTTAAGGGTTAATTTTTGTTTCCTGCAAAAAGCAAAGATTTTCATGAAAAAAAATGCAATGATTTTTCGAAGTAATTTCATTAATAAATAAAATAAAAATCTAAGAAATGCCATAAATTAGAAAACAAACGTTTAAGAAATAGTGAAAATAGCCTATCTACAAGCTGAGCTTGTAGATCTGCCATAGATCTAGAGCTTGTAGATCAGCTTGTAGATCTGTTGTCCCGGGCAAACATCCATAACTCTTTTGGGTCACAAGCTAAAAAGTTTGGGAATCAGTTTGGCAGTACGCAGCTGCTCATATTATTTCTGGACTTTGATCAGTTGGTGAGTAGAGGAAACAAAGCTATTTTAGGCTGCGGTTCAACAAACTTAGTGTCAAATGTATACAAACGCGGTAGGCCAGCCTTTATTCAATCCTCCAACCCCGCTAATCAGAGCCTCACAGTGTGTTTGGTGTTGGTTTTAAGTGCCTGTGAATTGCCGATCCCCATGTATATGATTGTAATCGTCATTGCCTCCATTTTGTGCCACTCAGGAGCATGCAATCAGAGTTGAGATATCTCTGTTGACAGATGTGGTGAAATGGAGGGAGAGGAGAGGAGGGGTTGGCAAGGATGGAGAGATAAGCAGGATGAGGGAGGAGGGCGGGGCAGGTGAGTACGAGTGGCGGCATTGTGCTCAGGCAAAGCGCGGCGGGCAGTTAAAAGCCCTGGATCTCTCTCATTTCATACCTGAGGACAGGTGCTTGGCAAGGCAGAACCTGCGGGCAGGAGGGGAAGAGATGCAGCCAAAGGGAGGGTTCAGGAGGGAGAAAGTAGGAGACCTTCAGTGAAGATCAAAGAAGGTCACGCTATTCCTCTCTCTCTTTCCCTCCTTCTCAGTCTCCCCCCACCACCACCACCACCACTGATCTGGAAACGATAGATTTCATTCCTGCTTTCACTCCCCTGAAGAGGGGAAAAGGGTATCCTGTTACTGGGGGCAGGGGTCAAATCCTTCTAAGGTTTTTTTTTTAAATCTATGTTTCGATGTCAGTGGAGCTCAAACCTTTTCATGTGAAGGACCCCCAAAATGGTATGTATTTGGCCACGGACCCACATCTCAAAATATTTAGTTCCAGGGACCACCCAGAAGCAAAATTTGAGTTACAAATGTTCGCTTAAAAAATACATATATTCAAAGATTTGCACACATTTTCACGGCTTTTCAAAAATAGCAGATCTACAAGCTTGCACCGAGTGCCGTGCTGTGAGCTTGTATATCTGCTATTTTTCAATAGCTAAAGTATAAAATAATTAAGGCCCCTCCACCACCTTGGGCCCTGGTAACTCAGTCCCACTTTCCTACCCCTTGTGACGCCCCTGACTGGGGGTTTGGCCTGGAGGGTCCGATGCACAACCAAGAGTAGGATGTGGGGACCACACATTTGTTTGATAATCTTTTACACTCCTGTTTAAATCTAATAATAGCTATAATCCAACAAACGAAGCCCCTGAACAGTTATGCTACGCTATATCGTTATCAGATTCATTCCTGGCACGGAATGTTAACATTCTTCACTTTTCACATGTGTTTGTTTTGATGTTATTTTTGATCCAAGATAAGGTTACCAGTGGGAACCTTGTGTGGCCTGCAAGGCTTCAACACTACAACGGCACAATTTCATGTTGGCCATAAGGATTTCCCTTTCCTCACACATCACTTATTTGTTAGCTTCCAGTGGAGAACATACTGTACATTAATTTACCAATTCACTCATTTCAGAGATGAGGCTCCAAAAGCAAACTATACCAAATGACACTAAATTAACACTGAGGATTTTGTGGCGTCCCCCCTCATTCCACTCCATGGCATCACTTTGATTGGGGATGATTATGTTCACTTTAGTCTTGTTAGAGCAAGAATTAAACACAACAAAGCTTAGCGGCTTCATCTTATCTGATGTCTCGGATTGCCTTCACTTTATTTAGGAGATCCTTTTCAACCGTCGGCCCTTTTTGGTCTTTGACTCGGCCTGTAAATTAAGGCTTTCAAACACATCCTCAGAGTTAATCAACTCATTTATCTTCACATTTCTGCTCTGTCAATGAGTGCTTTGTTCAGCCGCCCCTCCAACGTGGCTTCTTCTGTACACGAGTCAACGCACACGTTAGTTACAGTCCATCCATAATGTTATACTGTCTAGCTCTTCATTAACACAATGGGCATCCTATTTTTCTGGCTTTATGGAGCTTAATTTACGCCAGCGTCTCTGTGCGGCCTGCAAGTCCCGTCTGTGGAGTCTGTAGAGAGCTGTTGGATGATGTATATTTATGACTGCAGTCCCTGTATGATTTCTCTACTGTACAGGACAGCCCGGGCGAAGAGAGGTGGAGCAGCCCCTCCAGACCCAGACATTATTTACTACAGCATTGCACCTCAGAGACACGCAGCCATGATACGGGACAGGAGGCATGCAGGGAATTAAATTACACCCGAAATTTAGTGATCCCACAAAAGAATGGGCTCCCTTGTTGGATTGGTTTACCTATGTTTTCAGTGCTGGAGTTTCCCCTCCTCTTTAGAAATTGCTGCTAGGGGCAAATGGCAAAAACAGGTCAGGAGAGGAACAAGTGAAAAACTCCGAACAAAAGCGTAAGAGTTTGGTTTGTGGGTTGTGTAGCGTGCATGCACTGCAGTCGACTTGTTGACTCCTGCGCTGGGTCTTGATGAGACCCTCCTCTTGGTTTGGTTTGGAGTTAAGAGGAGAACGACTATGTTTAATTACCTGTTGAGTTGTGGTTTTGGAATCAGAGTTTTTGGAATGTTCTGTCCGGGTTCCTCTGACAGTTCTTGATGAGCAAATTATAGTCTGCACTCAAAGCAATGAAGATCGTTCTACTCTTGATTTGCATCTCCACCAGGCACGTGCACACATAGACATCAAAGGGGGCTTGAGCCCCTGCCCTATTACCCGTCTGCAAAAAGTGCCCACTCCAGACCACGAATAAGTACCGAAAATAGCCGACCTCCAAGCTCACAACGTGTCGCAGCTGCGACGCGTCGTGAGCTTGGAAGACTGCTATTTTCAATATTTTCACCAAGAGGCCCTTTTAGAAATTTTAGGCCCTGCCTCTCTAACATTCTCTGCACGTCCCTGATGTCCACAACTTCACCTGCTCAGTTTAAAGATATTTCTGTCTCTCTGTCTGTCGGTCTGTCCCTTTCGCTCTCTCTCTCTGTCTCTCTCTCTCTTTCTCTCCCTCCTTCTCTTTCTTCAGTTGAATTATGTTGTGGGATAGAAAATCCCCCTCATCAGGACTGAAGCGGGTCTGTTCTTTATGGCTGCCCGCAGGGCCTACAAACTCCCAAATTCACCCGGTACGAGAAAATGACTTGATTGCATTATGATTATATAGTCTATGTTTGTTTGTTTGCAAGATTATGGCACAAACAGATCTCTCTGTCCCCCGTTGCCTCCTGAGGCTATAACATAGCGAAGGCAATCACTCGCCGAGCAGCAGCCCGGGTCACCTGTGGCATGTTCTCACACAGTGAGTTGTAGCTGCGTCTTCTGTTTTACTGTGTTGACCGTGAGAACCCCCCCCCCCCCCCCGAGAAGCAATGAAGTGAGATCAAACAGAAGCGCAGCAGGCATGCAGGGATGCAGGGTGTGCGTGTGCGTGTGCGTGCGTGCGTGCGTGCGTGCGTGCGTGTGTGTGTGTGTGTGTGTGTGTGTGTGTGTGTGTGTGTGTGTGTGTGTGTGTGTGTCTGTGTGTGTGTGTGTGTGTGTGTGTGTGTAGGAGGGGAAACAGGGGCAGATGCAGGGCAGTGTGGATTATGAGTCTACCCTGGATAACACACAGGTGGTTGATCTGGGGGGCTTAGGGCCTGTCGCTGACCCTCTCTGTCTCCTGCCTCCTCCACTACCTCTCTCTCTCTCTCTCTCTCTCTCTCTCTCTCTCTCTCACACACACACACACACACACACACACACACACACACACACACACACACACACACACACACACACACACACACACGCGCGCGCGCACGCACACACGCACACACAGGGGCGTCACAAGGGGGGGGGGGGGGGGTGGGACTGAGTTACTAGGGCCCAAGGTGGAGGGGCCTTAATTATTTTATACTTTAGCTAATGAAAGATAGCCGATATACAAGCTCACAGCGTGGCACTTTTGAAAAGTCGTGAAAATGTGTGCAAGTCTTTGAATATATGTATTTTTTAAGCGAACATTAATTTTGTAACTACATTTTTGCTTTTGGGGGTCCCTGGAACTAAACATTTTGAGATGGGGGTCCGTGGCCAAATACATATAATTTTGGGGGTACTTAACATGAGAAAGTTTGAGAACCACTGACATAGAAGCAGGTTTTTTTTAAAGACGCTGTGAGCTTGTATATCTGCTATTTTTCAATGGTTAAAGCACAAAATAATTGAAGTGAAACCTTGTACCCAGGGCGCCCAGAATTTGGTGCGACACTCCTGCACACACACACCCCCACGCTGACTTCTATCCGGGGAACCTGCAGTATCACGGCAGAGTTCAGGTTACCTCCAGGATGCGCGCAGCCCCGGGGTTGTGGGGAGTTCTGCAGCAGGATGTAATAGATAGTCAATGTAATATTGTGCCGGTTCGTGCAGAGGTGAGGGCAGGGTGGTTATTGATGGAGCCGCCTTTGTTGTTTGACGGATAAGTCCGACTTTGCCTATTGGTCCCCGGCTGATTTACACTCTGCAGTCAGATTTATACTTTGCACGATGGTATCACTCACCGAAAACAGCAGATCTGCAACCTCAGAGAGTCACACAACCACGTATAAACCAGGGGTCTTCAACAGAGGGTCTGGGACCACTAGGGGGTACCCAGAGTTACTTCAGGGGGTCCTCCATATCTTTGAGTGATAGAAACCTTTTCTCCTTTTTTATATTAACCACTTGTACCCTAGCGTCCGTATTCTGAGAACTTTAGCCACAAATAGCAGATCTACAAGCTCACAACGCCTCGCAGCACGAGGCGTTGTGAGCTTGTAGATCGGCAGTTTTCGGCAAAGAGGTTTGATGTAGAGGGGGGAAAAGAGCAGTCTAAGTACAGAGTGATAGGTCAAGTTTTGTAAGTATCGACGGTTCAAGTGATTAAATATCTGAAAACAAATTGACATGAATCCAAAATACACTGATGATTGTGCTGTCATACAATGAAACTATGGAATCTATCAACAGGTTGTGGGGGTCCCTGCTTCATCTCTCTCTCAACTAAGGGGTACTTGGCCTGGAAACGTTGAAGACCCCTGGTATAAACGAAGTATAACGGCCGATATATACTTCGTATCCCTCGTTGTGTCGCGCACCAGAAATAGCCGGCCTACGTACAAGCTCTCAACTATTTCTGGAGGGTGTTTGGTTTGGTTTAAATGTATGGAACCTACTGGGGGTGTAGCCAAATCACTGGCAACATAACTCCATCACAGGACCAAAAGTGGGGGAGGATTTCACATAGCACAAACAAAAATATCCAACTGTTCCCATGTCCCCTGCCTCTCAAAAAGCACATTCTTGAGTGACGACAATCCATCTTTGATTTCACGGCAGAGTTTTCCCCACATAGGAACCCGCATGAAGTGGCGCTAACGCCAAGCGAGCCCCATTCACTGCTTCTTTGGCTGCTGCTGGTATAGTTTGTGGGAGGAAAGAGAAAAGAAAGAGAGCAGGCTGACATTTATGGATGGGGTTTCCACGGCCTTTACTATCAGGTTTTAAGGGTCGTTTCTCGCAGGGGAGGGGGTCTACAGCCCCTCTCTGCGGTGCGCTAAGGGCCCGAGCGCGAGGGAGTCAGAATCTGGGGCGGCTGCGCTGTATTCATGGCCGCTTTGTAAACTGCGGCCGTGATGTGGACATCCATCATGGCACTGCAGCATGCTGGGCCTCAGGACGGAGGCGCATTCATTATGTTGACGTGGGCTTTGGCCCATGTGTGTGGAGGGGGTGGGGGGGGGGGGGGGTAAGTAGGAGGAGGGGAAAGGACGGGGTGAGGGTGGGGTCAGGATTAGGGGTGTTCCTTAGAGGGGGGCTGCGGGGTCAAGATTAGGGTGGTCAGGATAAGAAGCTGGAATGGGATTTTTGGGGCGTGTTTGCAGATTAAGGGGATGGGTTACAGTGGCAACCGTTGGATGAAGCCTTGCATGGAGCTCTCCATTGTTGCTAAACCGTTTTCCACTCAGTTCCTTTAAGGCAGTGGTTCTCAACCTGTGTGTCGGGACCCCCGACACACACAATTATTTTTGGGGGTCCCCAGATGATTAACTTAATGTGCAACATTGTTTTCTCACCCCACAGTATACAAACCAACATACGGTTTAAGTGTATTGAGGGTATATGCACATTTCTAAAGTGACAATTGAAGGACTTTTTAATACCTCTAAAATTAAACATTGGCCAAATTGTCAAATATTAGAGTCAGAAATTGTGAAAATAGCCGATCTACATGCTCGCAACACAAGGCGTTGTGTGAGCATGTATATCTGCTATTTTCACAACCGTGTTATACAAAATGTAATGCCTCAACTCTTAGTGCTCGTCAGGGTGGGGGGGTTCCCCAGTTAAAATATGATTATTATGGGGGTTGCAGCATGAAAAAGGTTGAGAACCACTGCTTTAAGTGGTTGAAGCAACAGCCTACACTTGAAGATGAGTTCCATTTTTCTTTTTTCAAATTCTGCATTTGAGAAAGATGATAGCCTTTCATGCTTTCATGACTGGCATGTGTCACTCGACAACACCTTAAATGTGAAACACAAGGTGAACATGATAGTGAGTTTGTCACAATAATGCCACTGTAGCACCACAAACCCCTCTATATCATTCCTATCTTCCTTCCTTCCTCCCTCACTCTCCCTCAGCCCTCATCCTGGGTTAACCCACCCTGGGCGCGACCTGCGCTGTGCGTTGCATAAACGGAAAGTGGCGGAAGTGCTGCGATCATGCGGTTCAGGTCTGTTTACACCCGCAGAAACCGTAGCTCCATAAACCATAGCTCTTAACTTGCTCTTTAGAAAAGTGGATTTTGAGGAGAATATCAACAAAACTACTACAGAAGTTTGTAAAGTGCACGGTTTTGGACATACAAGGTTTCCACCCGACAACGACGAAATGTAACTCATGTAATTGGCTCACTGGCTTGTCACTTGTCATGATCTGAAATGGCAAATCTTTGAGTAGCATCAGCGCTATAGAGAGAGAGATCTCTTTCTATAGCGCGCAATGAGGGCCTCTCCAACTCTTTTTCCCGGGCTGAATCAGGGGCCCAGCATGTCCCTGGTCGAGAGAAGAGTGACACTGATGAGGAACATCAAAGAAGGGGTGGGGGGTGACAGCAGGGGGGGGGGGGGGGGTAGCAAGGAGAAGAGTGGAGGAGGGAGTCAGGGTGACGAGGAGGAAGGTGGGGGGGGGGGTTACAGGTCAGAAAGCCGGTCTTCAGGAAGAGACGTCGCACGACAAGAAGATGACAGGTCCGAGCTGATTGCCTTATCTGACTCCAGGCATGTCCATGATTCCAGCAGGCCTGCTGCTGCTCCGTGGCAAGATTCAGTATCAACACAGCAATCACAATGGATATCATTTTGAATAAATACACGTCACTCTCAATTTCATCCGTACGGGAATAGAGAAACACAGGAGAGATCCAACTCGGTGTCAAGTCCGGAGAGCCTTTATAATCAGTGGTGGACAGTAACCAAGCACATCTACTTGAGTAATGTATTTGTAATGTATTGTATGTAATGTAATGTATTCTAGTATCTGTACTTTAATTGAGTATTTTGTATTTTTTTTTAGTACTTTCAGTCGACTGCATTTCAAGGACAAATATTGTACTTTAATGACATTATGATTATGAATTAACCTTTAAGCCTTATTTCAGATAGTGAAAATATCCGATCTACAGTACTAGCTCACAACGCATCGCGATATGACGCGCTGTGAGCTTACTTGTATATCTGCTATTTTAACAATCATTGATATTTTTCGAATATTTCTGGAAATATGAATGCATTGATATTAAAAAGAAAACGTACTTTGTAATTTGTAATTTGTATAATCAAGTATTTTTATAAAGCAAGTACCCCAGTACTTTAACTCAAGTACAAGTACATTTGACTGAGCAATTTGACCAGGAGTTTCTACTGTGTAGGCCATAGGGCTACTTTGACTCAAGTACTGGGATTGAGTACTTGGTCCACCACTGTTTATAATACTCGAGGCCAAATGCTTTATCAGGAATTCCATCAGAGCCAGTGGGTAGACCAGTCAGCCAGCCAGACCAGTAAGTCCACCAGATAGCGTCTCGCAGCCAAACGCTCCAATCACATGTAATGATTTCCAGTTGCTAGCCGGAGGGAGAGGATTTGAGTATTTCATCAGTCCATCTAAAGGTGAATATCATTGCTGTTTGGGTGGAAACATTTATGTCCAAAACCGTTTCCCTCATGGTCCAGTTGATCTAATATTGTTGTTTAGTCACAGACTCTTGTTAATACTTCCCACTTGGAGCCCCTGGAGGCGACATGGTACACAAATCCTACAAATGGTCTCCTAAGTGGGTGCTGGTGTCTGGCGGCAAACCTCGCAAACGTCCAATGTTTACTGGCGCTATAGATCCCGCGAGAGTGTGTTGCTAGGACAGAGAAAGGTCGATAATAACGTTGATTATCTCTTGATTTGTTTCTCTGAGAAAAGCCATTTTAGTATGAAAATG
>NC_137815.1:46277606-46382606 GCF_963921795.1 Nannobrachium achirus
AATCTCATCAAATGGTGGTCCCCACAAATACTGGACCTTGATACGAAAAGGGTTGAAAACAACTGTCCTACACACATCTCCACTACCTCCTGCAGCCACCTCCTCACCCCCGCTCTTTCTTTCTCTCTCTCTCTCTCTCTCTCTCTCTCTCTCTCTCTCTCTCTCTCTCCTCCGAGGACCCCAGCTGGTGGCATGGGGGGGGGGGGGCGGGGGGCTGCGTGCTTCATGAGTGGGTTGGAAGGAATGTGGGAGTACCACATGTCTTTTTGTGGTTACATGCTTACACACGCATGTTCACAGTTCACACACACACGCATGTTCGCACACGCACACACACGCACGCACTCACACTCATGGACACACAGTCACACATGCACACACACGCACACACACACACACACACACACAGGGACAGGTGCACCGCCCCGGGTGGGGTAGTTGGCATGCAGCGAGGCCCTTGTTAACATTGGCACCGAGCTCTCAGCTGTGCCCCGTCCGTGCTCCTGTTCGGCACCACTGGGGCTGTGTGGTCAGGGGCTGATATATGGCCCCGTCTATAGGAATAGACATGCCATCACATTCACTCACCAGGAACCGACGCTACGGGACGCTGAACAGACGCGCTCTCTGTATTCGCCGCCGACATCCGCCGGCTGATTTGCCCGCGTCAGCTCGACTGGCAATGAAGCCGATATCGCACGATACTAATTCTGTCGTTGTTGTCGGGTGGAAACCTTGTATGTCTAAAGGCCCATTCCCACTGGGCCAGATAACAGATATCTGGAGATATTTGTCCAGATATGTTTCCATGCAAAGTGGATGGTAGATACAGATAAAAAAAAATCTACCACAGATATTTGCCACAGATACTTTTATCTGTGGCAAATATTTTTTTTATCTGTATCTACCATCCACTTTGCATTGAAAAATATCTGGAGAAATATCTCCAGATATCTGTTATCTGGCCCAGTGGGAATGGGCCTTAAGCCGTTTGTTTTGTATTTATAATTTTTAAAATGATTTAAACTAGTGAAAACAGCCGATCTACAAGCACACAACGCCTCGTTGTGTGCTTGTAGATCGTCTGTTTTCACTACTTTTGTGCGATGGCCTTGTATGATGAAGCAGTACGTGCTTTACTTTGCGAAAAAAAATAAAAATGTGAAACTTGGAGATACGAGGTTTCTGCCCGACAGTGATGCTATGATAGATATTCACGCCATCCCCATTAACAACAAATACGTTTTTTTTATTTTACACGGCGGGTGAGCTATACAGTGCGTCGGTCCGGAGTGATATTTGACAGTGACAGGCATCGCAGATACGATCCAAGGCTCCATATGTGACCTGTAAGAATAAACATGGTCTGAGATTCCCTGCTGAACTCAAGTGTAAGAAGGACGAATTTCTGCTGACGCTAAATACCAACATTCAAGCACTTATGACCATCTATTGACATTGTATAGCGTCTATCGTGCACTGTACTGTGTCTGTTTCGAATGTGTGCGTGTGTATGTGTCCTTCATGCTGTGCATATACTGTGTAGACCAGAGAGGGGACAGAGAATGATCTACATTCCATCTGTCAGAGGCCAAGACTGTTGTCTCCACAGACAGCAACAGCGGACACGTACAGTTGGAATCATATGTTTTATTACCAGGCTGCTTCATTTCCCCTGTACACACTGTGTACATACATGAGCACATGTACACACTGACACATCCATTTGAACATGGATGTGCGTGTGTGTGTGCGTGTGTGTGTGTGTGTGTGTGTGTGTGCGTGCGTGCGTGTGTGCATGCGTGCGTGCGTTTGTGCGTGCGTGCGTGCGTGCGTGCGTGCGTGCGTTGCGTGCGTGCGTTTGTGCGTGCGTGCGTGCGTGCGTGAGTCAATGTGTTTGTTCTCCACACGTGCACACATTTATGTGGAACCAAAGGAATGCAACTGTGTGCCTCAGTCAACTTACTGGCTTCCCTTTCTCTGTGTCATTACTTTCTTACTCATTGTGCGTGCGTGTGTGCGTGTGTGTGTGTGTGTGTGTGTGTGTGTGTGTGTGTGTGTGTGTGTGTGTAACCATCACATGGCCACTGGTAGGCACATGGTGTTCTACACCTCACCACAGCCTGGGCTCCTGCAGTCAGCAGTCGTCATGCAGCCACAAACGCTGAATATCCACTGTCTCAACCATTACGCCACCTGAAAAAGATCCAATTCAATTGGCCATGTGGGAGCATGTGTGTGCGTGCATGCGTGCTTGCGTGCGTGCATGTGTGTGTGTGTGTGCGTGTGTGTGTGTGTGTGCGTGATGTCTTGAGAATGGGCGTCAGTTGGAGGCAGCAGCTGCCGGTGGTCACTGAACAACATCCACAAGTGTTACAAGGCTATATAAAGAAAAGATTCAAGCAGCGTAATGGTTCCACGCCAGGAACTGTGAGGCCACAGGCACATTTAGTGTCTCCTTTTTCCCCCTCTGTTTTTTATTTTATTGCCAGACCCATGAAATGGGTAGGCCTACATAAGCAAATGTCGGTCTGTCCGGGTTTTCTATATAAAGGGTATATATGATGATGACATGATGATGACATGCCTACAAAAGGCATGATGTCATAAATGATGATGACAGACAGGGGGTCTGGCACAACCAGGTTGACCTGGTCTAGTTTTTCTTCCAAATTAGTCACTATGAAATCATTATGAAGGTGTGCCATCTACCACCTTCTGAAAACCTGACGGTGGCCTTCTGTCCACATGAGTTGGTGCCCTCTCGCGAGTGCTGTGCATGAGGTTGCTAACCTAATATACCCACACCAGACTTTTCCTGGTGGTCATCCGTCTCTCCAGCATCACTGACCTTCCTCGGTTTCCATCCAGACTTTCCTGGAAGTCACTGGTTGCCCAGAGTTCTATGATTATAATTGTGGGCTCGCCTGAAAGGCGAGAACACTATGTTATCTTAATTATTTATTTACCAAGTTCCGCCGCAGACAGTACAAAGGCAGGGCCCTTAGCCAATGAGATGCAATTGGCGGAAAAACATCTGGGAGTGGTGTTAGCTGGAGTATTGGTTGAGCTTCACATGACAGTTAGCACACTGCAGAATATAGTCACATTGGCAAACATAAGAAATGAAGGAAAAACAACAATTTATTTGATTAAGAGTTTTTATTTTAGTTATTATTTTAAATGATTTATTTACGAGCGAGCCCACACTGTTTCGTAGGAACAGTACTTCTAGTTACCATATGATATGTTAGCGTTTTATAAACACATGGTCCCTGGTTTGAATCCACTATTTTGAACATTTTCACATTTGCATTTGCCGCGAGTCATAGTGCAAAGTGCACACCGTAGTTGTTTGACCTTTTGAGGGTGTTATATTAAGACTTATGAAACGTGATTTTACAGATGGTGTGGTCATCAGTAGCCACTGACCAACATTTGATATTAGACACACTGTGATTTGTAGGTCAAGGATAGACATGGTTTGTCTGCTTTGATAGGAAAAGGGAGACAAAAAGCTAAGTAGAGAGTAATAGGCAGCGACTTAGATGCTGTAAGAATGGTCATAAAGTGCTTTGGTCAATAAATAATCGAGCCTGAACACCTGTCATGTCATTATTGATTCCACCCTGACTGAGTGATGAAGAGTCTTTAAAAAACACCAGCCAATCAGCTTTGATTTGTTCAGTGTTTCTGTGGACAGAATGAGACATGTTATGCAGGTGTTTGCTCTATACAATGTGTGTTTGTGTGTGTGTGTGTGTGTGTGTGTGTGTGTGTGTGTGTGTGTGTGTGTGTGTGTGTGTGTGTGTGTGTGTGTGTGTGTGTGTCTATGTGTGTCTGTGTGTGTGTGTGCGCACGTGCGTGTGAGTGCGTGTGTGTGTGTGTGGGTTTAAGTACTTTGGACCCAATGGGCCTGGGTGTGACCATTTTAATGGGCCCTGTCAACCACTGTTTATAACTTTAATTCCATTGTCGATTATGTGAGAGAGACAGTGTGTGTGTGTGTGTGTGTGTGTGTGTGTGTGTGTGTGTGTGTGTGTGTGTGTGTGTGTGTGTGTGTGTGTGTGTGTGTGCGTGCGTGCGTGCGTGCGTGCGTGTGTTTGAGGGTTTTCACAGTTGGTTTCTCTCTCCACTCTGGGTGTAATGCTCTCAGTGCTTTCTAATGTACTTCACCATTAAGGTGTGCCTCTGGGAGCATGGCCCAATGAGAGCCTATTTCTTACTTCTTATGGTGTTGTACAACAGGAAAACATACAGAGAGGTCACACGAATGCTGCCTGTGACACGATGTTGAAATCATTAGAGAGACAGGAGAAATGTGTACCTAGTCTACTGTACTGTATGACGTATGACTCCACATTTGCTCCAGGTTTCAGCCTTCTCAGAGCTGCCCTGACTTCCATTATAAAATTAAAAGTAAAATACTTCAAAAAGAATAAAACTATGTGGAAATAATTTGCATCATTCTGTAGGTACACCTGTGGCCTACTGCATTGCGCATGCTGCATGCAATATTTGCCGCTGATCGTTCCAACGGTTTAGTGAGGCGGGAAATTGCTGATTTCAAAACATGATAGTTCAGTTGGTGATAAAAGCATGACATTTGGTACAGATGACCTTCATATGACCCTAATTGATAATCAACCTCTGGCCACGCAAAATTCCAACACTTTCAAGATGGCCAGACAGTTTTAAAAATGGCTGCAACTGGACCTACGTTTTGGACAATATCACTTTGCTTGGGCTGTAAATCTTTGATTTTCCACTCATTTTGATATAAGAGAATAATTATGTTCTGGAGGTATTACAACCAGGCAAGTTCAGAAATAATATTAGGTTCCAATATGGCGGCATATTTTCTAATATGGCTGCCGATATATTGCATAAATTTACATCTGCTCATGGTTAATCCACAGTTGGTGATACAACCATGACATCTGGCACAGATCACCTTTATACTACCCTAATTGATAACCAACCTCTGGCCACGCAAAAGTCCATAATTTTCAAGATATCCACCAGTTTTCAAAATCGCTTCCCACCTTACCGGTAATTGATTTTTATATTGTGTAGTGTCACTGCACTACCATATCACACTGGTGAGATTCAGCATGGGGTTCAATGTTAATGAATACATTTTTTAGCGACGCCGGAAATGCCGCTCGCCTTCTGCGCAATGCACGATGGGATGTTGGAAAGTTGTGGATTGGAACCTAATGTTATTTTTTATCTTTTTTGATTGAATTACCTAGATCCAAATGAGCTGAGAATCAAAGATTTACAGCCCCAACAAAGTTATATAGTCCAAAACGTAGGTCCAGTTGCAGCCATTCTGAAGACTGGCGGCCATCGTGAAAAAGTTTGGAATTTTGCATGGCCAGAGGTTGATTATCGATTATAGGGTCATATGAAGGTCATCTGTGCCAAATGTCATGCTTTTATCACCAACTATACTATCATGTCATTTTCCCGCTACAGTAGTTTGCAAGATTAGCTCCGGGCACAGAATCGCACAGGCACACACGCGCACACACGCACGCACGCACGCACGCACGCACACACACACACACGTTCGAACCATGTCGGTTATAGTGACCATTTATTTACACAAGTCTTTTGCGTTGCTATTGAACTCTGTGAGGTCTTCTGAGCTGCATGGGTTGGGTGTACTGTAGGGAGCAGACAGGGCAGCGCTGCATGGTATGGTCTGCTTCATCTCATTGGCAAGTGGCTGGGCCAGCTTTATATTCATCATTCTGACCATAGCGGCTTTTGTAAAATCCCATTCCTGTTCTCATGCGGTTGAATATCTTCCACTGGAACCATGCTGTTTCTGAGCCAGGGGGGGAGTCTTCAGTAGGGAGGATTATTCTCATGTCAGTAGCAGGAGGATCTGCAAACCTTTTCGTCCATAGCTGGGGTCTGGTTTCTTCCAGAGATATTGTCGGGGCTGGACATGGCTGAGGAAGCTTCTCCTGGACTTTGGGCCAGAGGTTGACGTCCATGGAGGGAGTGGTTCCATGTTTCATCACTAAAAGCTTTTGTCATCTTTACTCAGCTGGCAATTTCCTATCTGACATCAGCATGGGCATTGCCAGTGAGGAGGTACATGTTTATCTTTTCTTTTACATTTTTATCCAGCGATTTTGCAACCCATTTTCACACAGTGACAATTGCCTAAGCTGTAATCCTGGGTGCTACTCTCCCTCTACCAACCTGGGTTCTGAGCTCATGCTTCCTTCAATGCATGAGGAGTGTGCAGGCCACTTCTTATCACCTGACAGGGGGGAGTTTCCCCTGAAGATGTAGTAGTGCGTGGAAGGAACACGTTATTCCAAACAGTTCCTTTCCCCTCCCCCAGGTTGACCAGGGGGAGAACATGCAAACTCCACACAGAAAGGCGGCTCTTTCGCCAACTGCACCTAGGGCAGTGGTTCTCAACCTTTTCCGGACGCGACCCCCAAAATAAATGTAACTGGGGACCCCCCCCCCACCCTGACGAGCACTAAGAGTTGAGGAAGTACATTTTGTATAACACAGTTCTATTGTGAAAATAGACGATCTACCTGCTCACAACACCTCGTGAGCATGTAGATCGTCTATTTCTGCCTGACAATTTGTCAAGGTATTAAATTGTCACTTTAGTAATGTTCATATACCCTCTATATACTTTAACTTTATGTTGGTTTGTTTACTGTTGAGAGAGAACAATGTTGCACATTAAGTTAATCATCTGGGGACCCCCCCAAAATAATGTGGGGACCCTCCTGGGGGTCCCGACCCACAGGTTGAGAACCACTGACCTAGGGTATGGGCACTGATGATGTGGAGGAGAGAACACGCGGTACCTTCTAGCTGTGAGGCGACAGCGCTACCGACTGCACCACCGTGCCCCCGGGTGCTGGTTGTTTATGTTGGTGGGCTTCAAGCAACCAGTGATTAGACAGAGTGGAGCCATTCCGTTGTCGTCGGAAACAAGATGAGATACAAAGACATACAACCAAATTCATCACGGTGGAAAACATTGCCACACCAACACCTACAAAATGCATATAGTCTCAGAGACCATGAGCCTGCGTATATACATTCCCAGGGCCTATGTGCAGCCGCAGGGCCCCGATGGCTAGGTGATGAATGAACCAATAGTGTCCCAGCTAGGTGATGGATGGACCAATAGAGGATGATAGATAACACCAGAGGGATTGGGCCTGAAAGTGGAGGTCTCAATGAGGACGAAACACGAATGTAGCACCAATTTGTGAAACTCAACAGGTCGAGAGAGAGAGCAAGAGAGAGAGAGAGAGAGAGGTGGTGAGAGACAGAGAAAGTGTGCGATGTATGAGGGGAGTGGAATGAGTGGGAGAAAAGGTAGTGGCATTGTTAGCTGCAGAAAGAAAGAAAATGCGTTGGGAGAAGCGTTTCACTCCCAATAGTATGACCTCTGTGTTAGCCTGGACCAGACAAATCTGCATTGCGAAAAGAAAACAATTGCCCTTGTGATATTACTCTGGCCATATGCCAGGCTACCTCTGTGTATCTGTATCTGTATCTGTGTGTGTGTGTGTGTGTGTGTGTGTGTGTGTGTGTGTGTGTGTGTGTGTGTGTGTGTGTGTGTGTGTGTGTGTGTGTGTGCGCGTGCGCGTGCGTGTGAGAGAGAGAGAGGCATTCAAAATGTAGACCAAACAGCATGTCGTGCAAACAAGACTAACCTTAGCCTACATCAAACCATTCTCCCAAGGAACGGGGCAAGGCATTTGAAAAGAGTGCACAAGCTCATTTCACAATGCTTCTTTATAATCTGATCTGACCTGAGATTGAATACTCTCTCTCACGTCAACATCAAAGCAGTATGGGACGGGGACGGGGGACGGGTGGAGGGGGGACATATTTTCAGGTCTCCTGGAGATGTGTTCATAGCTTTCCGTGCATATCAAAACAGTCCCGTTTCAATTCTCGTCAGCAAGTCAGGACTCAACCTCTGGTGTAATTCTCTCTCGATGATCGTTTGATATATAAGTAATAGCCATGGGATGCAACAGTATGCCATCTTCAACCTGGGGGCAAATTGGCAGGAAACCTATGAAACATGCCGGTTTAAATCACAGCGAGCTCCAAACATCTCCATCAACATGCCGTGTGGCTTCGCAGCAAAGACGAGAGTGATTAAAGCCTCCACACACTTGCTCTCATCCCCTCGTATGAAAGAGCACCTCGTTCCTTTATTCCAAGAGTTATTTTTCCTGAGAGCAGCAGTCAAGCACGGAAACTGAGAGGAGTGTTGGGCTACACACAGCGTCAATTGAGCTAGAACAGTCACTCGCAGTTCAGTGGTCCTGCATTGGTGTTGGGTGTGAATTATTTATGGTGAAGGAGAACCTATAGGCTGACTTCCTCCACCTGGACCATAGGCTCTCCTTAAAGGACCACTTCACCTCTGGGACAACCAGATCTTATTTTATTGTTGTTTGGGACACGATCAACACAATCCTGAGTTATGTTTTGTGTTCAATCTGTGATTTTAGTATTTTAGTAAAGAATTTATTATTTCAGCATGCAACAACTGGTCATATGATGCAAAATGCATCATATGACCAGTTGTTGCATGCTGAAATACTAAAATATCTAAAAACACAGATTGAACACAAAACATAACTCAGGATTGTGTTGATCGTGTCCCATACAACAATAAAATAAGATCTGGTTGTCCCAGAGGTGAAGTGGTCCTTTAAGCGTCCCGCGAAGCTTGGCCAATGAGCCAAGTGTGGGACATGTACTTACAAACAGACAAAGCCATAAAATAGGACATCTATCTACAAACTCACAACCCGAAATTTGTGACGTGTCGTGAGCTCGTAGACCCCCTCCCCGCTCCCCCCTATTCTTCGTATGATTATGTATATACCGTAGGTCTTAAGTGATTAAGAACAGGATACATTGTGGGTGGAGGTTGTGTTGAGAGAGACCCAGACAGCAAAGGAGGACGAAGAGGAAGAGTGATGAGGAGGGGTTGGCAGGGTGGGGGAGAGAGAGAGAGAGAGAGGAGGAGAACTTGGAGCGAGGACAGGGAAAAAAGGGGAGGAATGAAAATAAAGAGAGAAGGATGAGGTTCCAGTTACAAATTCATAAAATGAAAAGCGTGCTTGTTACACTCGGTCATATCCGCTTGCCACGCAATAGTCCAGAGAGGGAGATGAGGGGGTCTGTTTTTCTGAGTTGTTTTTTTCCCTCCCTCATTCATCTTGGACTCTACCCTTGCTCCTCTTTGTGATTCTCTCTCTCTTTCCCTCCCTCTGTACCTCTCTCACTACCTAGAGGAACTCTCTGCCTCTCTTTTTCTCATTTATTATGCCATAGATCAGGGCGCTAGACAGGGCCACGTGCTTTTACCTGGGGGATGATAATGTTGGGACTGTCAGCAGGGGTTTGGAGTTATGGCGGCATCTCTGCTGTATATATCCACTATACTGCATATCAACATTGTCGGGTGGAAACCTTGTATGTCCAAAACCGTTTGTTTTGTATTTATCATTTTAAACTAGTGAAAACAGCCGATCTACAAGCACAGCCGATCTACAAGCACACAACGCCTCGCGGTGCGAGGCGTTGTGTGCTTGTAGATCTGCTGTTTTCACTACTTTTGTGCAACAGCCTTGTATGACGAAGCAGGGCTTTACTTTGTGACAAAATAATTTGAAACTTGGAGATACGAGGTTTCTGCCCGACTGTGACAATATATATCCACTACTCTCTGCTGTAAAGCATGGTTTATTTTATACCACAGGTCCTGTCCTCACAGCACTGTATGGCCTCTTCCTGTCTGCATTCACCTGTCCTCATAGTCAGGCCTCTTTTTTGGGGGGGGAGGTTTTGCCCTTGTGAGGCATGCTAAGTCAACACTGACGCAGGGGTCAGAGTCTTTAAGGGCTTTAAAACAACAATCCTCTGGGGTTGCCATGTCTCTGTCATGGTAATGACTGGGAAACAAACTGTAACTGTAGCCAGTGGCATACGTGCGTGTGTGTGTGTGTGTGTGTGTGTGCGTGTGTGTGTGTGTGTGTGTGTGTGTGTGTGTGTGTGTGTGTGTGTGTGTGTGTGTGTGTGTGTGTGTGTGCGTGCGCGTGTGCGCGCGTGTGTGTGTGTGTGTGTGTGTGTGTGGTACATGCACGGCAAACACATCCTTGTGTTAGTGTGTCTCTAATGTGTGCGTATACATTCTAGACCGGAGTGTATATTATGTATGCCTGTGCATGCATGCATGGTCCCTGGCCTGGTATCGATGACAGTCACTTAGAGAGTGTTGGAGGAATGAGTCAGTGTGTTTACTGTTTTCACAGATGGAGCACTGACACTGTCTGGATAACTGAGATAAATGGCTCGCACTCCATCCCCACAGATGGGAAAAACAACAGCCACACACACACACACACACACACACACACACACACACACACGCACCACACACACGCACACACACACACACGCGCACACACACGTTTGTGCACACACACCCATATGCATTCATGCATGCCGACACACTTGCTGATGAATACACAGGGATAAGATCTAATTCAGGCTCAGAGATCATATTCAGTGCTATTCTGTAATCTGTGCACATATACAGCGATGCAAACACACACATGCACAAGTGTATATTGTGTTCAGTATATCGTCGGTGTCGGGTGAAAACCTTATATCCAAAACCGTTTGTTTTGCATTTATCATTTTAATTTAAAAATGATTTAAACTAGTGAAAACAGCCGAACTACAAGCACACAACGCCTCGCACCGCGAGGCCGTTGTGTGCTTGTAAGCAGGCTTGTCAACTCTCCTGGATCTCCCAGGAGTCTCCTGGATTTTGACCCCATCTCCTGGCATGCTCCTGGATTGGCAAATCTCCTGGATTTCTCCTGGATTTTGTATCAAACTCCCAAAATTCACCAGAACACAGGAAATTACATCTACTATGTTATTTTTTTCTGGGGGAGGACCCCCAGACCCCCCGCTTTAGGGGTGGGGCAATGCATGCAAGAAAGATCATACAGATATTCACTTAAGTAATGACTTAAAGATGAGAAGTCATTATTAAAGATGTCCTTTGCTTCAGTCATCAAATCTGTACACCTACATTTGGCATTTTAGGCTGAAATTGTACCCATGCTAGTAAAGCAAGCCTGATAAAAGTATCAAACATGCACAAAATTCACCACAACACAGGAGATTAAATCTACTATGTTAAAAAATTTCGGGGGGAGGACCCCCAGACCCCCCGCTTTAGGGGTGGGGGCAATGCATGCAAGATCATACAGATATTCACTTAAGTAATGACTTACAGATGAGACATCATTATTAAAGATGTCTTACTTTGCTGCAGTCATCAAATCTGTACACCTACATTTGGCATTTTAGGCTGAAATTGTACACATGCTAGTAAAGTAATCCTGATAAATGTATCAAACATGCACAAAATTCAACAGAACACAGGAAAATATATCTATTACTACGTTTTGGGGAGAGCACCCCCCAGACCCTGGTTGGGGAGTTCCGCGCACCCCCAAAAAAATACATCTCCTGGATTCTGACAGTCCAATGTTGACAACCCTGGCTTGTAGATCTGCTGTTTTCACTACTTTTGTGGGCCTTGTATGATAAAGCAGGGCCTTAATTACTTTGCGAAAGAACGTACACATTTGAAACTTGGAGATACGAGATTTCCACCCGACAACGACGATATGCACTTAGGGTGGATGAGGAAAAGCTGCTCCTCCCCTTGCCTTAAGCCTCGCTATAGCCGGAAAAAGAGATCTGTTATTTTTGGGCCAGTGACACAGTGACAGTGTATAACTCAGGCATTACAGTTCATCTGTGCTCCACGCTAACACTATTCTGCAGCGAGGGCGGACACATCATTATCAGGGCACAGGAGCACATCTTATTAGAAATAATGCAGCACATCCACTTGATATATTTTTGTTCCTAATTACAGTCGTGCAGAAAGCCACAGAAAGAGTAAGCTACTCATTAGCGGTGAAACTTCAGCTTCTGATTGGCTCAATATGGCCACTGATTCGAGCCAATGGGGAGATCTCATCTGTTATCAATTAGCAGCTGCAGGAACACAAGTGTTGGTTACAGGGGAGTTAGCCATGAAATGAATAGAGAGAGAGAGAGAGAGAGAGAGAGAGAGAGAGAGAGAGAGAGAGAGAGAGAACCCTGAAGATTGTGCCAATAACCTTTTCCTTTATGCATTGAACTTTTAAGTTATCATGGCCCTAATTCACTTTGATCTCTACAGAATGAGTTTATTAAGCTTAAATATTCTCCATAAACTGTCTATGAATGATTTGACCAAAGCCAAATATTCCTTATCAGTTTGACACAACAGGTGAGTTACATTCTGTTGCAAGTGTAGCCTGCTGTAGATTAATGCGTGCACGTGCCTAATACATTTCACTGGTAGACCTTTCAAATGCTGCCCCCATGTGGCAGAAGGACTTAAGTAGCAGTGAGAGCATGCATGTTCAACGTGCTTGCAGCCATGTAGAGGCGCTGTTGGCTGGCTACATCTTATCTATTATGTTCTTGTGACCTTTCACGTTTCATTTTGACCATTATGGCCAGAGGTTGTTTAAACCAAAAACTGTAGGCCTACTCAAGTCAAAGATGATGATGATACTACTGACCATGATACTGACACGATACTGACCATAATACTGACCATGATACATTACTGACACGATACTGACCATGATACTGACCATGATACATTACTGACATGATAGGCTACTGACCATGATACTGACCATATTACTGACCATGATACATGTTTGATAGGCTGTTTGATAGACTACTGGAATGACACTGACCAAGCTGACCATGATACTGGAATGACACTAACCAATACTGACCATATTACTGACCATCATACTGACCATGATACTGGAATGACACTGACCAAGCTGACCATGACACTGACATGATACTGTCGGTATCATGTCAGGATCACAGTGGATCAGGTGTAATAATAAAATAAATCTGATATTTGGAAACTGATGAGATGTTTTCTAAATTATACAGCATAAAACATAAACATATTACACAATACAAATAAGCTTACATTTTAAACACTGGCCTAAACCATATTACTTTAGGTAAAACAAAAGAAACACACAAGTCTCTGACGTCTCTGTGAGAGAATGAGACTAACAGAACATGCATTAAGTTCTTTTCAGGTCATTTTGACCTGTTTTACATTTTCATTTGAGAGAAAAAAAAGGGGGAAAAAAGGAAGAAAGTAGAAGATCATTTTTTTCCCCACCTGAAACTTAGTGGCCTTAAAGAAAAAAATATTTTTTGCACTGCACCCATCTTACACCCCTGGGGGTATGAGAACCACTGGCCTACTATGACTAATACTCTTTGGACTTTCAAAAACAGGTTTCTGGATTGGAATTAACTGGGAGGCTGGGAAACAGCCAGTCCAGGGATTTGAAATGCTAGCCTATCCTTCTGTTCACACACCTGCTCATCTATTAATAACATCATATTGATATTCTGAGGTGATCGCATGCAGGTTTATGGTCTACACAAAATACACACACCAGGACACAAAATTATCAAAACACGTTTTCAAATATAATTTATTGCACATTTAAGATCAAACATAAAGTGGCACAATACCCATTTTGATCCTCACGAAAAACAAAAAAGACAAAAATAAGTAGTCCTTACAAAATGCTCACACCTCCCAGTCTGATAATTGTCTGTTTTAACCCTTTATAACAAAAATGGCAAAAAGAAAGAAAGAAAAAGTTGCAGGAATGCCAGACGGAAACTGCATAGATTTATAAAAAACTGACGCTGCTATCGCCTATGGCACAGAGAATCCAATTAGACCTTGGCTTTATGCTTAATTTATAATCTGTCGTATGGCGGTGTCTCGCTCTGAAAATAGCAGATCTACATAGCATTGCAGATCGCCTATGTTTAGAACGTGGCATCGATGTACAGCGAAGAATAACAACGCTTTACACACACTCCTCATGAGCCCATTCTCCCATTAAAGAGGAAAGCACTGCCACATGATGGCTTCCCGAGAAATCCAAATGCACCATTTGTGATCATGGCTGAAAGGGACGTACAATGCATCAAGCAATGCCATGTTGTGAAATTCAAGCCTAAATTCCAACAATTCATGAAGGGATTACAAAAGTAAATTCTTTCCCCCAAATATAGCATGATTCCGTAGTTGAATGTAAAAACAAACCCAAACACAATCCCTTAAAGCCCCAGTTAGAGTAACATTTTCTTACACGTAGGGCAGCAGGCGTGCATTACTAACCCTCCCACTCAAAGTACAGTTTAACTGAAGGAAAATAACATGAAAGAAATTACATGATAGTCACAGTCATTTGTTTCAGATACTATTTACAACTTCATCTGATTTCTCCCATTTCACAATCTTGATTGTGAACTCCTTTGTCATAATGTTAAGTGTTCACTTTTTATAGTCATCCGCATCATGAATTAAGTTACCCAACATCATTTGACACACATTTTTTATTCCAATTTCAGAGAGCTAAAAGCTCAACAACCACGTACATCCTACCACCCTTTGTTATTGCTGTATGGTATGTCTTGTGATAAGTGTCTCAATAGCAGATCACGTGTTTCTCGTCGTGCTGCGATCTCACAAGCTGAAACCTCAGCAAAGTGAGCCAAATTAATCCGACTCAAACATGAGCCATTTGAACGGGGCTTGCCCGACGCAAATCATGAACGGCTACAGTATAGGTACAGTATGACAGAGGGAATTTGCAGCGACAAGTACGGTACAAAAATCAAATACAAGGATCAGTATCGGTTGTCGTTGGCACAAATGCTTTCGAGTCTCTTGCTTTTCAGGGCCTGCCTCTCCTCCTCTCACCTCGAGTAAAAGTAAACATACATGTTGATGTACAGTGCAGTATAAATACAGAAGAAAGCCAAGGGTTAAGAGAAGTACAGCACAACAGCATGCTAACTGCTTCTAGATTGAGCCCCTCGAGGCCATAAAACCTGCAACACAGTTTTATTAGGGTCACCTGACGCTGTTTTACAGTTTCATTACGGCTGCCTTGTTGCATATTGTGTCAGTGTTTCTCGATTGTCAACTGAATCGACACACCCCATTTTAGCAGTTGATAGCAGGTTAACCTCTCCACAGTCTGTTGATTATCTGACAGAGACAGAACTGTACTGTACATTTCAGGCTTCCAAGTGGCTGCCAGCTTTAGCTTCATTTATATTTTTTCGCTTCATGGCCCTGCGTGCACTTTATTTCAGTTGTAAATGCATAATTATCTTTTCTTCGAACAACACATGTCGCAAGGGTCGTGCAAGGAAGTATAAATTAGTCTTATGATAACTGAACAACACCCATTTAAACCCAGAAATAGTAAAACATTATATACACGAACAGCAGTAAAAAACAAAAAACAAAAAAACAATAAGACTTTTATTGGCACAGGACACAGTGGGCTGCCACACCCAAGGTTTCTCCCATCTTGGGTAAAGCAGGATTTAATACAGTAACACCACAGAAGCAATTTCAGCTGTTTGCCATTGAGTGGTTTCCTAAAGGCCATCAGTAAAGATAATCCACCGTGCCATTGAAAAAACTGCCCTGATAACCCAACATGTTAAGCTCATGACCGTACCAAAATACTTCCAGGACAGTGCTAGTCAGTTTCTATCAAAGCTTTTCCAGTTCAATAAAAAGTGATTCAAAACATGAGACATTCAAATATTACTTACAACCAAATCATTGTTTTTCTGTAACATTGGGGTGAGGATGAATTCAGTTGGCAAAGAAAGGCCCAGGATGTATACCAAGAACAGATACAAGCCCTAGTGTAAAATAACAAATCAAAGACCGCCCATTTTCAGTGTGTTACAGAATCTGCCACCGCCTGTCAAGCACATTTACCCTGACACAACCATGATATGGTTCTAACGACCGGAACTATCCACAAGAGAAAATACTGCAAAAACCTTTTTTTATGTCACATAAAAGTCTAAAACAACAGGACGCATTGTCCAAGTAAACATAAATAAAGTTGCATTTCTGGAGCAGAGTTGTTAGGATACACTTTGAAGACGAAGGAGCAGCACTTGAGAAGACTGGAAAGAGAGAGAGACAGCGAGAGACTCTGAAAGGCTGACAAAAATAAATAATGAGAAAGATCAAGAGAGAGTGAGACAAACATGACAACACAGACAGACAGACAGAGACAAGAGAGAAAGACAGACTTTCCTTTGGCACCTGTGCCACACTGGCAGTGTTCTTCCAAAGTTGAGAAGAGGAGGAGAGGAGGTACCAGACATGGGTGAAGCAGAGGCGCACTACAGAGAGAAGAGAGGAACTTTAAAGACAACGCCAATGTTTCCACCCTCTCTTCCACCACATCACTCCATTCACAAGTCCTGAGTCCTGATAAAGCTCCTGCCACATCAGCTGGAACCTCTCAAACGTTTTTCCCCAAAGCAGTCTAGCCCAGAAGGGACCATTAAGTAAGTCGCTCCTTGGTTCTGATATACAGGTGAAATCTTGAATCCTGTTTCTGGGTGAAGTGTATTGACACCGAGTGTTCAGCAGAAAGTAACCAGTAAATCCAACACTGGGGATTTTCTTCTGCTACTTCAGTAGAAATTCATTTACGGCTCTAAAAAGGGATAGTTCGCTTGGTTCATTTCTGTTTTGGCGTCACCCAGAAGATCCCTTTTAAGTTCCTCCCAGATGAGGTCTGAAGGCTCTGATTCGAGGTTCTCCCCACAGATGCTTCCTCTGCCTCGAGGTTGGTTAAGTGCAGGTCATTGTGTGTATGTGTGTTTGAGTGTTCAGGTATACTGTAAGTGTATTCGTTGTAGGCTCTCCCCCTCAGTATCGGTTTGGCAGATCATTCTATAGGTTCTCCCCTGGCTGGTACTGGGGCTCCGTTGAGGTGAAGTAGTCCTCGAGGAAGCCCTGCAGGTACTCGAAGGTGGGCCTCTCCTCTGCTTCCTTTCTCCAGCAGGACAGCATCAGCTCGTGCATGGAGCTGGGGCAATCCGCCGGGCAGGGCATCCTGTAGCCACGTTCCACCTGGTCCAAAACCTCACGATTTACCATGCCTGGAGAGATGGGAGGACATGGTAGATGATGGACACTGACTGGATATACATTTAAAGCAGCAATCCATAAGATGCAAGTCCTACCCCTCGTGAGAGAGGAACTTTCTACTGCCGAGCAAAGATGGAATGCCCGCTTGGGCAGGGGAGATATTGCACTTTGAGCTTCTAGCAATACCACTTGTCAACCATTAGTGTTCCAACCCAAACACAGGATATCTCTCAATAGAAGAGCAGAGAGAGCACCTCCAACTAGTGCAGTGTATGATTGGTGAAAATAAGGTTTTCTTTAACGTGTCTTAAGGTCCCATTTAAAAAAAAATAAACAGTAGGTGTCTGATTTTGGACCAAAATACATTGCCTGCACAAAATCAAATCCACAATACTCTGGGATCCAAACTCATTTGGAGAATTTTGAACAGGCATCTGTGTTAACGCTAAATAAGATTTGGAATTTTGGATACATTTTTCAAATGGTGATACAGTATAAAGGTAGCTGGTAGATACCTGGATAAGGGACCCGTCCTTTAGTTGCCAGTTCTGTCAAAAGAACACCAAATGACCAGACATCCGATTTGATGGTGAAACGTCCATACAGGGCTGCCTCCGGGGCCGTCCACTTAATGGGGAATTTGGCTCCTGAAGCACAGAGAATATCAAATCAATATGCAAAGCATGATTTACCTTTGTTGGTATGGCACTCATTAGCTGATCACTCTACAAATACATTTCCAGCACTAGAGAGCAATGTTGCCATTTCCAGCACTACAGATACATTTTGCCATGCCTGCTTATTATAAGCGACTTTGGGCTTGTTTTTCAATAAAGTCGCTTATAAATATTGGTAGCTGCGGGTTGCATATTTTTTCTTAAATCGCAGATCTACAAGCTCACAAAGCATCCCAGAGCTTGTAGATCGGCCAATTTTCAAATAACTGACATATATAGGGTTAGGACCCCCACAGGACCCCCGTGTGTGTGTGTGTGTGTGTGTGTGTGTGTGTGTGTGTGTGTGTGTGTGTGTGTGTGTGTGTGTGTGTGTGTGTCGCTTCTTTTGGGCTGGCTTTCAGAGATCTGGCTGCTTGTCTCTCGCAAAATCTGGCAACACTGGTACAGATCTTTATGTCTTCCAAAGCACGCGTCACAACAGCTGGAGGTCAAGGAATGGTGTGGTGGAAGGAAGGCACAATGGAGCCCTACCCTGTCTAGCAGTGTACTCATTGTCCTCTATGAGTCTGGCCAGACCAAAGTCCGCCACCTTGCACACCAGGCTGTCTCCCACCAGGATGTTGGCAGCTCGCAGGTCTCTGTGGACATAGTTCATCCTCTCAACGTACGCCATGCCCGCCGCAATCTGGAGGGTGGCAGGAGAGAGGACAGAGAGAGAGAGAGAGAGAGAGAGAGAGAGAGAGAGAGAGAGAGAGAGGAAGGAAGTTCAGAATAAAGAAGAATACATTTTTACATTTACAGTCTGTGGTTTTAGCTGAATTGCCTGTTGAGGAAATATGGTGCGTGTGAAAGCGGAAACTGCTTTAATCACATGAAGCCTAGCGTGCCCTTTCTGTAGTCCAATGGTTTTCAACCTTTTTCATATCAAGGACCTATGCATTTGATGTATTACCTTGCTATTGTAAATCGCTCTGGATGCCTAAATTGTAAATTGTACAACCAAGGGGCATTATTTATTCAGCATTTGAGCCTCTCAGTCCCCAAACTTGGTACCATAGGACAGATAACACAGGCAAACTTCGACATTCTCTAATAGTGTATACTTGTAAATTAAGTAATCCAGATGTTTAACAATAATTTAACTCTTGAGAGCGTAAAATGAACACCAAATGGACACTCTATAAGGGTCCATTTGGTTACCAACTCGCCATCATTTAGCTGAGGATCCACCCCAGGGACCACTGGTTGAAAACCACTGCTGTAGTCTAGAACACGTAGTAGAGCCTATAGATCTAGTGTTGAGGCAAATACCAGCAGACCTAGTATAGAGCATGGTGGGACCCTGGTCCACTAAGTATGCATTGCAGTATGCGATTATTGTTTTCGTACACGGTGCCTTGTCGGCCACGGCTTGTGATTGGATGAAGTGGCTGTGTTCACTTGGACCGCGCAGAGGTGCCGAAAGTCAGGGGGACGAAGATTTACTATTCTGGCCCCCTGGTTTACAACTCGGACGGTGCGGAGTCGTCTCAAGCGGACTTTGCAACGCTCGACACGGCGACTCGCTTGCTTTAGCTCGCTTGGCGATGTCTCACGTGGATCAAGTCCGCTTGAGACGCCGCACCTCCGTCATCTCCACCGAAAACAAGCGCTCCCTTACACGGCATTGTGTAGGAAAACAATAATTGTGTACAGTATAGGGTTTAAGCAGTCAAAGTATTGCACAGTGACTGCTACTGAGGGTGAGTCTCAGGTTTACCTGCGATGCCATGTCTACCAGCTGAGGCAGGCGGAGCATCTTTCCCGCGTCTCCCTTAAGGAAGTCCAGTAAACTACCTGTGGAGGCAGGAGGTTTAGACCAGGGTTTAGAAACACACAACTGTGTAGCATGCAACAGAGAGAAGACTGCTCCCTCAACATTACTTACAAATCACAGAGCACCAATAAACACTAGGAAATTGGTGTTTTAGTGAACTGCACTTAACCAGCATATGCATTGTATTAACAGAGTCATTTAATCAGCTACCAAGTGTCCATAAATCCATGGAATGGCTATTGTATATGTCAGCGGATACTTAAACAAAGAGTGAATGTGGTGATGTGTGTTTGGAATATGATGTATGCATAGCTAAACAAGTTATATCACCATTATTCCATTCAACCCATCTGCTTAAATTTAGGAGGTAAAGACAGCTAGAGGCACGGTGTGTGTGAACACGTGTCATACACGCCTCATTAATCCAGAGCACAATCCTCTAGTCAAAGCTGAGGGCCAGACAACCACAGGCCAAATCAAATAATAACTCAAGTTCTCATTTATCCCCGAGTGCAGTAAACCTGCTCAACTGTAACAGACTTCTGATTCGTGCCTGTACTTCCTCATTTTCTGCACTGTACAAAATGTACTTAACGTGTTTTACTGTATATACAGGGATTAAAGCAAACAATTGTTAGGCAAAGTCATAATCTATGATTTGTGAAACAGCGTGAAAGGAGCACACTAGCACTGTTTCATAAACACAATATTTAAAATTAGGATGTTTTGATTGAGACTTTAACCTTTTATGAAAATATCAAAGATCATTATGGTTTTCTGGGAGATTGAACATGTATTCTATTTCTAATTTGACCACTTCAAATACTCTCAAAAATAGGCTATGTACAAGCTTACAATGCGTCGCCATGTGATGCGTTGTAAGCTTGTGGATTGCTGACTTCTATGGAATCCAAATGACTGAAATTCGTGGCGACCGAGAAGTATAATATGCATTTTCAACACATCGCTGATGTGCGACCATGACTCTCTTCACCTTGGCCCATGTACTCTGTGACGATGTAGATGGGCTCCTCGGACACCACGGCGTAAAGCTGCACCAGCTTCTCGTGTCTCAGCTTCTTCATGACCTGCGCTTCCTGGAGGAAGGCCTCAGGGGACATGGTGCCTGGCTTCAAGGTCTTGATGGCCACCCGCGTTGCACCATTCCATGTGCCTGCAAGAGCGCACAGTGAACATCACTCGCTTGCTAGATAGTGACACGACGTGTCACAAGGGTGAGTGTATCGTAGAAATAGGCGATGGCAATATATTCCACACAGTGAGAGTGTGGTGCTATGGACGTTAATGCAGATATCTCTTCTTTACGATCAGAGGGATATATAAAGAAGAAGCAATAAAACGGACAGACGGGAAGTGAATTTACTTTGACCTCTGCTGAGAAGGATGTCAATATTATCTTACTGGATATCTGCCGACGTTGGAAAAAAATCAGTTGATGAATTCCAGAAAATATGTACGGTCCTTACCCATCCAGACCTCTCCGAAGCAGCCCTGCCCCAGTTTGACGTCGAGGCGAAGGGACTCCCGGGGGATCTCCCAGGCGTCCCTGGCAAGACCCTGAGTCTGTGGCCTCGCCACAGGACACACGTCCGTCAAAGCATGACACAGTCCATCTGAGTGCTCTGGATGAGACAACATGAAGGAAAGAGAGAGATGAGGGAGTATGAACAAAACAAAGAGGGGAAAAACAGAGAGGCAGCTCAAGACAATAACAAGAACATAGTAGAACAAGAGAGAGAAGTCAGGTCAAGGACAATGCGTAACTGGGTGAGAGATATAGGGACAGTGGACAAAGAGAGAGGGGGACATAGATAGAGCGCCATGTCCAGGAAAACCATACTGTCGCTGTCAGGTGAAAACCTTTGTCAAATGGTCAGTACATACTGTACATACAGTACGTTCCAATGGATTCAGTGTAGTTATTTAGTCACAAACTCTTGTTAATACTTTTCATTGGTGCAAATCTTATAGAACCCACAGACATTGTTGCCACCTTTGTGCGACAATCTTGTATGACGAAGTAGGGCACTCATTTACAAAATAACGAAACATACAAAATATGGAGATATCAGGTTTCTGCCAGACAGCTATAAAAGTATCCAAATAAAGGAAATGTGGACTTATATGTTGTGCGAGTAGTACTCACTGCGGTAGTGGAAGACTAGCTGTTGTAGGCTGGAGAACTGCGTGCGGGAGGTGATGTAGAAACCGCCACTGTCCAGCTTCCTGATCTTGTAATGTTTAACATTAAGACCTTTGGTGTTGTCGTAGTCCAACACTGACAGGCAGTACGCCCCTGTGAGGCAAACACACAAAGCAAACGGCTCCTCTGTCATCATTATTGACAAGGTGCAAGATACAGTATGTCTCATCGGTAGGCTTGCGATCCTTAAGGGTTTCAGCGGTTCCGGTTCCATAACGATTCCCTCTTTACGGTCCGATTCCTTAACGGTTCCCTTTAACGATTCCTATAGGGCAGGGGTGGGCAACTTTGATGATGGAGAGGGCCACTATATTTCTACACTCACTCTAGAGGGCCACATTGCATATGGCAGAAACCGGGCATAAATTATTGCCCTACTCCCTATGTCACACACAAGTAGCAAAAATAGACGATCTACAAGCTCAAAACGCGTCGCTCAAGTCAAAACGCGTCGCTCTGCGACACGTTTTGAGCTTGTAGATCTGCTATTTTTGCATTTTTTTAAATTGGAATGCTGAATATTTTTTTGCAATTTTGTAATTGGAATCCAGATTTTCTGTTTAATTGCAAATGCATTTAGTTATGTTAACTTTATGAACTTAAATACAAATACATTAGACATAAAAAAGACAATAACATTTTAATACTAGTTAAGCTACTAATAGAGACTGAAATAAGTAAATAGGGTCATGTTTGCATGTTTGGAATTTTAACAGCAGAAATCAATATCAGTATTCCAATATTAACCTGTGGGCCGCATTAAATGAGGGTCTGTAACTCTGAGAGTGTACAAATGGAACCAAATGAACCCTCAATTTGTACACTCTCAGAGTGTACACACTATGATGGTCCTTGAAAGTTAACATTTTTGAGAACCACTGGTTGTAATTGTATAGCAGACATCCACGTACAGTACCAGCTCTGACAGTGTGACAATGGCTCCAAATGTGATGGAACCGATTCTGGTTCCTCAATAATGTATCCGGTTCCAGGGCCCAAACCTAACCATCATCATCATCATCAGGTGTCAGGGAACATGATTTGTGACAGGCCAATAACCCCACCCCTCCATATGCGTATGCGCGCGTGCACGCGCGTGTGTGTGTGTGTGTGTGTGTGTGTGTGTGCGTGCGTGCGTGCGTGCGTGCGTGCGTGCGTGCGTGTGTGTGCATGCGTGCACACTGCACACCCATTCGAAGAACAGAGATTTACAACCAGGGGGGGAAATCCTGCACTCTCCTAGGCTGACCTACTTCAGTGATTCACCCCTATCCATTCACAAGCACCCGCTCCGCTGTGGTTACATTCCTTCTCCGCCCACATTCCCCAAAAAGAAACCCTCCATAGAACTCGTCTACGTCACAGGGATTTCAAAGTGATGGCAGAGCAACGAAGACACACACACACACACACACACACACACACACAACTGTGCCTTGGGCCTGGAGAACAAAGCAGCAAATGCCAACTTCATTTCAAAGCAGCAAATGCCAACTTCATTTATAATATTAAGCTTGCATCAAAACTCTGAGCCCCTAAAGTTCTGCCTCTTCTAAAAGTAAAATCCCAGCTGCAATGCGGAACAAGATGTTAGCTGCCAGGGACCAGACAGACTCAAAATAATGAAGCTAGCTTCTGCCCACAAGGTTGGATTTCGAAGCAGACAATTAAAGATTGTGAGGATGTCACCTCTCTATGGAACTGCATTTACAACATTGTTAAAACATCTTCATCTAATGTGGAGCGATGCAGTTTGATTACAATCACTACAAATTTCACTCCAATTCACTCATTTCAGCCAAAGATGGTCATGCAGCAGACTTAACAGATTGTCCTGTGCAACTAGCAGAACAACTCATTGACACAATAACAGACTTCATAGTGAGCAGCACAGTTCGCAGGACCGTGTGTCGTGTCGGCAGTCTCTTTGCTCCCACAGTTCCATGTTCTCACCTTTAGTGGTCTCGCTCTCCCTCACCAAGAATGTTCCTCGCCTGTTCTGCAGGCTCAGGAGGAGCCTCTCCGAGTCCCGCCGAGTGATCTTCCCAAAATACCACCTGCCGAAGTGGGCCAGAGAGAATAATGTATCAGCGAGACGCTACCACTGAGCAGCTGAAAGCAGTTTGGCGGGGAGAGATGGTTTTGGCTGGGCTCAAAGACACCATGTGGTGGCACATTTTAAGATGGCACATGAGAAGATAGTCTATATACTCTGCATTGAAGACTATACTCATTTACATTTATGTTGGTTCTGTCATCACACTGCCGGTAGAGACAACTGTAGATCAGGGTCAACTCAGATCAACTTTCAACCAGTCATCCCTATTTCGGTAAATTATAGGTCTTACTTTTTAAATTGTATTCATTTATTTTTCACACATTTCTAAAATACCTTAAAGCTGCACTAGGCAACTTTCCTGCTCTACCTTGGTTTGAACCTGGGTCTCCTGCGCAAGTGCTGACATTTTTATCACTGAGCTAGTAGAGCTTGACTGCTTGCTCTGATCGAATTGAATTTTGACCCTCAAAATGAGTGTCAAACCAGAAACAGGATTGTGTCAAAGGTCGTGTTCAACCTAGACACAGGATCTAAATGTCTCAAAGAGCAGGGATACCAAATACAACCACCCGAATTATACAAGTTATATTGTATTAACTAGTCTCTGTACTACTCTACAATACAGATTGACTGCAAAGGAAATAAGCTGCTGGTTCTCTTGACTTTTATCCTTTTGATAATGGTGTGAGAATGCATGAATATTATGTTTAAAAAAGAAGTAGGCTATTTCTGCTGTGAGACAGGTATGCCTGAAATGTTCGGCTGCCCATTGCCTTGGGCTCAAATACTTTAAAAACCACTGCCCTACATCATACAGCGTAAACGGATCATCCTACAGTATAATACTTGTGTATTGTGAATTGACACCACAACAGGATGTTGCTGTGAAAACTGCCAGGGGTCTCGGTGACAAAATGATAAGGAGCTGTGAGAGAAAGAGAGAGGTAATGTACTCTTCTGCTTGAATGGAGTCAGATGGAGCCACGTAGTTGCTGGGGATGTAACCACTCTCTCCTGTCGTCAGGGAGCGAGCCAGCCACCAATCCCCTTCCCTAAAGCGGAGAGGGAGAGGAAGAAGGAGAGAGAGATAGAGGGGGAGAGAGAGAGAACAGACAGAGACAAAAAGACAGAGAGAGAGAGAGAGAGAGAGATATGACAACCTTGATGACGCAAATTGACTGAGACAGCCATAACATCTTTCGGTTCATCCAGAGGTTAAACACTTTATTCCCCTTTGAGAGACATGATTGATGAAGTTAAAGCCCCTTCCCAACATACAGAAGTGCTGTGACTGCACCGTGGACCACGAGGGGGCCAGAACATTCATTCTGTTACGGCTTGACGAAAATAACACAATTGTGAAGCGTCCCTTACGGTTGCTGAATACCCAATTAACACACCCGTCTACAAGTACAAGCACAGTGTGATCCTTCCTGTGAAGAGCAATAGGTTGCTGCTGGTAGCGCAAAGAGATGAACACAGTGCTTGGTGTTCATAGCAACTGCACCAAATCATTATTCATCAGTGACCCAAACTTACAAAAAGACATTATTAATGAACCAATTCATTATTAACTACTACAAACGCATAACAAAGAGTCCCTGTGTTTGTGAAACACCGCAGCACACACACTACGAGCACCACGGAGTGACTTGGAAAGATCACTGCCATGGTGGTGAGGGCCTGTGATACTTCTACTACATTTTATCAAGTGATAGTTGTACTAACCTGAAGCTGTACTTTCTCCTAGGAAAAACCATGAAGCATGAGAAAGAGAGAGATAACAGAGACAGCAGACACATCAAAACAAAGCAGAGAGACACATCAAGCCAAGCTGCAAAGCAAAGACCAGTGGTTCTCAAACATTTTCACGTCAAGGACCCCAACATAATTATGTGAAAGATTTTGTGCCAGGAACCCCAATAAGAAGATTTGTGTTTTAGAAGACCCCCCCCCCCCCCCCCAAAAAAAAAAGGAAATAGCAGATCTACAAGGTTACAACAGGTCACATTGTTGTTACGCATTGTGAGATTGTAGATCAGCCATTTTCAATTAGGCTAAGTATAAAATAGTAAAATAGTAGTACGCTATATTAACCAATTTAGCAGGGGACCCCCTGAAATACCTCCGTCCGGATCCCTGGGGGTCCCGGGACCACACGTTGAGAACCACTGGCATAGACAGACAGGTAGAGGGTAGGCTATCAGATTATGCAGCAAAGGACTTTGCACTGCAGTATGGCATCAACAGACTATCAGTGGCACCTTGTCTTTTGGCAACTGTGTCTATTGCAGTATTATTCACAAGATCTTGTTTAATGATACGTTTTAAACTTAGATCCCTTTATAATTCTATACCATTTTAGTTGCAACATGTATAATGGAAGACGGAGAATAACTTTGTTGCGTTATGACATTTTCCATGCAATTCATGGAAGATTGTACGAAAGATAACTCACACTTGTGATGTGACAGCGACATGACAAAAAATAAAAACGAAATAAAACAAACATTCTTGATATGACTTTTTATCAGTGAATTAAGTCACTGGTTTTATAGACAGTTCAGATAACCTTAAAGGGATGATGGTTGTGGTTAAAAGTGTGTCATGATCATGATCTCAGGGAAAGCTAGGGGATTTGGGGATTTAGGAGAAGTCTTGGTTCTTGTTTTTTGTTTTACTGTGCATGTGGAAACATTCTGTCCATGTCACAGAATAAATGTTGTATTCTATTTGAATGGATATGACGTTCAGCCCACTAACATGGTCCCAGACTATAAATAAATACCATAAGGACAGACTTGAAGCAGGATGTCAGTCGTTGGATGGAGGCCACAGAAAACAAGATTGTTCTCATTCTCTACACCTGCGAGGGAACGCCACACCAGGTTGGTGCCTTAATGACTTAAATACACATACATATATAATGCTGTGTACCGCTGTAATATTTGCACTATACATTATTCATTTATTGTTGTGTAACAATTCTCCTACTCTGTCAACTCATTATCTGACTGTTACAATATGCACTGGTGTCCTATAAGAGAAAAGGAATGAAAAGTGGGCCTGGGAAATTTGTCAATATCATATCGAAAGTCACATTATCATTATATCATCCTAAGTCAGTGATTCTCAAACTGAGGGCCGTGAGTATATTGTATGTGGGCCCCCAACTAAAACACTCAGATTTTAATAACAAGAATACTTGGGGGGGAAGAAAAATGTTTGTAATTCTTCTTTGCAATTTTGAAAAATCTACATAAATATACAGTAAAGTGAGAGATGTCATCTTCTGAACATACCTGACTGGTCTAGCCATTCTATTATGTTTTACGCAATTGGTTATTAAATAGGTGTTACTAACTATTTATCTAAAATCACATTGTGTAGATATTTTGTGACAGCAGCAATAGTTGTCCCCACAATATTGTTATCGAGGTATTTAGTCAGAAATGTCATGATATTTGATTACAATTTACTATTACAGACACATGGTAAGGAAACTCAACAGACATGGTGAAGATTAGGAAATTGGTGCTGCGCCTGCAACTATCCATTATTTTCTTAGCGATATATTTTAGATTGATTAAGAAGCGTGTTCTTCTTTATATTTAAAAAAATGTATATATCAATGAATCGAACAACTTTCAAGCTTTATTCTATACTTTGTCACACAACACAAACATAGTGACATAGCTGATCTACAACATCACAACACATCGCAATGAGCTTAATAGGGATTGATTATTAATCAATTATGTTATTAAGTAATTTTTTTATGATTAAATCAATTTGTTTAATTAACTGTTGCACCCGTATATTGGAAATGTGACATTGTTCATGTAAAGCACTACAAAGGGGTCTGAAAGTTAAAGGAGCCAAAGCCATGATGCTGTCAGCCCCCTAGAGCAACAGAATGCATCATCAGAGTTACATTCTGCTTCTTTCTACTCAACAGATGGAGAGAACCAGACACTGTCACACTAACCTGCTCATGCTCCCACTCTGTGTGTGTGTGTGTGTGCCTGTGTATACACTTGCATCACTTTACTTGTGAGGTGCCAAGTGCCCCCAAAAGTATGGCAGAATTACAGAAAGGTATTGTGAGGACAAGAGGAATGGTTGTTTTATGGTAAAAAAAAAAGAAAGAAAAAAAGGGGGATAAGGTTAGACATTTAGAGGTCAGGTTTAGGGGTAGGGTTGGGATTCGTAACCGGTTCCAGAACCGTTTTTGTCACTGCCAAAGCTGGTTATGTGGACTATAATATGTGGGCTATAATAATTACAATACCGGGGGTTCTCAAACCTTTTAATTTTAAGGACCACCATAACTCTGAGAGTGTACACATGGAACGAAAAGGACCCGTAAGGTCAGAGTTACAAGTCCATTTAGAATCCCCTATAGGAACTGCAAAGGAATCGGAACGTTAAGAGCTAATCGTTAAGCAACCGGAATCGCTAAAATCTAAAAGGATCCCAACACTATTTAGGGAGAGTGGTGTATTGGTAGTGTCACGCTGTACCACGCTGTCCAGTATCTCTTTGAGCAGGAGCACATGCATTAACATAGGAACGAGCCTGGACCTCCAGTTAGTGTAGGTGTTGAGCGACATGCGGGTGACGTCATTAAAATAGCGTCTCCCCAAATATTAAATCACCAATGCAACACTGTCTAGGGGAGGTTTGGAGTTAGGCCTATGCCTGATATATACTTAGTTGCGTGCCGCTGTCATGCAATGAAAAAGGCGCATCTACAAGCTCACAATGTGTCACGCTGCAATGCACTGTGAGCTTGTAGGTCTGCAAATTTTGTCTTCAAATTCTATCCTAAAACGATGTCCTCACAAGTACAGTAAGACAGTGTGTATGTGTGTGTGTGTGTGTGCGTGTATGCATGTGTGTAAACTCATTCAGCTCAACACGCTTGTGTGAATGGGTGTGAACATGCGCTTGCGCATGCATCTATGAAATTGCTCATTTAGATTCATCTGCTAGCTAGATGACTCTATCTGCATCTGTGCCTGTGAGTGTATTTGTGTGGTGTGTGAACTCGAGCTTGATGTCTGCCATCCACAGAGAGTAAAACAGACAGATGCTGGTCATTTCTTACGTGTTGTTGACGATTTGCAACCGGTCGCCTTTCTTGAAGGTCAAATCAGATGCTGTCCGTGACTCATAGTCATACAGAGCCACAAATGTAGTGACACCTCCTACAAGGAGACAGGGAAACAAACACTCAAAACGCTGGCTCATGGAACAAAGCTACTTCCCCTTAAAATACTGTAAACATTAGCAGTTCAACTCCCACAACAAGGCTGGGCAATATATCAATACTACATATACAAGATATAGTCTGGGATTGTGGATATTGTGGCATTGTGATATGGCATAAGCGTTGATTTAATCACGTAAGCCTCATTTAAGCTCAATTTACTTTCTTTCATAAACTGAAATATTTCAATACCTAATCTGATGTGACGCTTTGTGAGCTTGTATATCTGCAATTTTCTTTGCCATCAAACATATAATTTTCCGAATGTCTGTCTGTCTGAGTGTCTGTCTGTCTGAAACAGCGTTTCTCCTCAGTGGCTGGAGCAATTGATCTGAAATCGCATCACCATTAGCATATGAACACACCTGACATAACTGTGAAGCCCGTTTGTCACTTTCACAAATCATATGCTGTATATTAGCATTTTTATGGTGTATCTACTATCTATTCTGCATCTAGCATGAGGCATATCTATTCTGCATCTAGCATGAGGCAACATGTTTAACCAGCTGTGTGTGTGTGTGTGTGTGTGTGTGTGTGTGTGTGTGTGTGTGTGTGTAGGGGGGGGGGGGGGGGGGTGGGGGGGGGGTTGTTGTCTGGCCCTGTTGCAGATGTTGTCCAAAAATCATGCAGATTGGTACACATCTCTGTAGCCATTAAACGAAACGGGTATTTCTTTTAATTGATGCTCCTACATATTATCATGCAAGCACCAGTTAAAGCTACTTTCCATCCCTCATATACTGTGTGCACAGTGCACACCCCATAACCCACACACTGCACATCATTTCGGAGCTCATATCTTTGAACGGGTAAGGGCTAGTTTTTGATAATTGTTAAAAGGAAAAATACAAACAAAACGATATTATCGTCACAATATCGATAGAATATTTGGTCCAAAATATTGTTTTATTTGTCCATAATCGCCCAGCCCTAATTGAATCACTGGCTGAGGGAACCAAGCTACTTCCCCTTAAAACGTCTCTACTGTATCTACGCATAATCATTCACATCCCAACTTCCACAATATAGACCTTGATAATGGTTCATTTTATTTACGGTGGCATAATCATACACAGCACTCACAAATGTAAACAAATGTAACTGTCTCTCCATTTCTATAACAGAACTGGCAAGAGCCTAATTGAGACATATTGACGTTTTACACAGATGGAGCCTGATCGGCCATGAAGGACAAAGTAATTGTATCTATGGCTTAACATTTTGTGTGTGAGTGTAGCTTTCAATCTTCACCTTCTAATGAGCCAGTGAGCTGAAACTGGGAACTCTCCATCCAGTCATCGATCCACTCACTAGATGCACGGGAGGAACAAGACGGCTAAGCCGGAGTGCCTGATCGCTCCACGCGGTGCTAAATTAACCTAGCCATCTGCCATGTCTAGACGCATTACAGGCTAATGTCTTGCGGTCTAATTTCACACTTTTCTACTTTTTCTGAAAGATGTTTGTAAAGTTTTTTCGTTTCATTTGTCACACAGAACAAACCCACTTCTCGTTTGACTTGTTCTTATTTGACATCTCTTCTATACTCAATTCCCCTATATCACAGCAGAGTCTCTCATGCCGTTTCCCTTTCTCCTGAAAAACAACATTCTGTAATTATTCAAAATACCCATTTCTTTTAAAGATTTTTTGGGGGATTTTATGCTTTATTGATAGGACAGTAGACTGACAGGAAATGGGGGGAGAGATGGGGAGTGACATGCAGCAAAGGTCGTCCGGATCGGGAATCGAACCGGCGACGCCGCCAGGCATCCATGCCTATGTGGCAATGCCTAAGTGGTATGCGCCTGGACCAGTAGGCCAGCGGGCGCCCCTCACAATACCCATTTCAATATTCCCCTGTAATACAACCATCCCACTCCCCAAGTGCGTTGCAATGCGTACCTGCCAGGGGCCCTCTATGAGGGGACGTGACTGTGCCTGTGTGATCCACGCCTCCGAAGAGAGCCATTTCAGGAGTGTTTGTCGGGGCATGCTGGTGCCCCTGCCCCTGGTGCCCTCGCCTGCCGGTCCCCACAGCAGGGCTCCTGTTGGGGGTCTGGGTCTGCTGAGAGGGGCCCAGGTGGTGGAGGTGCCCGCTGTCTGAGCCGCTGCCAATGGTGCCATCTAGACTCATGGAGCGCTGGCCCGGCTCCTTGGGCTTGCTCTTGCCCGCCCCCATCTGCAGACCTGCGGGTGGAGATCGGACAGACAGTAGGTAGACGGAATGATGGAGAACGGGTCGCGATGCAACCCGCTTTGAGTTTAATTATAGATACTATAACTAGTAAGACGCCTTAGGGCGACATGCAACCTCGCCATAAAGGACGAGGTTGCGCCACTTCTTGGCCATCTGGCCAGTGATGTATATCGGACCAGTTACCCATATATGGAGACCCCTGGTACCCATATGGAGACCCATGTACTGTATATGGTACATCCCTTTTATGCCCATACTGTACATGGAGATCCCTGTCTGAACCAGACACACAGATATGGGCTGTCTTCCTCCATATGGGCATTCCCATATGAAGTCCTGTTAGATATGGGCTTAATATTGATGACATCAGGGATCTCCATATGGGCATAAAAGGGATTCTGTTAGAGTGGTTCCCATGACATCACAACATACAATACCTTTTATGCCCATACATGGAGATCCCTATCTGAACCAGCATGTCCTGGCCAGTGATGTATATCGATGACATCAGGGATCTTCATATATGGGCATAAAAGGGATTCTGTGGAACACCCATATATGGACTCTCTCATAGGTGATGTCACCTGTGATATCACCTGTGATGTCAGTGATGTGTCAGGGGAACCACAGTGCCAGGCGTGACCTACAGACAGATACGCGGACAAGATGTGCCGGTTTAGAAAACTATTATAACTATTTCCACAATTAATATATATATATTTAAGTTATTTGTCATATCTGCCCTGTGCGTTTCTTCTTTATGAAGCCTAAAAGCCAAACAGAAATGTAATGTATTTAATATTTATTTATCAATGTTCAATGCCTTAAACACAATGAGGAAAAATTCATTGTCACACATGTCATGATCGTGAGAGTCCTACTTCATTCATGTGATTCAGTCAGTTAAACTGTGTCTGACTGTAGGAAGGGGAGCTTGTTGTGATGGCAACTATTCATTCTCTCCCTGGGAGAAAATTCCAGCTTTTAGCTGTGCAGTCATTCATTCAGGCCATCCTTTCCCCCTCCATGCACATCAAAGTAAACATGAACCCTTACAGTTACATCTTTACAGAGACACTCAGGATTCTACTGTGTACTACTGACTGATAGTATCCTTGGAGTTCTTCCAGGCTTGTTTGCAACCGTTTAGAATGCAAATAAATCTGTGGGCAGGGCACCTTGAAACAGTCAACACACATGGTTTATAGATTCAAGGTCATGCCGTCTGTTGAGTCAGTCTGCTGCGAATCAATAAAGATCTGCTCAGGAAAACGATGATTCAAATGAAGGCACAGCAGGTTGGAATAAAACAAGTATACTGATGCTACTGCTCCCAGCAGATAAGGAGAGGTGTACTGTATTCCAGTCTATTCCCTGCTTCCACACTGAAACAAAATGCCACTATTATGGCTATTGGATATATATAACACGTCCATTTCCTGTTATCAGGGGCACGGTGCTTTATAGAATACACATTATAGATACAATTATAGATCTTGATCTTTTTCTTACCAAATACCTCAATATCAATATTGTGACTACTGCATGCATCTTCTGTTGACGATAATACTGTATAGGAATACATATACTGTATGTTTCAAATGATTCACAAATAGCTTATCTACAAGCTGAAGCTCACCATGGCACGCATTGCATCGCGTCAAATTTTTAAATCATAAAACAGGGCTTAAGTAAATTACAACCAGGAGAAGACAACACTTATGGCACATCAAGATAGTACGTTACTGGGGAAAAAAACATGCAATATCAGGTCTCATAAAACATTATGTATATAATTATAATATTGATATGTTGCCCACAAGTATGATATACAGTAAATACACCAATCCTTAGACGTTCTGTGGTGGTGACTCAACTGGAGTAGTAGACCGTTTCCGGCCAGTTGGAACAAAGCCACCACGGTCACCACATGGTCTGGCGCCTGTTCCATTTGTGAATGGTGGCCTTCTCTGTTCCAGACAGATTTGATGCGGTCAACATGTGAGAGCGTGAGAGCAGCTGTTTCGCAGCGCAGAGTGAAGGCTCTGTCTGACGCCCAGTCTCTCCCACTCAAGTTTTGTTTCACATCCTTCTTTGCAACACGTGCTGTATAGCCTATGCGTACGCATATACAGCACATGTGCATGTAAAAAGAACACGTAGTAGGTGGGTGCTCTGTATCAGTGTTTCCAATACATTTGTGGGTAAATATTCTTTTAACATTTCCTACAAGAATGAAAGAAATAGTAAAAATAGCAGATCTACTTGCTCACAATGCGTCACAGTCACGCAGGTAAAGGGGCCCCTAACAGATAAGGAAAGGCTCCTGCTGAGTGAATGTGTGGGCAGATCATTGTGTGTACAGTGTGTGTGTCTGAGTGACGACTTTAAGCTTACATGTATGAACACGCAGGCTTTGATTCCCCCCCGCCAGGCTGTGATAACCCCCCAGTCGGGGGTTAACATATCCCGTGATGAGGCATCTCTGACTCACACAGAGACGAGCCCAGAGTAGAGCCTGCTTGACATATCCGTTTACAAGATATATCTGGCAAAGCGATATATCGGCCAGTATTTGACTTGGCATCGGTGCTACTCTTTTTTTACCTTTAAATATTTGTCAGAAATAGATCTACAAGCTCACACAACACATCAGAAAATGTTATGGCTGGATTGGTTCATTAAATCAAGTTCAGTGTGTGTGTGTGTGTGTGTGTGTGTGTGTGTGTGTGTGTGTGTGTGTGTGTGTGTGTGTGTGTGTGTGTGTGTGTGTGTATTTTATATGTATTTACTTGTTTGCTTGTTCATTGTCTAATCATGTTGAAGTATAAAGGAGTAGTTCACCAAAAAGGTGACTTATTTTCTATTAATTACACAAGTCATGAAGCCTCTTTTTTTTTTGCCTACTTTGTTTTGTTTAATTTGATGAATGGCTTGAGTTGACTCTGCAGGTCATGAAGTTATTGTCTTAGGAATGTGACAAAAATAAATAAAAGAAACAATCTCTATGAATTCAAGGCTTCATGTAGTGTGTAATTGATAGAAGAAAAGAAATAAGTTAATACCAGAGACGGCTGCTACTCGCTACTGGTACATGAAAACACAGCCTATCCTTACCTCTCCCTGATCTTTCTATTGTAAATGCCATTTATTTTTGTTTTTTACGACAGTTTTTCTGATGTTATATATATCTCCTGAGTCCTGCATAATACTATGTTCCATCTGTCTGTCATTCAATGTTATAAGTTAAAAAGGATCTCAATTGAAACAAGTCATAGGCTTTCTTGGGCGTATCCTTTTAGTTGACCGTGTACCTTTTCCTATGCAAACTTCTAATACATTTATTCTTCAACCAAACCATTTATTGTATTATTAGCATAGGCTATTTCTTAACTTTTGTATTGATCATAATGTATGTTTTAGTTTGTTTCTTTTAATTTAAATAACAATAAAATAAAATAAAAACGTCAGTAATTGGTGGGCTGTACTCTCCAAAACTGGGAGGCTCCGGTCGAGGCTCTAGCTAAAGTATCCCGCGAGGCAACTCTGTGACTCATGCAGAGATGAGTCCAGAGAGGCCAGCAGAACAAGACGGGTCAGTGCGGGCAGAGCAGAGCGCTCCATTAGGCCAGTCAGCCAGGATATCCCTGCAGCATCAGTAATGGACTTGCATGGGACTGTCTGGTCGGTATACTGCCCCCAGCTACAACTGGCTCACTGTGGATTGGAACACAAACCCCCTGTTATTTAAGGACAAAGGTTGGTCTGGGGGACGCCACAGTATGACTCAACATGGGGGGGGGGGGTCTGTGTGACCTATTCATCACGCCGAAGGAGACCATCGTGCAGGAAATACTTAGCAGTCGGCTCTTAGCAAAGATGAGGTTGTGTTGTTGTGTAAATGTTTTCTAAAATTAGGAATATCCAATTATTATGGCAGGTAATTAGGTTTCATATTATTGCAGTCGCGGTTACAATCAAAACCTCCACAGTCAGTCAGTCATGTCACACTTTTCCTCTGCTCATATTTCCGCCACTGTTGCCCCGATCCATGCCAAACTCCCTTGGCTGATGACCTTGGCTGCCAAACCACAACCTCTACCTCCACCCTGATCATTTCTCACATGGCCCACTTCTAGCGCCACCATGAGGCCGAAATCACAGCGGTACACAGTATCTCTAAAGTCAAGTCATCAACATTGATCTGTCCCATTTCCCATATTCCCTCCTGATACCATTGCCTTCTAAAGTTTGTGTATGCGACTTGACGGTTGCTTATCTCCCGATTAGGGAGTATAAATGGTGTTACATTGTGTCAATAAATAAAGCAATTTGGTTTGTTTTCATGCCTGTAGTTATTTTTGTTGAACTATCATTTAAGTTTTCTTCAAACAATTTAATATCATATTTAGGAAATAAACAGCTCTTTATGTAGGCTACATGTGTGCACGGTGCTATGATGCTAATGAGACTACTGCGGAAGGGCATTATGATTGCGCATCATGCAACAGTGAACACGATCTTTTGGGGTGGAATACTCCTTCAAATGTCAGACTGACATCCACTTGTGGCAAATGTATATACTGTCATACGACAGTGTCCTGTGGTGAAAATAAATAGCTGATCCACAAGCTCGTTGTGGGACACCGTTGTATGACTATGCATACACCAGGCTTGAGGCTTTATACAACTCATTTAACATCCTTTGCCTCTGCTATGTCAGTTATTTCAGCCCGACCTCTCTTCAAAGTGCTGTCCATTTGAACTGTTGGCCCATGGCATGTTGACTGTTGAAGGAAAGGCTTTCCAGAGCAGTGGGCCTTTCTGAAAGGTCTTTCCCCAAGGACTTAAACAGGGCCTATTAACGATGACCTTGCTGCCTCACAGCACCAGTATTGCTCAGTGACCTATAGCAGCGAGACAAGTGCAGGGTTATAGAAATCAATTGAAAGTCAAGAAAAGGCAGCAATAACAACAGATAGCGAATGTAAACATGCAGTAGTAGAACTACTTTGTGGGGATCATCAAACAGCTAGAGGCTACAGTTAAATCTATATGTATGAACTTGAGAGGCAATGCAGGAAAATACCAACGGTTCTCAAACAGCCAAACACAGTCTACAGCAGTGGTTCTCAGAAGGTGGGGTCCACAATATCCCAGGGCGGAACATTTTCCCAAATAATAGCAGATCTACAAGCTCAAAACGTCATGGTTAAAATGGAGTTTGAAGTTACCATGGATGTGTATGGAGGGGCCCTGGATGGTCTGGTCTGATAAAAAGAATATCAAATATCTAAATATTGAATCAATCAAATTAAAAACTGTCTAGGATGTTCACAAAAGCCTGAGTAGACGATAAAATGACCAACGTTTTTTTCTTTTTTTTTTAAGTGTAATGTTCCTTCAAGTGGTACCGGAGAATCGGAGATGCAGCTCGGGAAAAGAAAGTGAATTGATCCCAGTGCATGACGGAGGACAATTTCACGATAAATGTACTCTCCACGATACGATTATTGTGAGTGTTTTTTATCACGATAAATGATAACAGCGATTATCGTCCCATCCCCATTTGGTTCCAGGCCATGGGGATCCATGGCCTAATGCATGGGGCTCCTAGAAATTAAGAAGTTTAAGAATCACTGGTCTAGATACACTGTCCTCCACTGGATGTTCACCAGTCATAAAAGGCTAAGGCCTAAGGCATAAAAGATCTACAACCTCACAACACAATACGTTCTGAATCTTGTAGATCGTCTAATTTCAGGAAATATATTTGGTGTAGAGGGGAAAAGATTTAGGGGACCAAGTACAGACCCCTGGGGTACCCCAAGTACTAACTAGGGTTTTAACAAGTTAAAAACACATTCCAGCAGGCGTCAAATGCTGATTGCTCAGCACACTTCCGTGTGCGTCACAGAAACGGAAGTTCGGTAGGCCAATCAGAGGCAGGTTGGGGGCGGGTCATACCGTAACCATGGGTGCTTTCAAATATAGGAACTGAGCGCACTGGTGTGCCCTCTGGTCGTTCGTTTATTTGAACGCACCCTAGATTCTGACAAGTCCCGGGAAAAGACGCACTGTGATTGGCCATTATTCACTTTGGTACCGCACCCTGCCACTCAAAGTGAATAATGGCCAATCACAGCACGTCCGCCTATCCTTTTTTACAGGTCGCTCGCCTCCACAGAACTGCAGCGGCGAATGAGGCATCTAGCTTTTTATATCTACTAGTCCTTACCCGTTCAAAGATATGAGCTCTGAAATGATGTGCAGTGTGTGGGTTATGGGATGTGCACTGTGCACACAGTATATGAGGGATGGAAAGTAACTTTAACTGGTGCTTGCATGATAATATGTAGGAGCATCAATGTAAGAAATACCCGTTTCGTTTAATGGCTACAGAGATACTGTGTACCGATCTGCATGATTTTTGGACAAAATCTGTAACACCCACCCACCCACCCACCCACCCACACACACACACACACACACACACACACACACACACACACACACACACACACACACACACACACACACACACACACACACACACACACACACACACACACACACACACACACACACACACACACACACACACACACACACACACACACACACACACACACACACAGCTGGTTAAACATGTTGCCTCATGCTAGATGCAGAATAGATATGCCTCAAGCTAGATGCAGAATAGATATAGATACACCATAAAAATGCTAATATACAGCATATGATTTGTGAAAGTGACAAACAGGCTTCACAGTTATGTTAGGTGTGTTCATATGCTAATGGTGATGCGATTTCAGATCAATTGCTCCAGCCACTGAGGAGAAACGCTGTGACAGACAGACACTCACTCAGACAGACAGACACTCAGACAGACAGACAGACATTTGGAAAATTATATGTTTGATGGTCCATGAGCTGCCGTTCACCAGGAACCCAGTAGGAATGTGGAAGGACCAGAATGCACCACTCCTCTGAATGCCAACAAGCCTCTATACGCTTTGAAATCCTGAGTGTTCATTTAACTCTCTGACAGTGAGTGTACAAATGTAATCAAATGGACGCGTGTCCTAAGTGTCCATATGGTTACATTTGTACACTGACCGCTCTTTTACAAATTGATAACTTGATACAAATGTTAATGTGTAGAAATGGAAGGGGGGGAAAGGAGATTGGATGCTATGGTGTGTCCGTGCTTTTATGCAGGGACCAGCATCACATTTATCTCAGTAGATGCCCATGATTCTGCCTGGCATCAAGAGCATCAAAGCTGTGAACGCAGGGAAAGAGAGAGAGAGGGGGGGGGGGGGGGGGGGGGAGCTGGCTGTCAATGTGATTAAAGCTGCATGGCATTGGAGATAGAACGTTGGGTGGATCTGATCAAAAACCCGGGAGAATAAAGACTTCATTCATTGGCGGCTTCTCGAGCGGGTTATTTACCCCTAGAGTAGTCCCACAGTGGAATTCAAGAACACTCCAGTTCACTTAACTGCTACTCCAACCTGTGTTTTGCTGTGAAGGTGTGTGTGAGGGTGTGTTTGTTTATTGACTCATGCCTTTTTAGAGATAATCTGTAGAACCACATTGGCATGTGTATTAGAGAGTGACAAAGGAAAGAGAGAGAGAGCTTATTAGATGCCCTACGTAATGCAGGTTTAACAAAACAAACACGACAAGTCACAAGTATTAGTCAGTACAGTTATTTGTAATTTCACCATAACCATAACAATAATATACCCATTTGCCTATTGGAAATAAGCACCACTATGTGACAGAAATGGTCATGGTCATGGAAACAAACAGTGGTTCAAACTTTCCGTCCAAAACCATATGGCATAGCTTTCAGGTCACCTTTTAATAACCAACCCCTTTATCTATACCACTATATTTGAACCACTGAATTCTTCTTTCAAAAACAACACCACCCATATTGCTCTCTATTCGTCACATATGGCTGTGACAAACTTCACTGAGTCATAACAGATTGTAACTGTTCCCAATTTTGCTGCAGCAAAATAAGAAGCTTCAGCCAATGTCTCTTTGTTATAGGACAGTGGTTTTCAACCCTTTTCATATCAAGGTCCATTATTTATTCAGCTTGTGAGCCACGAACCACCATTTGATGAGATTTAGCTTCTCAGACACAAAACTTAGAATATTTTGTTGTCATTGGATAGGATTGTGTCCACGATCCCATGCTGTATAGCATAGGACCGCTAACAGGTCAATCAAAATAACAATTTCTGTAATTGCGTAGACTTCTTGGAAGTAAAGTAGGTGTTTAACAATAATCTAACTCTTGAGAGCGTAAAATGAAACCAAATATTTGGTTTCAATTCACGCTCTCAAGAGTTAAAAATCTATAAGGATCCATTCCATTTGGTTACCAACTCTCCATCCTTTAGCTGGGGAACAACCTGGAACCCCCTCAAGGACCACTGGTGGTCCCCAGACCACTGGTTGAAAACCACTGTGATAGGACAATTATAATACCAGTCGTTTTTTCCTCTCTCTCTCTCTCTGCCCTCAGAGGAAGCTCACATAACAGAACCAGGGAGAAGAGAAGACATTTGCGCATCAGTGTTATGTCCGACCATGAAATGTGAGGGTCACGTGAATGGCTATATAGCTTACATGGATTTGTAATCCTAAAGAAACATCACATGCACAGCACAGTTGCACACACAATTCTGCTAAATATAACACAGGGGTCACAGAGCATGCGCATTAAAATGCTCCATGTTCATTTAACTCAGATGAGTGTACGAATGAAACCCTATGGGTACTTAGTGTTACCACTAATCTAAGTAGTGTGTGCTGTGAATGAAGCAGGTCAAAGATAAGCACTCAAAGAATAAAATAAAAATGAACTGCAAGTGTAAAGATCTTTTGTAAGGGGCCTACAAGGGGGCTGCCAAATCCTTGTGTGATAGGATAATTCTTTTAAATGAACAACTTGAACCCTCACATGCCTATTTCGAGGACAACTTTAGCCAAAAATAGCTGAGCTTATATATCAGCTTATTTTCGGCAAATAGGTTTGGTGTAGAGGTAAGAAAAAGAGCAGACCAAGTACGGAGTGAAAGGTCAAGTTTACAAAATATCGATGATTCAAGTGGTTAAATGTCTGAAAACACACATTAACATGAATCCAAAATAGACTGATGACAGTGCTGTCAAACAAGTCTATGAATCTACCTATGAAATCGATGAAAATCTCCATCACACATTTATACAATATGTAGAGGGGGTCCCTGCTTCATCTCTCTCTCAGCTAAGGGGTCCTTGGCCTTAAAAACGTTGGTTTATTGTGCAGAACACACATCCAGTAGTCTACTGCTGTCTGAACACTAGCAGTGTCAGGCTGCTTCCACGCTCTTATTCTCCTGGATCATTTAGTTGACCCCTTGCTCTCTGGGAAAGCCTCTGTCTGTATATCTGACTGGCTGTCCCATCTGATTGTACCCTGTGCCACAGGCTGCCACACACACCGAAAATGACAGCCAAATAGTCAGAGGCCTTAGGGAGATAGAATGGTAATTTCGTGCAAATCAGTCTAAAAGCGCCAAATTTTGCACAGATGTAGCCCAGGGCATGCTCTAATGATTTAGCTAGGGCGCCCGAGTCGGCGACCTTCGGGGTCGCCACAGCGGCCAAATCAAGTTTCTATACACTGTACTACAGGAGGATGTGAGGGGTCTAACTAGGGATTTGTCATGATTCTGAATCCATTGCAAGCATTTGTTTTGAACAAAAAAAACATTCCTTGGGATATAAATGGCCCCACAAAACGATGGTTTAGTGATGACTGATGAGTCATCACTTTTCACAGTTTTGGGCCGTTTTGTGGGGCCATTTATAGCCCAAGGAATGTTTGCAATGGATTCAGAATCATGACAAACCCCTAGTTAGACCCCTCACACCCTACTTAAAGCAGACCAACTTGATTTGGCCGCTGTGACGACCCCGAAGGTCGCCGACTCGGGCGCTCTAGCTAAATCATTAGAGCATGCCCTGGGCTACATCTGTGCAAAATTTGTCACTTTTAGACTGATTAGCACAAAAAACCCTAAGGCCCCCGACTAAAAGCCACGCCATGAGGATGAGAGGAGAGTAGTAGACCACAATGTGTGGCTCACAGCCGATAATAAACTTCCTTCCGTTTCTGGTCCATCTCCATAAGAGACAATGAGGAAGGACTGTGGACTGATTAAGTCTCCTTCCACATGGGAGGGGGGAGGGGGGAGGAGGAGGGGGACTGTTGGAAAGGGACACAGGAGGAAGAATATGGTTCCAAATTGAGACATCCAGGATTTGGGGGAAGAAGAAATAAAGAGGCCTATTCTGGCAATAATAGCAGATGATTGGTGTAGTAGAGTAGACCATAGTCTGATTTCAAAGGGACATCAAGGGTAATAAAAGATACAGATGATAGCACGTATCAGGGGTCTTCAACAGGGGGTCCGGGACCCCTAGGGGGTCCCCAGAGTTACTACAGGGGGTCCTCCAAATCTTTGAGTGATAGAAACCTTTTTTCTACTTTTTACATTAACCACTTGAACCCTAGCGTCCATATTCTGAGAACTTTAGAAAAAATAGCAGATCTACAAGCTCACAACGCCTGAGAGCTTATAGATCGGCTATTTTTGACAAAGAGGTTTGGTGTAGAGGGGAAAAAGAGCAGACTAAGTACAAGGTCAAGTTTTATGATGGTTCAAGTGGTTAAATATCTGAGAATACAAATTGACATGAATCCAAAATATACTGATGATTGTGCTGTCAAACAATGGAATGTATGAACAGGTGGGGGTCCCTGCTTCATCTCTCTCAACTAAGGGGTCCTTAGTTGAGAGAGCCTAAAAACGTTGAAGACCCCTGGCCTATATACTATATCAACTAAATAAATGTTAGAATATTGATTAATAGCATGCATATTAACCCCCCCCCCCCCCCCCCCCCCACACACACACACACACACACAGACAGACAGACAGACAGACAGACAGACAGACAGACAGACAGTGTAAAAAACATTTGCATAGTGAAAAAGGTTCACAGGCCTACTTGATATATATATTTTCCTATTACACATTCCCCTTATGAATGAGTAGGCTACATTATAATGTTATGATGTAGGCTACTATGGCCTGAAGGCATGACAGTTTCTAAACCATTCTTTACAGGTCATATTAGTCAGATATTTTCGCCATTCCTAATAAAATGCAATTTAAAAGTAGCCTCTAGATATTTTCATACAAGTCGTGCCCCCTGATCAAAGCCCATTGTTTACATTAGCCCTGATTTATTCAAATGGTGCTTCCCATGTTTTTCCTCATTCTGTACAGTCAGTGTAGACCTCATTCCAGCTCCCTACTAGGGGAATCTGTTGAAACTTGGCCAAGGACCATAGTTGCTAGCCAAATATAAATGGATTAACCATGAATTAAATTCATTCACATAAATGTTGTATGGGATTAACACCGGTTGTTTTCAGAAACACGGGATGCTATATTCAAAGAAGGGGTGGGGTATTAGCATCTGTCAAAGTTATGGTCTTAAGCAAGCATCAGAGAGCATTAAAAAAACACATATTGACACCACTAAACCATGCTTGCCCATTTCATATCCAGGGATTTGTGAACGGGGAAAAGCCATATGCGACAACATGGTATGTTTGTGATCGTCTGTCTGCAGCCCACATACAGCGCCTGTCTGTGCAGCCAGCGCATATGCGGGCCTGATGAATCAAAACAGGTGCTGTTACAGCTCCATTTTGAATTTCGATGGCCAGTGTGGTTATTTTGCTAAAAAACTATGCCATTTTCCGCCCACATTCACGCGTGAGAAAGGCAATTCCCAGTTGTAGGCTACGCTGCATCATATGAAGACCGTAAAAATCGTCAACAAACGTAGCCTGCCCAGCTGAGCTGGCAGCCCGAGTGGCACTGGTCAAATGAATGAAAACAATGAGACAATGTAACCCACTTCAAAGAGATATCAAATCGCTCGGATACAATTGATTGAACACACACACCAACAACAAAAGGCCCCTCAATACTTTCATTCGTAAACGATGCCCGTTTTTCCCCACAAACACTCACCTCTAAACGCGTCTTGAGATTTATCCAAAAATCACAGACGCGCAGCAAGGATCGGAATCAAATTAAATTCTCGTCGCTGTCCTCATTAGGAGCAATTGAAGCGGGGATCCATCCAGCTCTACCGAGGAACCAGAGACCGATCAACGTTCACATTAGTTGAATTTGGGAAACGCAGAGAGAGAGGTCATGACGAGGATCGCATTGAGGAGCATAGGGCACAACAAACTCCCCGTGGTTGCCGCTGAGCAAAAAGCACCAGATAGCCTATAAATAGATTCCAAAATGAAAACACGGGATCCGATCCGATGCGATGAAGGGCTGCCTATCGCTGGTACACCGCGGTCAATTCATACGACGGAATCGTGTGCCACATTCGAGGGGTGTAGTGGAAACATGCCTTGTAGGGAAAAGACACGGCCAGCATTATGCATCACTGACGAAACGAGAAGGCGCAGATATGATAGGGGAGCCTGGATTACGCTCTTTACGCAACTAGGTGGTGTCAAGAATCACGTACTGCCGTGGAATAATGGGAATTTACGCACGTTATAGCTGTTCACAATTGCGTAGACTTCTTACGCACAAACACATGTGGGATGTTCGTTAGAGAAACCCCACAAGTGTGGCCAGTGTGTGTGACTTCGTGGTTGCAACCGACTTCAGGTGCAGGGATGAGTGTGGTAGGGGAGGATGAGGACGAAAGTGCATTTAATATGTAGAATATCTGCAGTGAAATAAATGGGTATCTAGAATCTGATGCTCAACCCTGCACAAATTAAAGATAGACATACTGGTTTGGTTTATAAATGGGGACTCAACAAAAAAGATTGATTGAAGACTTTATTAGAAGAAGTTTGCACAGTTTCATGACGGTACAGTTCACTGGTACAAGGTCTACTAAAAGGAGATCCTAGAAAAGCATAAGCTTATTTCCATAGGAAACCATTTAAGTATCTCATATAACATTGAATGACAGACGGATAGAACACAGTACTATGCAGTAGATATAGTCAGAAAAAAAGGTGGAAACAATTTAAAAATAAAAATACAAGAATTGACACAGTCAATATATAAGCTGGTCAGATGAAAAAAAAATGTTTTTTGAAAAAAAAAAAAAAATGTTTTTTGAAAAAAAAAATGTTTTGGAAAAAAATGTTTTTTGGAAAAAAAAAGTTTTGAAAAAACTCGGGCGTGCTCAAACAACAGTAATAACTGCGTATTACCTTACTGTACTTTACTGTACTGTATACTGTACCTCACTGTACTGTACTGTACATATTCTGTGTTCTATATCTATGAAGTCTGTGTTCTAGATCTATGAATTTTGTCACTCCCCCCCCCCCCCCCGTGTATGTGTGTGTGTGTGTGTGTGTGTGTGTGTGTGTGTGTGTGTGACTTTTACTTATAACTGAGTACATCTACAGTGCAGTATTGATACTTTTAAGATACTTTTAAAAAAACAAGTGTAAAACATTTGAGTACTTTTTCCAACAGCTACTTTCCCCCATAGCCTGGAGGACTCCTGCTAAGTTTACAGTTGCCATATAGCCTATTACTCTATAAATCTATCTGTGATGTCTGATTTTACTAAAACTAGCATGCTTATTAGGCAGTAGTGGGAAAAGTACTCGCATTCTTTACTTAAGTATCATACAAGTGGAAGACTTGTATTCAAAATTTACTTGAGTACAAGTATAAAAAGTATTTGTATTGAAATGTACCAAAAGCAGAAAGTACGCATTATGCAGAACTTAATGTAACCAAGGTGTTCAAATAAGTGTATTGATTGTAGGCATTTTCCAAAATCTTGTGGTATTTCACTGCTACATATCGTTCTAAATATATGCTTTCTTGTCATTTAGTACAATGAATGTGTTACCGTGTCTCTAGAAATGTGCTCATTATTTGTGAAGATACTAACTGTAATTCTCAAAGACTCGCATTGGTTCATTCAGCACATCGTTTTTGCTCTGTTTCATTTGATATTAAAATGCAACTCTAATTAATCTACTGTGTGGACACTGATCAGATGACAGGAAGAAGCAGCTCATCAATGAATGTACTTTGTGTTGCTTTTGTAAATTGTGTAGGGTACGATATTTTCATGACTTCACACCAAAGCCCATATCATGGTCATAGAGTTAAATCATTGACAACTTGCATACTCGTTCAGTTCATATGTTAATGCAGATGGTATGCAGATGGTGTGACACATCACCTACTACAGCCTACAACGATGCCCAGGGCAACACTGCATATTGTCTATAAATGGCTCACAGTTTAAATAACGTACGGTTTATTTGGACAATCATCTGTAACAGATGAAGTATAATTAAATACGACGTGATTAACGTTTGTTTGACATCCTCATCACAATTACATTGGATGCATCGCGTTGATTAAAGTGAATGGCTGCTATAGTTTTGCTAGTTTTCATCACCTAATCACCTTCCTTTCATAACCTAATCTCTACGTTTAGAATTGAAAGAAGAAAAATAATGTTAATGTTAGTATGAAGCTAATTATAAAGCTTAAATGGATGATGATGTCAACAATGACTTGTGAAAATCAAAGAATGATAGCCGATCTACAAGCAATCATACAAACATTTTGTACTTTGATGCCAATACTTTTGTACTTTTACTCAAGTATAGACCTCTCTTTTCTTCTGTTTCATTTATCACAAGCAGGCTGGCCACAGGCACCGCCTCAGTGTGAAGGAATGGTGCTCCCTGCTGGACAAAATATGTCATTACAGCAGTACAGATCTGGAGGGCCTGGCCAATGGATCATGAGCTCGGTGACCATGTGACATGGACAGCCAATCGGCAAATAGGTCCCCTAGGTCCCCTGAATGTCTCAGGACAATGTAATCTGTTTAAAGAGCTGGTCCTGCTGACCAGCTAATAAAAACATCATACAATAGGTAAATACAAAGAGGGGTCAGGGGAGGGTAGGGCTGGGCTATGTTTGTTTTTACCAGTTGCGAACGGCTGCTGCCTGTAAGTGGTTTTTCAGGGCGATTTTAAAGGATGCTAGTGATCCACTCTCCTTTAAGGCCTTCGGTAGGGCGCATAGCAGAAGAACGAGTTTGACCCTTTCTTTGAGGTGACTCTGGGTTGAACGTTATCTGTGGCGCTGCCTCTGGTGTTGTAATTATGGACATCCTTAACCTTTATAAAGTAGACACTGGTGTGAGTGGTGTCTACATATTGACGACAAGACAGAGACAGAGGAGAAAGTAGTACAGTCAGCTGCTGCATGGAGGCCACTGTGCCATTTTTGGAGGGACACAAGGCCAAACTGAGGGGCAACGATGGCCATGGCCTCCCTGAAATTCCTGCCCTGACAGTCACTATTATTAATACACCATATTGTGGTAGTTAAAACATGAATAGAAATCTATCTGTATTGTTGTGTCTGAGTGTAATAACAATGTTTAACAATGTTTTCTATTTTTCAATTGGGCAAAAAAAAAAAAAAAAAAGGTTAGGGACAGGTTATACACAAATTTGAAAAGCCTGAGTGTCCAGGCGCCCCACTAAGACCAGAGCAGACTATATATGAGTTGTTAGTTTTTCTTTGTTAAAATATTGTTATAGTAGTTGTTAAAGCCAATGGTACTATATTGTGGTACAGTTAAAATAAATGTAACCTTATTTTTTTGTATAAGTGTAATAACCATGTTATTGTCTCATTTGTGTGAAATATCGTACAATACCAGAATATTCGAATCAAATATGACTCCAGTTGATTCCTCACACATATTGACTTGATATAACAATTGAAAAATATATTGCACTAATTGTGGAAAAATTAATGCATAAAAAGGGGGGGGGGGGTCAATTCAGATTTTGGTCATTTTGGAAATAGGGCAATACATTATTATTTTTTTTAATCTGGTATCTTGACACTCAAACCAAAATTGTTCTTTAGACCATAATCTACAAATCGGAAGTAAAAATAAACTTTGACAAATTTAAAATGACTGAGTGTCCAGGCAGGCACCCCACCGGCCATATTGAGGACCAACACAGGTGTTCAATTTGTCTGATTGGCATAGAACAAATGTTCTACGTTAATCAAAACACCTGTGTTGGTCCTCAAAATGGCTGGTGTAGGACTACAAATGCAACCCATGAATATGTGACAGCACACAAGCGCGGTTTGAGATGCCCCATGACAATGCAGTTATAAGCATAGTACATAATATTATAGTGTAGATAGACAGGATAGAGCAGAGAGGGGATGATTATTGTGGGCTCGCTGAAAGCGGGCACACGAATGTTCTCCCAAATCTTTATAGTAAGTTTATTCTCCTCAAAACAGGCCGACAGTACAAAGGCAGGGCTTTTAGCCAATGAGGGAGCAGAATTCTTGGTGACATCACCACCAACAAGTGCGAACTGATATAAATAACAACACCCACATGAAATCTTTTCTAGTTTTTGAAATATTTAACTTTAAAGGGCCACTTCACCTCTGGGACAACCCGATCTTATTTTATTGTTGATCAACACAATTCTGAGTTATTTTTTGTGTTCAATCTGTTTTTTGAGATATTTAAGTATTTCAGCATGTACTAGTGATGCGTTTTGCATCATGCAAAACGCATCACTGATGATGCAAAATGCATCACTAGTCATGCTGAAACACTAAAATATCTAAAAACACAGATTGAACACAAAAACTAACTCAGGATTGTGTTGATCGTGTCTCAAACAACAAAATAAGATAGGGTTGTCCCAGAGGTGAAGTGGCCCTTTAAGCACCCAATGCCTTTCCAATGGGAAATAAGACTGGAGAGAGGAAGAGAGACCCATTAAGTATCTGAGGGATGTGCTCTTGATATACCATGGGTGAATATAATTTGTGATTAGGATATTTGCTGTTGGAATGTAACTGCTAAAGTCTGATGTATACTTAGTTGCACGCTGGTGGAGCATGCTGTAAATAGCTGATACAGTACAAGCTCACAGTGCATCACATTTGTGACGCCTTGTGAGCTTGTACACTTAGACCCAAATTGTTTAGACAGGGATGACACCAACGATGTCGAGGTGTATTTTACCGTCCCCACGGGTTTAGTGTAATAAATGAATATATGATCATGATCTAATTCTGACTCATACCATTTTATGCTCAACACAGGAAATAAATGATGAAAGTGCAGCGATAAATGTTTGGATATTTATTGGTCAGTTTGCAGATGAAATAAAAGAAATGTTGCGTCACATGGGGAAAGGGCCAATTTGTTCAACATATTAAAAAAGACAATCAACCCTCAACACACAAAGATTCATGACATTTTGCTCAAAATGTATAAGCTTTGTATAAAAGTATGACCAGAGACCAATGCTTAATATTGATTTAACACCAATGAAGGAGCAATTGTTTCAATGTAACACACACACACACACACACACACACACACACACACACACACACACACACACACACACACACACACACACACACACACACACACACACACACACACACACACACACACACACACACACACACACACACACACACACACACACTCTCTTATCTACCGCTTCTTTTTACTCTCTTTCTTTAGTTTCTGGCGAATCGGAGGAACGGGTCCTTTAGATTTCTTCATCTGTTCTGCAGTCTTCCCATCATTGGCCTCTGTTGTCTCCTCCTGTGGACCAATACACATTAAGCTTTAAACCTCCTACATGTAAACATAAACATTTCAGACATTTACAATGATACAGAAACTACCTAGCATTGCTATTCTCAGCATGTCATTATAGGCAAACGTTTGGCAAAAATAGTTCATCATTCGCCAAAAATAGCAGAGCTTGTACTGTGAGTGGATCGGCTATTTTTGGTGAAGAACTGTTTGGGCAATATAATCGATATTGCAATAGAGGGTATGCGCATGCATAAAGTGAATGGCAAATCGAGTGGCAGTGGAGTTTAAGGTCGTTTAACGTCATTTAATGCAATCAGTTAGGACGTTTCTGTTTGGATGTATGGGCTGACAAGGCCAGAAAGTAGTTTTTTGCCACTCAGTAGGCGTTCGCGCATAACTTCCGGGTATATGATGATGTCACGCGCATACCCGCTATATATTGCAATATTTTATTTCCCAATACTGTAACGATACTCCAGGCTGTAGTATTGCAATACTTTTGGAGAAAAAAAAAAAAAAAACCTTCATGCATAGAAGTCCAGTCCTGACAATCCACTCCTCTAGATGTCGGTGTACTAATAGCTAGTTCGCCTTCCAGTTAATTCAATATATCGCGATATGTATTGCATCGTGATATATCGCAAAGTGTAATGATGTAATTCTTACCACTATTAATTATATCACATGCAGCCCCTAGAGACAGCTCAAGCACCCAGGGTCCACTTTGGGAATCCCTGCTCTAGAATAACATTAGTGCTTTAAGCATAGTCATGTAGGGGCGACCTGGTGTTTCCCAAGGCACCTAAGCACAACGGTGTGGTGGGCAAGGAGGTAGGGAGCGCGGCGGTATCTCAGGTGTCTCATGGTCGCCTGAGACGGCGCGCCTCCACCGCCATCACCGAAAACAAGCGCTCCTTTCGCTTGCAGTCCCCCTTGCCCCCACCATCGTGCTTAGGGTCATTGGGAAAAACGTGGAAGCTGTAGAGGGGAGTTTAACAGGCATGATTTTAAGTTATTTTAATGAAAGTTTTTTGAGAAATCTCACGTCATCACAAGAATAACCCACAGCATTGTTTCCACTTGTGGGTACATACAAAGTACACCCCTGCTGTTCTAATGTAACCAGTATCCTATCCAGTAACCACTGGTCACATATTGCAGAAGAGTTGGCTAACTTGGTCAATGTTATTAGGAACTTTGATAACACAGAATCATTTGAGTTTGGATTTTTACGGTGTAGAGTTTCTCTCTCTGTGACAATAGTGTCTACTGTACCTATCTCCTGTATAAATAAATGAAACAAAAAACATTTTCAGTTGAACTTCCTTCCTGGATGTTCTAGCTAGTAGTATTAGATAAGATGTGATTGTGTATAGGCTACACAGATGAATCCAAACATTCTTCTAGCAATTACTAACGCCGTTTCAAACTAGTATTGCTTTATTGACTGGGTGCTGATTTATGCCAACCCAATCTGATTTCATAAACAGAGAACATTAACTGTTTATAATAACATGTGGTAATAAACCTGTCATCTTCACTATATATTCTGCTATAAATGTGCAAAATCTATATTAGAATCCAGCGTGGTATATCCGGCTTTGTCGAGTGGAGTGTCTATAGTCTATACTCCATCTTCTCTTACAAAGTTCCATGCCTATTCCACGCCTGCATTCAAAGCTGTGGAAAGTCGCGGCTCTTTACAACGCAAGATTGGACACGTTTGTAATGGCCACAAACGTGTGTGTGTGTATGTCTGTGTGTGCGAGCGAGCGAGCGTGCGTGCCGTGCATGCATGTGGATCGAGTGAGCGTGCAGATCTCTCGCTGTCTTCAAAGTTCACACAGCTCCTCCAACTGTTTATATCAGTGGTTCTCTAACTATTGGTAGCGAGACTTGTGCCATTGGGGTCCAGTATTGGAGCCGAAACTTTCACCTCAGTAGGCTACTGTAGTACATCACAACAACGCAAGATTGGACACGTAATGTCAACTCTGGAAATGAAATTGACTAGTAATTATAGTTACAAATGGTCTATGTGCAATAACAAAGGATTATTCCCAGTGACACACTTTTTATGTTAGTATATTTTTATATCCATTTGGTTCCATTTGTACACTGTCAGAGTTACAGACTTGTATGGGTCAATTTAGACCCCCCAAAAAGAACCCACAGAGTCCCTGGAGTCACTACAGTACCTGTTCGTGTCCCTTGGAGGAGTTTGGTATGAGAATAGCCAGGATGCAGATCAGCTGGAAGATGGCTCCCAGGAAGAGTCCATATCGCAGGAGGCTCTCTAGAAAGGTGGGTTCTGGGACCTCTGGAGGGGACAGGTCCAGTTCTGCAGACATGGTTCTGCTCCGTTTGGCCTTCCGATACTGATGCATATTTATTTTAACAAGAGGCAAATTGCAAAAGGTTCATAATCAGTATTGTGTGCAATTTAATAAGCAGTGGTGTAAAGTAAGTATTAAAGTACATTTACTCAAGTACTATACTAATTACAATTTTGAGGTACTTTTACTTTATCTGAATATTTCAAATGTTCAATACTTTTACTACTCCACTACATCTGACAGCCAGGCAAATGTTGTTCATTCCACTACAATTATGTGTAATAGCTACTAGTTACTTTGTAGAGTTTGATTATGATTACAAAACACACACTATATACTTTGAGTACTTTAAGTATATTTTGACGCTGATACTTTAGTAGCCTACTTTTACTCAAGTACATTTTGAGTACGAGACTTCTATTGCAACGGAGTGTTTCTACATTGCAGCAGTATTGATACTTTTACCAGGCCTATAGTACAAAATATGAGTACCTTTTCCACCACTGTTAATGTGTGCATGCTGTGCTTAGCTTACTCTGCCACGCATGCTTAAATGTATCAACTCACAGTAGTAGCCTAGACATATTACTATGGTCATATGCCGTTAGGCGTTAAGGTTATGTGTGTATTCATCTCCCATAGAGAGAGTATAATAGTTAGGTAACGTATGAAAAACAAAACCTACCCCTGGCGGTGTTTGCTTGACCTTTTCTTTGCAGTTAGACGGTGTGTATCAGATGGATTTGACCCAGTATACAATGAAAAACAACAAGGGATTTTTTTTATTTGTGGATGGGAAGGAACAGGGAAAATCTCCATGGATGGAGTCGGAAATGAGGTCATTGTGTGATCCAGCATCCGGTAGGATGGTCGTACATTTCATTGGCTGCTGCCGTTCATTGGAGCGATGCGTCCAATCCCATAAGGGGAAAAAAATAACCCCTTTCATATCGGACCATTATTTATTCGTAATTTGAGCCACGGACCACCATTTGATGAGATTTAGCCTCTCTGATCCAAAATCTAAAATATTTTGTTATTGTTGGAAAAGATTTTGTCCACAATTCCATGCTGTAGGTTATATTTGATGTAAAACAAATCTACATTCTCTAATTTTGTAGACTGTAGACTTCTTGTAAATAGATGTTTAACAATAATTTAAGGTCTATAAGGGTCCATTTGGTTGCCAACTCATCATCGTACCTGTGGACCACCTGGAACCCCTTCAAGGAACACATGGTTGAAAACCACTGCTCAAACCAAACGTAGGCTATGTCCACTTTTTTTCTTTTTAACTCGCTTAATTCTCAATTTTCCATCCGTTTGGTTTGTTATAATACAAATGTCAGGCAATTAGACTATGTTATGACAGATAGTAGAGGTTTTTATTTATAAAGATATCTCTACTATAAAATGTGGGGTTTAGGCTAAACACTTTTATCTTGTGTAGATAGCCTAAAAGTAGACTAATAATTATAAATCAGGGCAAAAATGGGGGTTTATGCATATTTCTTGCAGTGTTTATAGTTATAAATTGCCTGCAGCTGGATGATGTGGTCGGCAGTGGTTACTTTGAAAAGGTCGCCCCCAAGCGGTTGTTTCTGGACATCGATTTAAAATCACCTAAAATGAAGTCTGGAACGTTGGCTTCACAAATAGACACTGATCATTTTATTGTTAATGTATTAGACACACCCAGACTGCAAACTGCATGCAACCATATGAGTAAGCAGGAAAAAATAAATACAAGGAGTAAAACAGGCTCAAAAGATAATGCACTGCATGCAATCTGCATTGATACTGTAGGCTACTGATGATACATCATGTTTGCAGCTATCATAGTCAGCAGTGTTCCAAAGTGTGACTGTTAACCATCCATGTTGCCAAAACAAACTGCCCAGTCAAGAGTATCACCTCCAGACATACTGTAACTTGAAAAAGATTTGCCCCCTGTCCCAGTTTGAAATGAATATAGCCTATATCCCTATTGTAAATCTCCACACTGGCTTGCTGCACTCCATTATCCAAATCTATCCTACAAACAGCAGTGGTGTTCTTAATACTATTGTAACCCGTATTCTTATAACTTGGTAGCGTTCTCCAGTCCTACTGGGCTAGTGGCAATAAGTGGGCTACAATTCTTTGAACAGTGTCTTCTTTATTCGACTCGAACCAACACAGCAGCGTAATAGCTTGTTACATATGTGTTACACGGCAATTCTAGGCTGTCCCACAGTTTTACCTGTCCCCATATCCACACAGGCAGGTAGGAACTCACGTGTAAGCAAGAAGGACACAGATTAGAATAACTGCAAGATATTAAAGGAGCTATAGTCAACTTTTCTTGAAAAACGGATGCTAAAATAAAAATAATGTTTCCAAAATATTTTATAAAAAAATAAGCTTCATATATGTGTTTCTATTCAAAAATGACCTCAAAAAGCGTAAAATAATGATAAAATAATCATTTTGGCCATTGTCAGACCGACACTTTGTTTACATTCTAGTCTATAGACTAGGATGTAAACAAAGTGTCGGCCCTACAATGAAAAAGTTGACTATAGCTCCTTTAAGTAATGTGCCAAAATGAAATGATAAATAAATCTCTTGTTGTTACTGGTAGGGCCACCAGTTAGAAGCTGCAGACATCAGGCTGATCGGGTCCAGTTCTCTACGACCGCTCTCCGCTGTAGACCTTAAGGTCTCTTCTTATGATGTCATTCACTGGAACACATTAAGGGAGAGATTAATCATTTACAGTGTTCTTCACTTTGGACGCACATTACTGTGACACTGTAATGATTCAAGATAAGAGAAAAAGAGAAAACACACACACACACACACACACACACACACACACACACACACACACACACACACACACACACACACACACACACACACACACACTACTGTTGCATTAACTTCAAAATACCACAAGATGTCTCTCCTCGACATGAGAGCTGTTAGACATAGCAACACCCTTTCAAGTTTTAAGTTACTCCACTACAAGTTTTCACATACTTGTAGTGGAGTAGAAGTACAATATTTGCCTCTGAGATGTAGTGGAGTAGAAGTAAAAGTAATAGTAAATTGTAAAAACTCCAACTCAAGTACAAATACCTAAAAATGTTACTTAAGTATAGTACTTGTACTTGTACTTAGTTACTTCACACCGCTGCAAACCAACATATTTCACGATAAATCATATACTGTACTCTCTCAGGCAAAGTATGAACACGACACAGCATTCTGGTTTATTTGCCACTGATGGTAAATGGAATTTATAACAAGAACACACACCAAGCTAAATGATTTTGTTGTAGACTTTCGGTTCCGGGGTGTACTGTAGGCGTGTGCACTACCGCGGGGCAGGGCTGTTGTCTTTCTGCATGTATTTTTGGTTATACTTCCTCTTCCTGGCCTACATCACTGAGGTTTGAATGGAAACTTTCTTCCATAGCGAACAGGGCCTCTGTGCATTATTCTCTCCCTCTCAGTGAGAAGATACAGGCAAGTTGAGAACGGTGACAGAATAGCCTGGATGGATTTTGAAGCCATATAATAGACCTTTTTCCAGAGCGCTGCCGTGTAGCTGCGGTGTCTGCGCACAGCCGCACACACATATAAGTGCCGCATGACACCGCAGTTATGGTTGCCGGCTGCCGCTCTGAGAAATCGCTCTTATACGCATGTAGTATTTTCGTATTGACACACCTGTATACCAACTCTGTTTAAAAAGTATCCCTCTTTCAGTTGCGTCAATCAATACTCTATCCTCAGTGACCTCGCTAAGCGTAGTGCAGAGTGCAGGGTCTCAGCATAACAGTTCAATATTCTGTTGGCTTTGTCAGGCAAACATATAAAACACTGACCCACAAAACTGTGCTGGAGGAACGTCATAGATCTGTTAAATGGTAAAGAGGTTAAACAGACCCCTTGTGACAGGCCAGTCGAGATACATTGCCTGAGAAGAGCTTGCAGACAGACACTATAGGCACCATGGTGACTTAGACAATTAGTCGCAAAAAAGGCATCATGACATGGTGTATTTCATTTCATCTACTCACCATCCTCCAGATAGGCATGGCTAAGGTTCTCTTGTTTGACCATGACCTTGTCAGGATTCAGATCACCATGTCTGTCAGTCTGGCTTCCTACCGGTATGTCGGCCTTGGTAAGGGGGCTGCCTGTGCCTTGATCTTGGACTATGTATCTTGAAGGCGGAGACTTTCCAAGAGGCCCAGCTGTCTGCATGTAACCCTGGTGTCTCTGTGCTGGGTAGGTCTCAAATGGAGCAGGCACCCCAATACTGACACCGTAGCTGGGGACGGAAGTGGCGGAGAGCTGAGAGACAAGGGACGGGTAGTGGCATGGCTGCAGCCCGGCGTTGAACCTCTGGGAAGGGGACCCACTGAGGAGGGCACTGCCTATGTTGTTGTAATGTGTGTTCACTGAGTGGTAGAAGACTGGGCTGTTGCACAGAGCACTGGTTCTGGACGAGTGGTAGACAGATGGGTCCTCGGGGAATTGCGGTACCAACCCGTGGGCCCCTGGGTCTAGGCTTGCCAGATGGTTTGGGGTTGGAGAAACATTTATGACTTGAGGGTGGCTCCCCCTGTCCAGGTGGTGGTAGTAAGTCCTGGGTGACGGGTCGTGGGACTGGGGCCCTAAGCAGCCAAATGAGCTCAACTGGTAGTCATCAACTGGCTCTGCTTTAATGGCTGAGAGTGAAAAATAGACAGTCGCCAGAGAGAATACATAGAAAATTACTGAACAGGTCTCCCAAGTAGAAAGGGACACAGATTGGAACTTAAGATGGTGCAGCTGCAGTATTCGATAATTGATGCACATATTGGTAATGTCTGGTATATTTTAAAAGTGTTTGCAGTTTCTGTATCTTTAACTATTGTAGGCTACTAAGGGAAACCAAAGCAGCTGACCACAGTAGTGTGTGTGTCGTAGTGTGTGTGTCTATACAGCTTTGGTTTACCAAACAGCCACAGCCTTCCTCTCCGATTTGTGAGCTCTTAGTACATCGTTTCTCATACTGTGGACCACAGACCACTAGTGGAAAATGTTTAAAAATGTAAAGTAAAATAAACAAATAAATCACCTTTGTTAAATGTATCACAAATATCCATATAATTTAAGAAACATTTTGAACTAATAGGCAAAGTGTGTAAAAAAAAATATATATATTTAAGGGATACAAATACGTTTCTTGCGCGTGGTGTCATGCAACATAAAATACCATAGCTAAGTTCAGTAATATAAGAAATATATAAATACACACCCACCCACACACGCACGCACGCACGTACGCACGCACACACACACACACACACACGCACATACAGGTTTGGGTAAAACGTTCACGCCCCCAGGCTTGCGATGCAGATAGTCTACTCTTAAACAACAATGAACTAAAGTAGCCTACAAATTATTATGAACTACACCTAGCAGCCCTTACCTAATGTAATCTTGCAAATAATTATACGATTAACACGCACCTAAGAAATATACACAATTAGCCTGTGATCTACAGTACACAACAATTACCTCAACACTTTTAAATCTATTTATCAGTTAAATTATTTGAGAAGTTACTGCACTTTGGCTTTGACAGAATATCGTAATTATTTACAGAATACAAATAATACAATCGCAAAGAGTTACAGAGTTTTATTTACCAAAGAAGTGTTTCAGATTTACACGTGACCCGCTGCAGACGGGCTTGACGGAAGATATCTCCCTTCGCCTCCCTTCTATATTGTGAGCCTGTTGGTGAAGCAGTGACTGGGGGGGCGTGAACGTTTTACCCAAACCTGTGATAGATCCCCTCCTTGTGATCAGTAAGGGTAACGGTGGTATCCGGAGCCCACGTTGAGAACGAGCGCAGCAGAAGAAAGAGTAGACTCGTACCTATCAGAGGTGTGTAAGTGAAGTGCTGAGGCTGACTGCGCTTCTTCTTCCCGTTGACCACGTAGAAGTTGACTTTGGCTGGGTGGTAAATGCCCGGGTCTCGATACGAAGGCACCTCTACGAACAGCATGCTCTGGGCATGGTATAAATAAACAATGGATCAAGCTACGGTACCTGCATAGATAAGCTATGGTCATAATGCACAGTAGAGGCTGCAGATATCGATTATGTTCTTAGCTATCATTCCATCGATTATCTTTGGGTTGATTGGTTCATCCTATGTGTCAGCATGTTGATAGGACCCACTATCATTCTTGTGTGCATGTACGTGTATACAGTATATTGTTTTGAATATCGTCGCTGTCGGGCAGAAATATCGAATGTCCACGTTTCAAATGTGTATGTTTTTTTTGGTAAATTAAAGGATTTAAAGCCCTACTTCATCATACAAGATGTCGCACAAAAGTAGTGAATATAGCAGATCTACAAGCACACAACGCTGATGCTTGTAGGCTATTTTCACTATTTTAAATTGTTTCTTAAATAATAAAAAAAGTAAGGTTTTGGACACCCGAAAACAATGATATGTAACAGTATGAGCCATTTTTTATCAGTATGAAACAACATGCTTAAAATGTGTCAAGCATTTAATGAAATAATAACAGTGTTAGAAGTTCCTTGTATATTCTATGTAATAGTGGGTATGCACATGCATAAAGTGAGTGAGTGGCCAGCCGTGTGGCAAATCGAGTGGCTACAAAGTGAGTTTAACGTCGTTTTATGCATTCAGATAGGGCTTTTCTGTTTGGATGATGGGCTGTCAAGGCCAGAAAGTAGTTTTTTGCCACTCAGTAGGTGTTCCCGCATAACTGTAATGTCTGTGTTCAAACTGGTGACAAGATACTCACAGACTGGCTTTTGTCTCGATCTACAGTAGCTTCTACCTCCCAGATTTGCTGTCCATCTGTAAAAATGTATACAGCATAATAGGAGTTATACATCGTCAATGTCGGGCAGAAATCTTGTTTCTCCATATTTCTGCTTTTTATTTCTTTTTTTCTCATTAATGCACATGAATAGGGACACCAGGTTGAAAGTGGTTAAGTAACTATGTATGTGGGTTGGAAATAACAGCTTCTGACTAAATAATAAATACATTAGATTAATTAGATTACAACACAGCTAAATTATAATAAACTATTCATATGCAAAGGTTGATGCATTGCATTTACAGTGTTTGTAAAGACAGACAGTGGAAAACTGCTTTCACTTTCATTCGTGGTGTCAGGTTTCATTCCTACCCAAACGCTTGCCTTCTGTTTGCAACCCACACTCCAAAAGAGAACAGCGTCTGCTCTAGATGTGAGTCTTCATCACTCAGTCTAACCACATCCTGTTGCACTAAACACTGCATCGAGTGCATCTTAGTCATAAAAAGGTGTGACATTTCCATGTAGAAATTATTTATGACAGTCACTCTTATCTTACAGTTATTATTTGTGCTTATTCTAAGTAGGGCCGCAATTATCTATTATTTTATTTTATTCTATAGATTTCTACTATACTACAGTATAGATTACTTTTTCGATTAATCACATAGTTAAACATGTTTTTTTTTCATCCATACATACATTTTATTTTTTGTGATAAATAACTTTTACAATATCCACGTAGAGATAAATGACAAGTCATCCTTATCTTACAGTTAAATTGTTATCTGTACTATCAAGGGTGTTGAGGGTAGCCTCAGGGGGTGGGCGTCATATCCGTCACTGATATTTGATGTTGCCTCGGTAATATGCAAACAACTTGACAATACCACAAGTAGGTCATTACACATGGTTGTCTACTACCCCAGTTCCAAAACACTGTGCCGTGGCACACTGGTGTGACAACCACACAACAACCATACAAAAAGTTATGAATTATCTTTTACTTTGCTATTTAAAAGGACAAGTTTTTTTTTTGTTTTTTTTACAAGGGTTCATATTTTAGATAGTCATTAGAGAAAATAAAAGATGAGTGTTAAAATGTTTTCATTTACTTCTTTCTAGCGTTTTAGTGATTTTAATGATTTATGCCCCCAGGTTGGGAGCATGCATGCCCCCAGGTTGGGGCTTCTGATTATGAAGCCCATTCCCAAGATGCACCGCAATCTTTCATGGGCAGATGTGACTAGTGTAAATAGTAAATTGCCGGCTTATTGTGTTTAAAAATACATATTTAGCCACTTGTACGCATGCCCCCACCCACTGAAATAAAAATACTAAAATCGCAAAACAAAATATATAAAGCAGTAAATGAAAACATTTTAACGTTCATCTTTTCTTTTCTCTAATTACAGTCTAAAATATGAACCCTTGTTGTAAAAAACGAAAGTTGTCCTTTAAAGGGACTATTTCTTACCTTGTGTCTTCTCACAGAATATGACCTTGGAGTCAGATGTGAAATTCTGTCCAGTCAGGACCATTTGTTGCCCACCAAGTATAGAACAACGATCCAGGTCCTGCCTCTCGACAGCAGGGAGCTCTTGGGATGAGCGCTGGGCTGGTGTGAAACAGGAAAACTGGATTTTTATAACCAAACACACATGAGTTACAGTAGTAGATCAGTGAAGTACGTTTTTTCAGCCCAATTACTAAACCATCTAATTCAAGATGTGTTGAATGTTGGTAGAATCTTGAGTTGCATGCCTTGGCACCATACAGTATGCTATTGTTCCAAACGTAGGAGACGGTGTTTGAAGGAGCGCTCGTTTTATGGTTAGATATGTCACAGTTGCTGTCCACGACATTGCAAGCGGCGCGAAGGCCAGCGGACCTTGGTCCTGCTCTTCGCGCCCGAGCGCTGCAGGCGCGAGTGCCCGCGAAGAGCGGGCCAGGGCCGCGCGGCCGGCGGAGCGCCGCGCGAGTTACGAAGCCGTGGTGAATGCAATCGTTATATTACGGCCTGGGCAAGCGCACGATAAACGCCCGCGCAGTCCAAGTGACCACAGCCGAGCGCTCCAGAGTCTGGAGCGGAGGTCTGGAGTCCAGACCTCCGCTCCAGCCAATCACAAGCCGCGCCTTCTAATTTATGCAACCCCGTCTCCTACGGTAGGAATACTCGCATACAGTATATCGTATGTCCAAAATATTGTCGATCATCGTTAGGCTATCTGTTGCGTCTTTGCTCCGTGAGCAGCCTGCGATTCCATACCAGATGCAAACAAAGAAGATTCTGAAGGAAGGACAATGCAGCCTTACTGCATTCTGGGGGTGCATTCATTCCCTCGTATTTTTTGATTGATTGACTACTTTATTGGCATTTTGCTTAAAAAAAAAAAAAAGCAAAATAGACAATCACAAAAAACTAAAGACAAAGTATTTTTTTCCCCCATTGTGGTCCATACACAATCCAATGCAATATCCATTGTTGAACAGTATTCTGTTCAACAGTGTTCTGTTCTGACTGTTTAACCAGAGAGCCTAAAAAACTGTCATTGTCAAATGGAATATATAATTGACGTGATGTCAGATGAAATGACAACAATTTCCAGGTTTTAAGGGCTTTTCATCTCACCAGGAAGTAAAACACTTACAGCACTCAATTGGATGAGATGTCACTTGAAGTGAGATAATCTGTCCCCCCGGTTCTGGAATATGGACACGAAACACCATGCGCACGCGGGTGTTCTTCCTCCCTATGTCCGTCTCGCCGTTCCTCAGTTCGATGTCGGCATTCCTCAGCTTCAGGATGCCTGCACAGTCAATCCTGTCAAGTGTAAAACATATGTGTCCTCACTCTGTCTTAATTACAACACCATGATGTTATCCACAAATATATTTATGCACCTGCACAGTTAAAACCTCAGTGATTGCGACTGTAGGTTGCTATTTAGTATAAAAAACGTGCAGCTCATGTCCGCTGACCTGTTCTGACATCACAATGATGTCTATGACATCAAACATCTATGACGTCAGAAGTAAGTCATCTCCATATTTGGGAAAATATGGCCACATTTTGTCCAACTTAAACAACAAACCAGGTCTGTACTTTTTTTGGTCAAAGTTGATCCCATGCCCAGCAGTCTGCTGTCACCCAGGCGGATCTGTGCTCGCGCCCATGTGCTCGCGCCCATGTGCACATGCCCATGTGCTCGCGCCCATGTGCTCGCACCCATGTGCTTCTCGCCCTTAGGGTGTCTTACTGGTAATTTATCCCTTTGTAACTCCAAATGGACCCATAATAATTGGGTCAATTTAGTTACATTTGTACATGCTCTGAGTTAAATTAACACTGAGGATTTTTACGGTGTGCTAATATATACCGGTAGGTGGATTCACATAGAAAATGACAAACACATATAGTCTGAATGTTACTGATCTTTCCATTGTCCTTACACTGCTCGCATGTAGGTTTTTGGCTCCAGGGGGATCTCCAGCAGTTTTGTCCCATTAACGATCCTCTCTGTGCTGGGGGTGGTGACAGTTTTACCCGTGATGCGGTGGACCTGGTAAAAGGCGTGGGGTTTAAGAACTCTCTCGTCAGCCGTCCCAATGAAGACCTGCAGAGCGAGCGGGGTGGTGCCACGGTACCCGCGAAGCTGGTGAGGGGGGGACATGAGCACAAGGAAACAGGGGAGCTTCAGTTAAGCCAACTAATCGATTTAATAAACAATTATCGATTATCAATAAGTTGGGCGTCTCATTAGTCATTATGGGCGAAAAGTCTAAAAGAAATGACAAAAGCCAATCCACAAGCTTACAACATGGATCCTAAGTAAATAATCGATAGTTGCAGCCCTACAAGAAAACACATACTGTAACTGGTCTATTTACAGAAGTTCAAGATAAATGTTATTGTGACATACGCTGCATTTATTTGCCCTGGGAGGGTAGTTTACTAGTCAGTGCAGCTTAAGTGGAAACGGCTATGGGATCGAAACAACCAAGAGTGAACTAAATAATAATAATGCAGAAAAAAACGAAACTACTGCTCCAAAATGTGAGTTGGGCTGTTTTCTTTATGAGTTGTGTTCGCAAGCAACAAGAAGCAAAGTCTTCTCACTATACCTTTACCTATATAAAATGTCTGCCTATTTTTGCGGAATGTTTGTCAATTATGAGTTAGGATACGCCCAGAATAGAGAATATGATCTTCTACAGTTCAAACAATTGCTGTGTACTAACAAAGGTGAGGAATGCCATATATCATATACCATGATATCATACATTCAGTAATCAATGCATTTCTGCTCAAAGAATCAATAGAGTAGTGAGATGAGATGGCGGAGAGTTGAAATACCGGAAAATTGACTCAAAGGGTTAATTAACATAAAGTGTTGCTCAAATGCTACTTTCTAATCTCGGTTTTAATCACGGGCAACACTCATTTCAGCTCTCACTTCGATTGGGCTGTGACGTCTGCCTTCAGGGGATAATCTATATTTATATGCCCTGAGATTTTAGAGAACTGCTATAATATGCACTTGCTGTAGTATTATCACTGTTAATATTGATATTGTTTATTAATGTGATGCATTCACTTTTAATGACCTTCATTGATATAGTACAGATTGACTTGACTGTTTGTTACCCATGTGTTCAGATCAGATAGTTGGATTGCAATAAGCAGAATAGGCTAGGCTCAAGGCTGTAAGTCACAGCTTACTCAGATACATCCTTTTTTGCGCTATTCAGTTACACCCCATATAGGATGATATCATGCTGATTTGCATACTGCTACCATGTTGGTACCGTAACCAGGAACAGCAACTGTATCAGGAACAGCATATTAATTACACTGAGCTAAGAGTGCCTTAACATTGGGAACCAATGGTTACCGGGCAATGTGGCCCGGTAACCATGGTGTTATGTGGGATGATTAAAATCTATTCAGTGAACACATACAGTGAATGTAATTAGTGCTGCTGTGTTCGCAATGGGTGTGTGGTGAAGTGATTTGGATTTGCATCGCTTTGCAGAAAGACAGACAGGAAATACCATCGCACACACCTCTCTCTCTCATGCTGACTCCCCTTTACTCTGTAGCCTATTCACATATTCACATGCACACATGTGTACAATACCTGAACCTCTGGGTGTCCTCCATTGGGAGTCTTGACAGCTCCCCGGCTCCCCTCCGTCTCATAGTGAGCCCTGTGGTGAGACCTAGGCTGCTGTTGAAGCTGCAGCTCATATTGTCCAGACTGACTGGGCAAGGCCCAGTCCAGGTTTGGGAGAGTGGGCACCCCGCTATGCACGAGGGAGGATGAGAGGGAAAGGATTGAGATGAAGGCAGAGATAGGGAAAAAGGAAAGGAGGCATTAACTGTGATATATGTTTCAACATGTTGTTTATGCAACAAAAAATCGACTTGAATGAACCACTTAAACCCAATATACTGTGTTTCGTATTACTACTTGTCTATTTTAATCTCTTCCTAGTTTCAAGATCTGCTCACAGAATGTTCACCAATTATTATGACCAGAATAGGACGCCAGGGTTCAAGAGGTAAATTATTCAGTAGGTGACCATGGAATAGAAAATAAATGAGGAACGCACACAGAGAACGCACATATATTGTAGGTTTCTACTTTATCCAGATCATTTTAGCACAAGCCATCACGTTTCTCTGTATGATTTACATCAGGGATCTTCAACGTTTTCAGGCCAAGGACCCCTTAGTTGAGAAAGAGATGAAGCAGGGACCCCCAAAACTATAGATTCCATATAGTTTCATTGTTTGACAGCACAATCATCAATGCATTTTGAATTTATGTCAATTTGTGTTTTCAGATATGTATTTAACCACTTGAACCGTCAATCCTTAACTTGACATTTCACTCTGTATTTAGTCTGCTGTTTTTCCCCTCTGCACCAAACATCTTTGCCGAAAATAGCCGATCTACAACTGTGAGGCGTTGTGAGCTTTTAGATCTGCTATTTTAGGATTCAAGTGGTATAAAAAAGGAGAAAACAGTTTCTGTCTCACAAAGATTTGGAGGACCCCCTGTAGTAACTTTGAGGACCCCCTAGGGGTTCCGGAACCCTGTTGAAGACCCTTGGTTTACATTTTGAGTACATATACTATAGGTGTAATCAATCAACATTGGTGTTACTGAAAATGTCATGTACCGGTAATAAGAAACAATGTAGACAAGCAGAGAAACAATGAGCTGCTTGCCCAATTTTTAAATCAATTTTAAACTAAACCGCATTCTGTCGAGGTGCCAACTTGCATCTTGTGCACTCGTGGTCATGTATGGCCTACTTGTGTGCCAAAAGAGCGCCCCTTGTTATTTATATAAGGTTGCACTTGTTGAAGGTGACGTCACCAAGAATGCTGGTCCCTCATTGGCTGTTGATGATGACATCACCAGGAATGCTGGTCTCTGATTGGCACAGATACGCGACAGATACACCGAACGCAGTACTTGCACACTCTGCTGGTGCAAGTAATTAATCAGGTCATTCTCGTTTACATTCTCAATCAGCAACAAAAAGGACCTGCAACACACCTGAATGCTCCGTGGTGGGCTAGGTGATGTTGAGGCCACAGTGTGTGAATGTAGAGGGGCTCATGCTTAGCTTCAGCTCCAGACCTGTCTCCTCTGTCCTGCTCAGGGTGCCAAGCATGCCCCTCTCCATACACACAGTCCTGCCTCTGGACTTGCTCATACAAACAGCCGTCCTCGCTGGATCGCACCACCTTAGGAGCCACTGTCTGGGCTAGGCTGGATCTGAGGCCACCCAGCATCTCCTCCATGCAGGGGGAAGAGGCATGGAGCTGGGTCTCTGCTCGGGCCTGATAGTGGGGGAGGTGGCAGGATCCCTGGTGGTCGTGGGGTGAGGGACTAGGGCTGGGGCTCCGTGAGCGTTGTTTGACGGGGGTGGCCCCCAGGCTGGGGCTACAGTATTGATCATAGGTGCGCTTTCCCTGGGGCGAGGGCGAGCGAGACCGCTGGTGGGTATGCGGGGAGGCGGCTCGCTGGTGCCGTGGCTGCAGAAAGGTCTCCTCTGTGATGCTGGTGCGAGGGGACGCTCCAGGGGAGGAGTGGGCAGAGGACGTATGGATTCCTTGCAGGCCCGGGCAGAGGTCCAAGGCAGACAACCCCACGCTGCTTGCACCTCCACTGGGGGAGACACAAGGAGAGGCCAGGGGGGAACACGTCTCTGTCTGCCAGCCGGTGGAGGAGTTACTACTAGCAGGGCTCATGCAGGGCTGCATGCACGGCTCCCTGTAGTCCCCCAGGGCCGTGGAACTCTGGGGCTGTGAGTTGAGAGAGTCACCGGACGGAGTGATTTCAATCCGGGGACTGGGGGCTGGGATGTTCCCTGGTCTGGAGGCTTGCATCAGGGAGTCAAACCCTACCCCTACCCCAGAGAGGTGATGATCTGTAGGGCTATGAGAGGGGAAAGGCTGACTGGTGGTGGGGGGCTCACAGCGGGAGATGTGATCACCAGGGATGTGCACCACCAGTGAAGGGGGGTGGTTAGCACTGAGAGGGTCAGCTGTCGGGTCATCTGACGAGAGAAAGGATAATTCAACCCTTGATAATAAATGTTACCCTATAAAATTGTGTTTCCCAAAGATATAGCGGCTACTCTGCAAACAATGTAGTAAAATTGCCCAAAGTGCTTACACATGCTCCAAAACGTTCCTAAAATAACTGTTACCCAAGTGGTAACAGGTTTCCCACTTGAATGCTGACAAATGAGATTAGCCATGCATGCAGCATCAGTACCTGACAGTTAAGTAGGCTACACACTCATGAAGGGATATCCTAGAAACAGTAGTTCTTCTGACTAAATATAACTTATGTAGGCTATACCTGATGATAAATAGGCCTATAGTACAGTAAAATAAAATAAAAAAAGACGTATAGGAAATCCTCTAGTGCAGTGATATCTGGGAACCCCCAGCCAATGACTGACAGTTATTCACTGTTATTTATTTATTTTACAGACAGTAGATTGCACCAAATTACAGACCATATCGGACTACATCACCACTAATTTAAGATGATGGGTCCCAATTTAATAAAAAAAAAAATCTAATTGGGGATCCTTGAAATAAAATGTAAATTTTGGAATCACTGTTTAGTGTATCACAGTAATGTATAAGCAGAACTGTTAGCTAAACTTAAATAGCCTATATAGCTACTCACCTTTAGCATCATCGGGGAAATCATTGTCAGGGTACAAGAATAAGTCAGAAAAGTCCAACTCCTCCTGACCGATGTCTGGACCGAGTCCCAAAGTCCCAGAACTCATGTTCCTCCTCTAAATAGCCTCTAAATAACGATGTGCGGGTTTCCCCCAGAGATTTGCTTTCATAGACTATGTATTTATAGTTGAGGATATTAAAGGTCAATTTCGGTAATTTGCCAGCTAAATCAAAGATATTGAACATACAATATAGTAGACTAAACTTACAAACTGTTGTACAAAGTCTACTCTATAATAGCCTACATACATTGGTACTGGCGCAACTTGCAACTCCTCACAAACATGTAGACCACGATCATACACATGCAACTGTGTGAGTGCGTTTCCTGTCTGTGCTGATGAGATGCATATAGATCTTTATCTACAATGATGAGATGAGCTCAGTGGGTGCACAGTCAGTGCACTGTAGAGCTACTGCTGCCTGCTGATGCATCAGACAGAGATGTAAAGTAACTAGCCTACATTTTTTACTTTTAAGTATAGGCTAGTGTAGCCTATATACTTAGTACAATTTTGAGGTAGGCCTACTTTTACTTTACTGGAGTAGGCCTATTCCAAATTTTCAGTACTTTTGCTTCTACTCCACTACATCTCAGATCCAAATATTGTAGCCTACTTTTACTCCTCTACAAAAAATGTTGAACACTTTAGTTAGGCCTACTGGTTATGCTACTTTGTATATTTTGATTAGGCTAAACATAGCCTACATTAACCACGTAAGACATTTGAAAATAGATGATAATGTTTTCTACTTTCAGTAGACCATAGATGATATTTCTTTCTACTTTCAGTAGGCTATACATTTTGATACCAATACTTTTGTAGCCTACTTTACTCATGTAGCAACGATGACCAGAGGACCAGCCACAACATTTTAGTGCAATTCTGAACACGGATGATATAGTCCTTTTTGGCCACCAGGTCGCAGTCTTCTACTATTTTATTGTCTCCGGACTCTCCGCCAGGCCGAACGCGTGGCCTAGACCAAGTTTTCGCCCCTGTCCTTCCTTCTGTCCTTGTGTGTTCGTTTGTTTGTTTGTTTGTTTGTTTGTTTGTTTGTTTGATTGATTGATTGATTGATTGATTGATTGATTGACTGATTGATTGATTGATTGATTGATTGATTGGTTGGTTGGTTGGTTGGTTGGTTGGTTGGTTGGTTGGTTGGTTGATTGATTGATTGAATAGGTCTACTTTATTAGCTGTAAGTAGGCTAGTATGAAAAAAAAAACACACAATGCTACAGTTCAAATACAAGGTCTGCTAAGAGGATTTTAAAGCCAATAATGTTTTTTTTTTTTTTTTAAGTCTGTTCGCTGTTTCGAATTGCAGCCCCCAGTAATAGCCAATTAAGTGCTCTTTTCGTCGTCAGCTACCAAGGACCTTCACTTGGCGTGAAACTGTGCACGCACACTCCAGAGCAGAACCTCTGCCCCAAATATTTCACTGTTATAGCGCCACTAGGTGGCCAACATTTCTTTTAAATATTACTCATACAGATGTCCAAAGATTAGGCTACACAAATCAGTACACATTAGCCTATCTATAGCCTATAGCAGGGGTGGGCAACTTTGATGATGGTGAGGGCCACTATATTTCCACTGCACTCCAGAGGGCCACATTGCATATTGCTACGTTCAACTTTGTCATTCTAGTATCTCATACAATAGAAGCAAAAAATAGCAGATCTACAAGCTCAAAACGCATCGCGCTGCGATTTGATTTTTTTTTTTTTTTGTTATTTTTTATTTGGAATCCTGAAATGTAACATTTTGATTTAATTTCAAACACATTTAATTATATACTCATGTTAACTTTATGAACTTGAATACAAATACATTGAACATAAACAAAATACATTTTAATACTACTATACTAGTCATTAAGCTACTAATATAGACTGAAGGAATTAAAGCAGGTCATGTTTGGAATTGTAACAGCTGAAATCAGTAATATATCAGTATTCCGGTATTAGCCTGCGGGCCGCATTAAGTGAAGGTGGGGGCCGCATGTGGCCCCCGGGCCGCCAGTTGACCATGTATGTCACGTGATCAAGACGGATCTGTCCAGGTTTTCATATTCCATCCTGATTGGCTAAGATTGGCTTCCAAAGGTTTCAGGAGTGGCCTGTTTTGAATTGAATGCCTCAAATCATGAACTGATGTCTGATTGCCCGGGTTGCATGCACATTCCCACTATAGGCCTGATGGCGATATAATAGCAGGCTGTAAGCAGCTAATATCTGGCATTGTCAGACCGATTGGCGTGACATGCACACTTCCAGGGCGCCCACTGACCTAGCTGTCCAGGTGCATACCACATAGGCTCTGATGCATGACAGTGCATCGCGGGTTCGAGTCCCGATCCCGATGGCCTTTGCTGCATGTCACTCCCCATCTCGCTCCCTGTTTCCTGTCTACCTACTGTACTATCATTAAAGGTAAAAAGTATATAAAAAAAAGAAAACAAATATGAAACTGGTAACCCACCTGAAAGGGTATTCGTCCATTTGGTTATTTTGCTGACCACGTTTACCAGATTTGACACAAAAAAAAGGTCAAATGCATTACAATTTACAATTTAAGCATTTAGCAGAGCAGACTCTCTTAATGCAAATCGACTTACAATAATCAAGGTAATAAATACATCAGTAATAGCCTACATCAACATTCTCCTGCTATGCCGCTAAAATGTGGACCGCCCTACGGCCTTAAAGGAGTGTAAATCCCTTCCTTCCTTTAAAATGGCACTGAAAAGCAGTGATGGGCAGTAGCTAGCTACAAGTAGCTTAGCTACGTAGCTTAACTACATTTCTAAGTAGCATAACGGAAACTAGCTACATTTCTCTGGGGATAGCTTAGTGTAGTTGAGCTATATTTAATCAAGAGTAACTAGTAATGTAGCTTACTACATTTTCTGGGCCATCACGGTCGGGATGAATAAATAAATTAATAGAACAGTCATTACAATAGTGTCCCCAACAGTGAGGTGTATACATTTAATTTAAAGCCAGACAGAAGGTTTCCAGTTTCAGTCTGTTTTATAATAAACATTTGTTTTTGCGAGCATTTTATGCCTGCATGCCCATTTGTTTGGTGGAAAAAAGAAGAAAGAAAAAGTAATGTTGATGTAGCTAGCTATTTTTGTCCTGTAGCTTGTAGTGTAACTTGCTACATTTTTAGAGGCGGCTGCTACTTGAAACTGGTAAAAGAAAACAAAGCCTAGGCCCTATCCTTACATCCCGCTGACCTTATTATTGTAAATACCATTTATTTTGCATTGTGTTTTACGACAGTGTTTTGATGATATCTTCTGCATGTTCTGTCTGTCATTAAATGTTATAAAAGGACCTCAATTGAAACAAGCCATAGGCTTTTTTTGGTGTGTCCTTTTTAGTTGACCATGTACCAGTGAACTGTACTGTCATGAAACTGTACCTTTTCCTACGCAAACTTCTAATAGAGTTTTCAATCAATCAATCAATCAATCAATCAATCAATCAATCAATCAATCAGTCAATCAATCAATCAATCAATCAGTGTGTTCAGGTTTCGGTGCAATGACTGGGTTTTTCCATGGGTGAAATAGTCTCTCTCTCTCTCTCTCTCTCTCTCTCTCTCTCTCTCTCTCTCCCTCTTTCAATGGTCGAGCTCTCCTTTACCCATCACTTCCTCTGACCCCCTCTCACCCCCCCATCACTCCCTCTCCCTCTCTTCATCTCTGACCCTCCCTTCTTTAACCTAAAAATAAAATAAAAACTGTGATGTTAGCTAATGTTATTTTCTTTCCTCCCTTATCTCCTTTTCACACTCTTATCTTTTGCGTTACGACACATTCTTCCTTGAAGATTTGTTATGAAGGCCTATATATCTTGATTTCAATTCCCAGGTGTATATTACTGTACACATTTCATTCAAGCCCACATGTAAATGAGAGTCTTCATCTCCGTGTGACTTCCCTGATTCAATAAAGACCTGTCAGATCTCCTTCCAGAGGAAAACACATGACAGACAAAAGACTTTGAAGTCAACCTCTATTTCCTAATAAGTGATTCTGTCGTGTGATATTCCTCCATCAACATTCCCTCCAACACGTCCCTCTGATCTCTCTAGCCCCCACTTCTGACAACGTTGTACCTACACACACACACACACACACACACACACACACACACACACACACACACACACACACACACACACACACACACACACACACACACACACACACCAACACATGACACTTGTTTTGAGTTCGTCTCCACACACATTTCAGGTGAATGACACTTGGCAGTGCTCCAAAGCAAAGAGCGTGGTTGGGAAACCAAGGGCTAAAGTTACCCCCTGCCTGTGTTATAACACTTGGCAATGTTTTTGTGTGGTCTCTCTCTCTCTCTCTCTCTCTCTGTACAGCTCGGGCTTTCAGTTCAAAACCTGTGCAAAAAAACGTGGTGGCAATATTGAATCTGTGTCAAGCACAAGAGGTTGAGGGGACAAACATATCTGAGGTCCTATACCGTAAAAGGCTCTGTATGAAGGTAAACATTAAGCATGTGTTTTCATGCTGTACCAGCATGAAACCAGATCATTTCAGAATGTGTATAGGCCTACGTCATTGTTCAAAACATTCATCATAAGTACGAAGTGACATGACCTGTAAAGTGTTCTCAAAAGGGGTCTTCAACAGGGGGCCCGGGACCCCTAGGGGGTCCTCAGAGTTACTACAGTGGGTCCTCCAAATCTTCCAATCCTTTTTTATATAACTTGAACCCTAGTGTCCATATTCTGAGAACTGTAGCCAAAAATAGCTGATCTACAAGCTCGCAACGCCTCGCAGTTCGGCAAAGAGGTTTGGTGTGGAGGAAAAGAGCAGGCTAAGTACACTGATTGTGCTGTCAAACAATGAAACTATATGGAATCTATGAAAAGGTCGTGGGGGTCCCTGCTTCATCTCTCTCTAAACTAAGGGGTCCTTGGCCTGAAAACTAAGGGGTCCTTGGCCTGAAAACGTTGAAGACCCCTGTACACACATTCCATTCTGCCTGAGGTGAATATGTATTTTCTGAGGCTGCATTCAGTGATTCCAAACGATTCACAAATTCAAGGTCTACATAAAATGTGGATGTAGAGCATCACATCATAGTACTTTGTTCTCAACTTGTAGGCTACTAATCTGTTGAGGGATTCATGCCAGCTCCCTTCAGTTCGAAGGCTTTGGCTCATCTGCTCAGTGAGAAGAGAAAGAGCATCCTAGTGCCTCCAAGTCTATACCACTGGTTCTAAAAGTTGGGTTTGGAGACCCCCAGTGGTCCTTGAGGGGGTTCCAGGGGGTCCCCACTCCCCAGACAAGTCAGTTAACATAGCATCAAAATGTAACCACTTTAACCCTACAGTATTGTCTATTTGGAAAATATAAAATGTTGTGATGCAACGCGTTGTGAGCTTTTCAAAATATCTTGAACATTTTACAAATAATCAGAGTAACATTTTAACATCACAAATTTTGAACAAATATTTTCAGATGGGGGTACACGGTTTGGGGTGAGGGTAAAGTAGTGGGCCAGAGCCAATGGGGGGGGGGGGGCTTTCAAATCGTATGGGGCCAAATGCCCGAAGGTTGCTTTTTTTTCTAGTACAATTTGGGGGTCCTTGACATGAAAAGATTTGAGATTGAGTATCATTTTTAGTTGACCTTGTACCAGTGATCTGTACTGTCATGAAACTGTGCCACTTCCTATGCAAACTTCTAATAAAGTTTTCAATCAATCAATCAATCAATCAATCAATGAGTGCATTGATTACAGTACTCTAGGGCAGTGGCAGCGCTATAGGACCCCCAAATTGTACTAGAAAAAAAGCAACCTTCGGGCACAAAACAGGAGTGATGTTCTGTCTTTTTGTTGTTGTTCCATTTAACAGTCTAGACTCTAGAGAAAGGGTGGTCACATTGGTTTGGAATGTTTTATTTTGCACAAATGGAGTCAAGAGAAAGAACATTATAGGGAAAAAAGGGGTCTCTAAAATCTAACATTGGGGGCATGCCACATGTAATTAGGGCTGGGTATGTGAACCATTTTAAAACTGTGCCCTGTAAATCAACCTCATCCCCAGACATTTTAAAAGAATAACATGGTCAATAGTGAACTAAAATGGCATGACAACCAGAATAGACAGAGAGAAGGGGTGTCATTTTGTACTGTCAGCAGTGTGGATTTTGTAATATGCAGAGCTCTGAAACCAGACTAGAATTGATCAAGGATGGTGAATATGTTTAAGTTGGAGATTAATAGTAGCTTGGAGATGGGCCTGTAGAGGGGACAACTCCAGTTGTTAAACAGATATTTATAATGACCAGAATGAGGGAGCACATGTTGACAAAAACCTCCTTGAAAAGGTGTAATGTCTGAGGGACAACCTCAGACAGCTGGGAGGATGACACTGGTTGAAACAGCTGAATGATCTCTGAATGGTCAACGTCTTGTTAATTCTATTGTAAATAAGAGCAAATAATGCATAAATTGTATATGATGCATATGCACACACAATACAGTCTACACACAGCAGTGCATGTGCATTGTGCATGTGCATGTGCATGTGCATGTGCATATGCATACACGCCACACACACACACACACACACACACACACACACACACACACACACACACACACACACACACACACACACACACATGCACATGCACCCGCCCAACAAGTGGAACAACAATATTGGTTTCACAATAAGCTACTAGACACAATGCCCTGCCAAGAATCATCCAATGGCACCAAGACAGAACACATGCACTCATGCACACGCGCACGCACACACACAAGAAGTGTGTATGCGCGCTATGTAGACACGCACTCAATCACACTGCAGCCAAAGTGTGTAAGCGTTGTTTGATCAGGTCATGTTGACAGATTGAGCCTTTTAATGATAAACATTTGTACAGAAGGGCATCTCCTCTGTGCCCCCTGGGACTCAACCACGCCGCAAGGCCATGACGTCCTGCGCGTTACGTCCCTTATTCAGGAACATAACACATGTCAAACAAATAACAAATGTTGGACATAAGATGGTGTTGTGATGAAACTCTATCACATGATTTGCGGTTTTCCCCATCATGGGGGAGGGGTCATGATGAAGGGAGTCTATGATCCAAACATTGATTGATTGATTTGGACATCAGTTTGGACAATATTGACAATTGATCCAAATCAGGGCACAAAATCAACAACCAATCAAAAATAAAAATGATTTATTTTTTAAAATTGGATTTATTGGTCTGTGTTTTCGAAAGACCCCGCATGACAACACGTATGTACATGATTTTATATATTTTATATTTTATATATATTTATAATTGTAATAATTGTAGTGATTCTATTGTTGTGGTGCATGGTGAATAAACCAGCTGGAAATGGGGCCATGAGACAGCTACGATAACAGAGTATAACTAGAAGCAGTGCTCTTCCGAGCACAGGTCTCCACAGGCCAGGCGTCCTGGTGGTGCTATAATAGGCCAATGTAAAAAGGGTGGCATGTGTTCTTCACCAATCTTAGACCTTTCATGGCACCACGAGGCTGATTTGAACATTTTGTAGTGTAATTTCTTCCTTGGCCTTTTGCGAATGTGCGTGCACAATTTCAGTACAATTACACGCTGTGTGTGATTTGAGGCATTTTGTTCGAAACGGATCAATCCTGCAAAGTTTGGAGGCCAATCTTAGCCAATCAGGATGGAATATTAAATATGGGACAGATCCGTCTTGATCATATGACTGTTGAGATACTGTGTACTGATTTGTGTTAATTTTGGGTAAAATCTGAAGGAGTAATATCCGAAAATGTGTCTTACATAAGTCGGCCTCCTGGTGGCGCTATAAAAGGCTGATGTGAAAAATGCAAGGAAAGGGTTTTTCCTTGGCCTATAGGGAGTGTGCTTACAAAGTTTGAAACTGATCGGTGGAGTTATAGGTAAAACCACGAATTGGCCTGTTATAGCGCCACCATGAGGCTGATTTCAAAAATTTGAAGTGGCATTTCTTCCTCGGCCTGGTGGGAACGTGTGTGCGCGATTTCATGTTAATTGCACTCTGCGTTTGTGATTTGAGGCATTTTGTCCAAAACGTACCAATCTTACAAACTTTGAAACCCAATCTCAGCCAATCAGGATGGAATTTGGACAATCAGACAGATCCATGTCGATCACGTGACTGTAGAGATACTGTCTACCGATTTGCGTGATTTTTGGACAAAATCTGTAGGAGTACTAGCCAAAAGGTAGTTTTGCACAAATTAGCCTCCTGGTGGCGCTAGAACAGGCCCATGTGAAAAATGTGGGGCAGAGGTTCTGAATTGGCATCCAGGGAGTGCGCTTACAAAGTTTGAAACTGATCGGTGGAGTTATAGGTAAAACCACGAATCGGACTGTTATAGCGCCACCATGAGGCTGATTTAAAAAAAAGTAAGTGGCATTTCTTCCTCAACCTAGTGGGAACGCGTGTGCGCGATTTCATGTTAATTGCACTCTGCGTTTGTGATTTGAGGCATTTTGTCCAAAATGGACCAATCTTACAAACTTTGAAAGCCAATCTCAGCCAATCAGGATGGAATATGGACAATCAGACAGATCCGTGTCGATCACATGACTGTAGAGATACTGTCTACCGATTTGCGTGATTTTTAGACAAAATCTGTAGGAGTAGTGTACAGAAATGTGTTTTGCAAACATAGGCCTCATGGTGGCGCTAGAACAGGGCCATTAGAAAAATGTGGGGCAGAGGTTCTGAATTGGCATCCAGGGAGTGTGTGTGCTCATTTTGGCAGCGACCGTCCAACGGCGCCGGAGATTAGCTAGTAACAAACTTGGAGGACAGACGGACGGACGCACGGACGCACGGACAGGGGCGAAAACATAGACAACTAGAAGAAGTGCTCTTCCGAGCACAGGTCTCCACCAGCCACGCGTCCTGGTGGTGCTATAATAGGCCAATGTAAAAAGGGTGGTGTGTTCTTCACCCATCTTAGGCCTTTCATGGCGCCACCACAAGGCTGATTTGAACATTTTGTAGTGTTATTTCTCCCTTGGCCTTTTGCGAATGTGCGTGCACAATTTCATTACAATTGCACGCAGTGTTTGATTTGAGGCATTTTGTTTGAAACGGATCAATCCTGCAAAGTTTGGAGGCCAATCTTAGCCAATCAGGATGGAATATTTAATACAGGACAGATCCGTCTTGATCATATGACTGTAGAGATACTGTGTACTGATTTGTGTTCATTTTGAGTAAAATCTGAAGGAGTAATATCCGAAAATGTGTCTTACATAAGTCGGCCTCCAGGTGGCGCTATAAAAGGCTGATGTGAAAAATGCAAGGAAAGGGTTTTTCCTTGGCCTATAGGGAGTGCGCTTACAAAGTTTGAAACTGATCGGTGGAGTTATAGGTAAAACCACAAATTGTCCTGTTATAGCGCCACCATGAGGCTGATGTCCAAAAGTGGCATTTCCTCCTCATCCTAGTGGGAACGTGTGTGCACGATTTCATGTTAATTGCACTCTGTGTTTGTGATTTGAGGCATTTTGTCCAAAACGGACCAATCTTACAAACTTTGAAAGCCAATCTCAGCCAATCAGGATGGAATATGGACAATCAGACAGATCCGTGTCGATCACATGAGATACTGTCTACCGATTTGCGTGATTTTTGGACAAAATCTGTCGGAGTACTGGCCAAAAGGTAGTTTTGCACAAATTGGCCTCCTGGTGGTGCTAGAACAGGCCCATGTGAAAAATGTGGGGCAGAGGTTGTGAATTGGTATCCAGGGAGTGCGCTTACAAAGTTTGAAACTGATGGGTGGAGTTATAGGTAAAACCACGAATCGGCCTGTTATAGCGCCACCATGATCCTGATTTCAAAAATGTTAAGTGGCATTTTGTCCAAAATGGACCAATCTTACAAACTTTGAAAGCCAATATCAGCCAATCAGGATGGAATATGGACAATCAGACAGATCCGTGTCGATCACATGACTGTAGAGAGATGCTGTCTACCGATTTGCGTGATCTTTGGACAAAATCTGTAGGAGTAGTGTACAGAAATGTGTTTTGCAAACATCGGCCTCATGGTGGCGCTAGAACAGGGCCATTTGAAAAATGTGGAGCAGAGGTTCTGAATTGGCATCCAGGGAGTGTGTGTGCTCATTTTGGCAGCGTCCGGGCCAACGGCGCCGGAGATTAGCTGGTAACAAACTCGGAGGACGGACGGACGGACACACGCACGCACGCACGCACGGACAGGGGCGAAAACATACTCTCCCCCTGCCTTCGGCTGGTGGAGACAAATATAATATAAAGTTTTACTAAAATAAGTATTAGGCTAACTGCTGTAAATCTTTCACTGCCGTTAGATTATGTATTGCTCATTATTGATTGACCGTACATATGTTCCGTACGCCACTGTGTACACTGGTTGACTCTGTACAGTATGAGCCTCATCCACTATCAATAGTCAGTACATATATGGGCAGTAAATGTATTCTTTTCCTTCTTAGATTTTATCTTTACTACTGTACATTTCTACTATTATTTTCTATTTCTAATCTTAGTGTCACCATGGGGATCGATAAAGGTCTATCTATCTAATTATGACATTATTTTGATCATGGCTGGTCAATTCTGTAACCTCCGGTGTTGGTTGAGCAAAAAGGAGTTTGTTCAAATAGATGTTTGGACGTTTTTATTTTTACATTTCAACAAAACACCAAAAATACACTCTGTATAGCATACTGTATATTTACTGCAACTGAATACAAAGCATGTCTGTTATTCCAGCCCCACCATGGAAGTTCATGCTGAAGAGACATAATTCTGTTTTTACAAGGCTCTTTCGTAGAAAATAATTTCCGTTGCAGCATAATGAATTTTTAACACTTAATAAATGATCGTCATTATATACGCCAAGTTAAGGTCAACTTCATTTTACAAGAAGTTTTTACAGTGTGCCAGACTCTTCAGCAGCAGTTAAACTGCCTCCGTTCAGATTTTATAGATGTATTAATCATAGACGTCAGACTTTTTACTGTATATTAATGTTGCATGTTTGTTCATTTCTAAGTTGTGTGCAGACAGCATGTGTGCTGGCCACATAATTGCAATTTCCCTGGTTCAATTCTGACTGGAGTAGTGCATGTCTTTCCCCCTCACTCTTGGCTCCCTGTCCCCCTATACTCCTTTCTAAATGAAGAAAAACTGCCAAAAAAGTAATGAGGAATTATCATGGAATGACAGAAAACCGTGTTTTTTATTACAAATATTCATTGATATATGTATATTTGTGTTATGTAAGCACATTTTCTCCCTGCTTGGTCAATTTAAAGAGAAGTTTATGCAGTGACAAAGCAGCATAGATGCAGAATGAATATCTGAGAAGGCACTGTGACAATTTATGACCACAGCTGTATCGCCATAACCTACTGTATGTATGTAGTACAGCACTGGTTCTCAATCATTTAGTTTCAAGCACCCAGAGTTTGATATGCATTTGAGCCACGGACCCCCATTTGATACAGGTTAAAGTGTTAGTTCACCTATTTTTGACATAAAGCTGTATGAAATACTTGCCATTAAAATAGTGGTTACAAATGTATTAATTGATTACCAGAGTCCCGTGATCAGAGTTCTGGTCAGTTTTAGATGAATATAAAGTAGTTCCGGTAATTTGGCAGGGGCTCATGGCCCAATCATTAAAAATAGATGAATCCACAAAACTAGCATCATTTGTATTGTTGACCTATTTCTACCAAATAGACCAACTTTCGTTCAACTTTGACCCCTCTGTCACATGGTACTATTCTTTGTGTCCAGTATCACTACGCCGCTGCAACGTATTTCCCCAAAACAAGTTGCTTTGCAGTCAGCTGATCAGAACGAAACCTCGCTCTATATGGTAGAAATAGGCCAACAATACAAATGACGCTAGTTTTGTGGATTCATCTATTTTCAATGATTGGGCCACGCCAAATGGCCTCCACCCCATTGGAACTACTTAATATTCATTAGAAACTGACCAGAACTCTGACCACGGGACTCTGGTAATCAATTAATACATTTTTTAACCACTGTTTTAATGGCAAATATTTCACACAGCTTTATGTCAAAAATAGGTGAACTAACACTTTAATTTAACTGGTGTACAAACTATCAGTCATTTAGCTGGGGACCCCCCTCAAGGACCCTTGGAGGTGCCCGGAGCCAGTGACCTAAAGTACCAAGATGTGGAACTCGCTGCCTGTTTTTCAGCTGGTTGTTGTCCACGGTCAAAAGTGCATAACAAGTTTAGAGCGACAAAGTCCCCCTCTGTGTATAAAGAGTTCTCTGCTGAAAGACCTTGAGGAAGCAGTTCAGAGAGAAATCAATCAATGATGTTGAAAGAAATACAGTACATAAAACAAGAACACCAGATGGAGAGGGGGGGGGGGGGGGGGGGGGGGGTCACGAAGCCGAGGCAGAAAAAAAAAATAGTGGCTCATAGACCGGTGCACGGCCAGTGGTGTAAGTACATTTACTTAATGCAATGTTTTTTTTCTAGTTTACAACTGTTTTTCTGATTATATTTACTGAATAGTACTGTGTTCTATCTATCTGTCTGTCATTCAATGTTAGATGAGTTAAAGAGAAGGATCTCAACAAGCCTCGGCTTACCTGAGTTTCCTTTTAGTTGACCTTGTACCAGTGAACTGTACTGTCATGAAACTGTACCCTTTCCAATGCAAACTTCTAATAGATACTCCAATCAATCAATTCAAGTACTGCAGCCTACTTAAGTACAAATCAGAGGTATTTTGAGTATATTACTCCACTACATCTCAGAGGAAAATATTCTACTTTTACTCCACTACAATTATTTGAAACTTTTAGTTATTAATTACTTTGTAGATTTTGATTATTAATACAAAACATACATTATTCATTTAAGACCGTACAGTATGTACATTTCGGCCATTTGAAAATAGCCGATCTACAAGCTCACAATGCATCGTGACGTGACAAACATTGTCAGCTTGTAGATCAGCTACCGGTATTTTCAAAAGGTTTTTATACATTTGAAATACAACTTGAAATGGGACATTCTGCATAATGAGCATGTTTACTTTTGGTACTTTAAGTACACACTTATGCCAATACTGTACCTAAGTACATTTTGAATTCCTGACTTTTTCTTGTAACAAAGTATTTTTAAATTGCAGTATAACTATTTAGTACTTTCTCCTTCTATACCACTGTTCTGCACGCACATCAACAGGCACATGCACACATAGACAATTAGACATAAAAGGGGGCTTGAGCCCCTGCCCTTTTATCCGTTTGTAAAAAGTGCCCTCTCCAGACCATGAATGCAGTTTTTACTATGGTGAAAGAAATGCAAATGCCTCCTTTCCATGCCATACCTGAAGGCAGCATTCAAGAGAATTGAATTTGAATGCAGCATCTTATGTTGAAAGAATTGCCCTTTCTGTGTAGAAATCCATGCCGTTAACGCCACATCTCCAGTATTGACTTGATTAGTGTGGTATCACACACCGAAAATAGCCGACCTCCAAGCTCACAACGCGCCGCACTTCGACGTGTTGTAAGCTTGGAGGTCTGCTATTTTCGATATTTTCACCAAAAAGCCCCTTTAGAAATTTTAGCCCCTGCCTCTCTAACATTCTCTGCACGTCCCTGCACGCACATCACAAGCGCACTGGCGCAGTGTGCCGTGCATGGTGGTGTCATTACGCAGCAGGGTTAACGATCAGATGAGATGTGTAATAACATCTGAGGTCAGTCACTCTGTGGCCCCACTGGCCCCTGGGAACCTGTCGACACAGGACAGGAAGGCTACTGTATGCATGTCCCCCAGCATACGCAAACATCACAGATACTGTACATGCCTAGTGTATACTGTACAGTGTACACACACGCACGCACACACACGCTTCACATACTGTACACTTACCGCAATGTGTCCAATTATGGGGGGAATAAACTTTAGAAGTGATGATGACACATATACTGTATTACTGTAGGGAACTTTATACTTTTCACCCTTCACCACATTTTCAAATAAGCCATTCTTAAAATGGAAAACTGAATTGCAAGATATGCACCATAGACCCGAGACAGTGTATGGCCTAATTTAACAAACCCTAGCCTACCTAAACTTTAGGAGATAAGAAGCGGCCTGCTGCTCACTCCTCATGCATTGAAGGAAGAATGACCTCAGATTGGCAGAGGGAGATCAACTACCAGGATTTCTAGGCAATTGGCACTGGGTGAAAAATGGGTTACAAAATTGTGGGATAAAAATGTACAAAATAAAAATAAATAAATAATGTAATAAATGAAGCTTCAACGTTAGTTTGTGCAGGACACAAGAGTCTCGCCTGTCTCAGCTGTAATCAGATGTCAGTCCGCTCCTTTCCGTATTCCTCATTCACATCTCTGCAGGTCATTACATCACACTCCATTCAGAGCTAACGCTTCTTTAAATATTGCTTCCTTGTCTTGGATCTGAAACTTCGGAGAGAGAGAGGGCGAGATGTAACGACCTACAACCGGGTTGCAACGTGGTCGGTAGTTTTCAGCGACCGGGTCGCTAAATCAACCGACCGGGCCGGTAAATCACCGACCGTGCCGCTAAAGCGACCGACTGGGTCGCTAAATCACCGACCGTGCCGCTAAAGCGACCGACCGGGTCGCTAAATCGACCGACCGGGACACTTCCAGAGCCTGTTGGGCACATCAGCAGAAGATGAAGAGGAGGAAAATATACCAGCATTCCTCCAGGGCCTGAATATCGATGATGGTCCCTTCACAGCCAGTGAGCTCGCCAGGGCAAAATCCACCGTGAGAGAGGGAAAAAGTGCTGGGCTGGATGGCATACCCCCAGAGGTCTTGAAGAACTGCGATCTCGATGACCTCATCCTAGAGTTTTGCAACCTTGCTCTACTGCACAACAAGCAGCCTGAAAAATGGTCTCTATCTAACATCATCCCGGTGCCAAAATCTGGAGACCTCTCAATGCCTGACAACTACAGAGGCATCAGCCTGACATGTATCACTGCCAAGGTCTTCAACCGAATGATCCTGAACAGGATACGGCACGCCATCGACCCTCACCTGAGGGAGAACCAAAATGTTTTTTGTGAGGAGAGAACTACCGTAGCCCAGATCTTGGCATTAAGGAGATTAATCGAGGAGGTGAAAAAGGATAACCTGACAGCTGTACTGTGCTTTATCATCCAAAGAGGCAACATGGTGAGGATCCTTGAGGCCTAAGATGTCCCTCCCAACATACTCCGGGCTATTGAGACCATGTACGCAGGAACAAGGGCCAAGGTGGTGACTCCAGACGGCAACAGTGAGGAGTTTGACATCCGAGCTGGTGTAATGCAGGGAGACACCCTAGCCCCCTTCCTCTTCATCATTGTCCTAGATTACGCACTCAGGAAAGCCATCGGTGGACGAGAGCAGGATCTTGGCTTCACACTAACACCAAGGAGGTCAAGACGACATCCCACAGTAGTCATGACGGACCTGGACTATGCGGACGACATCAGCCTGCTCTCCGACAACATGACACAAGCACAGGAACTCCTGAACAGAGTGGAGTTAGAGTGTGCCAAGGTTGGCCTTAGGCTAAATGGCAAGAAAACTTTAGCGACCCGGTCCGTGGATTTAGCGTCCCGGTCGGTGGATTTAGCGACCCGGTCCATGGATTTAGCGTCCCTCTCTCTCTAGGTCGTCCTCAGAAGAGCCTTCCATCGTCGCTTCCAGTCATCCCGCTAAATCACCGACCGTGCCGCTAAAGCGACCGACCGGGTCGCTAAATCGACCGACCGGGGCGCAAAATCTTCCGACCGGGTCGCTAGATCTACCAACCGGGTCGCTAAATCTACCGACCTAAAACTGCAGGCCGGTCGGTAGATTTAGCGACCCGGTCAGTCGATTTTAGCGGCGCGATCGGTGATTTACCGGCCCGGTCGGTTGATTTAGCGACCCGGTCGCTGAAAACTACCGACCACGTTGTAACCCGGTTGTAGGGCGCTAAATGATCTCGCTCCTACTGACTTCGGATCCACTGCCGCTTAGCTGCCTCCCACCGACAGCCTTAAAGGAGTATAAATCCCTACTCTCCTTTAAAACCGCTCTGAAAAGTCACTTACAGGCGGCTGCAACTCAAAACCGGTAAAAGAACAAAGCCTTTCCTTACCTCCCCCTGACCCTCTTACTGAAAATATCAATTATCAGTTTTTCTGATTGTGTTATGATGTTTTTTTCTGCATAGTACTGTTTATCTGATTGTCATTTAATGTTTTCATGAAATCAAATGGACCCCAATGCAGACAAGCCATTGTGCCTAATGCATTTCATCCATATACATTTCATAAAGTATTTATTTAAACATCTTTTAAGCCTCTGACAAAGCCACCCCGGCTGGTGAGGAATCATGACAATAAACACAAAAAAAGCTGAAAAAAAGACGAGGGTACAACTTGTATCCTCTTCTTTTTTTTCAGCTTTCTAATTAATCGTTGCATGCAAAAGAAATTGTTTATTGTCATGATTCCTCTCCAGCCGGGGTGGCTTTGTCAGAGGCTTGACATTTACTGTAAATAAATACTTTATGAAATGTCTATGGATGAAATGCATGGGGGAAAACGCTTCCGACACCGGAGTGAGGGCGGGCGGGGCTTAAACTGTGATGCACTATGGGGGGTTTTGCTAAACGTTCCCTGATTTTGCCTAGCAAGCTGCTTGGACAGGGAACATCTCCGAAAGCAGAGCCCTTTAACGCCAAGATTAACTGTATTCCATGTGCTGCAATAATACATGGTTAAATCTACTTTGATGTGAGTTCCTGACTGACTGACTGATTGATTGATTGATTGATTGATTGATTGATTGATTGATTGATTGAAGACTTTATTAGAAGTTTGCATAGAAAAAGGTACAGTTTCATGACTAAACGATAATAAAATAGGTAAAGAGAAATGGTATCAGACTGAATACAATAATTGCATTTTCTTTCTAACTTAACATTGGGGGTCCAGTGTGGAATAAGACCAGTTTAAGGGGTAAAAGTACATTCATCATTAAATCAGCATGCCCACTCTCTTAAATGGTTTATTTGCGACCGAAGGTCGCATATACTCTGAAAAACCGTGTCGCTTGAGTGACCTTCCTTCCTTCCTTCCTTCCTTCCGTAACCTTCCTTCTGTAACCTTCCTTCTGTACGGGAGTGATGTCAGTGTGATGTCAGCGAGTTGTGACATCACTTCCTGTACGGGGTGGCTACACGAAATGTGGATAACACTATATATGGAGATAGTCCAGTCCATCATGTCATATGGGACTACCGTCATAGACAGTAGCCAAAAGAGAAGGATACACAAGACTAAGAAAGACAAAAAAAGGAGGAGGAGGATAAAGATACCAAAAGGAGAGAGAAGAAAGGGTGGATGAGGTACAATGTGTCTCAGAAAAGAAAATGTAACAAGGAGGTGGCAACGGGGCGGCTAGATAAAGTTATTAGGCCTGGATCCGACTTTAAGTCGACGCACAGGATTCCAGAAGTGTTACGCTTATTCGCTCTTGTATCAAACTGGTACTCGAAACGTTCTTAGAATTTAATATGTATTTTCTAAAGTAAATATGGGGGCGGGTGTGAATTGCTCAACCACCCTTCAATGTCCTCAACATGCAATTGCTCTCTTAGTGAGGGAAAGTAAGCCGAGTGGTGGACCAATCTGGGAACTAAATGCTTTCCAATAGCTTCTTCACAAATGTGTTTATTAAGATGTCTACTATCACCTCTGAACTTTGTCAAACAAACTCCCTTGACAAATTTTGTGGGAGCCAATCAAAGTTGTGGGTATCCCGAGGGCCTGGGATTAAAGGGGGGGGGGGGGGGAATGGCCAATATGAGCGTATGAGATGTGTAATTAAGGTATTTTTTGGCTGCGGAATCCATTCCAACCATTAGTTTTCAGTTAGAATTACTCCTTGGCCATAAAATAGGCCACGCCTACTTTTGTTTGTCCTTGAGACATAATATTGGCAATACAAAAATGGTTTGGTGGGGAAGGGTTTGAATTCATGAAAACTATTCAAAATCAGGTGGGTAAGCACACATCATGACACACAGGATAACATGATACAATCTGACAAGGAACACTCAAACACAGGGTTTAAAACATAGGGACTAACAGGACACAGGTGAACTCGAATGACATCATTGGCTAAGGCCTAGCCAATTAGGCCTATTTTATGGCCATGGAGTCATTTTAACTGAGAACTAATATAAAATGGCCAATATGAGCATATTATGCTCATATTGGCCATTTTATATGTTCCCCCCTTTAATCCCAGGCCCTCGGGATACCCCCAACTTTGATTGGCTCCCATAAAGTTTGTCAAGGGAGTTGGGTTTGACAAAGTTCAGATGTGATAGTAGACACCTTTATGAACACATTTGTGAAGAAAGCTATTGGAAAGCATTTAGTTCCCAGATTGGTCCTACACTCGGCTTACTTTCCCTCACTATATTCCCCATCAGGGAATTGAGCACATGGTCACTGAGTTACAGTATGAGTATAGTATGTGTCAACGCTCATACTACAAGGGCTTACGGTAACTGCAACCTTGATTAAATTCCTGTCAAGTGTATCACATGTTCGTGTGTGTGTGTGTGTGTGTGTGTGTGTGTGGGTGTGTGTGTGTGTGTGTGTGTGTGTGTGTGTGTGTGTGTGTGTGTGTGTGTGTGTGTGTGTGTGTGTGAGTGAGTGACAGTATGCTGCAGATAGACTATAAGTGGCTTCTGGCTCTGACTCCCATAAAGAAGTATACAGGAAGTCAGTGGGGGCCCCCTTACCAAAACCACACACAGACACGCGCACCTACTGGAAATGATCCTGGCAGCGATCACTGATCGCTTACACACAAGGCGAGGCGGGAAAGGTGCACTATGGGTAGCATATTATAGGTGGTGTGTGTGTGTGTGTGTGTGTGTGTGTGTGTGTGTGTGTGTGTGTGTGTGTGTGTGTGTGTGTGTGTGTGTGTGTGTGTGTGTGTGTGTGTGTGTGTGTGTGTGTGTGTGTGTGTGCGCGTGCGTGCGTGCGTGCGTGTGTGGGTGCTGCATGTTATCACCGGCAGATCAATGAAAAGAAGTGCTGGTGGTCGCCCACGGTGGGTTGAGTATTGAAGGGGAGGGGGACAGGGAGGGGGTGCAGGAGTCGGGGGCATCATGTTCCACGCCATTGGCATAGTCAAGGTCAAGCGGTGCATGTTTTTTAGCTCACTCGCTCACCACAACTACCCCCCCCCCCCAACACACACACACACACACACACACACACATGAGGTTCCCAGAGTTCAGAGCAGGGTACACAAGGACCCCTCTGAACTCAGCACGCTGGCTCCTATCCAGAGAGTATCTCATCTCAGAGTGACACAGCTGATAACAGAGCAGGGTCCCCGTGCCCTCCTTACCCTCTATACACACACGCGCGCGCGCGCGCGCGCACACACACTCGTGCACAAACTTACAGCATATTCACGCTCATGAGCGCACGCACACACACGCATTCCTACAAAACGGAAGGAGCACATAAAATCATCCGCCGCCTTGCATTCCATAACATAACAACCTCACTGTAAAATCATAGAGTGTAAATATTGCCCAGAAAGGATCAGTGCGGGTCCATTTCACACTCTCAGGGTTCTAAAAAGATCCATTTCACACTCAGGGTTCTAAAAAGATCCATTTCACACTCTCAGGGTTCTAAAAAGATACAGCCGCACAGTGCCACTTGCACGCTCCAGAGGGCAATTTATTATAAAGCAGCGTTTCGGTCGTGAGACCTTCCTCAAGCTGAATTCCCATTATGGCTGACAGACTCACTAAATACATTTCCACTGGTACAGACAACCAATCAGAAACAATCAATGTGATCACTCATTTCAGACAGCTGTGTTGACATGGTCGTGTGACTTTAAAAGTACTGATGTCCTCTAGTATCATTGAAAATAACAAATTACAATAATACAAAGGCAAATAAAGAGTATTTTGCATGACTAAAGTCATGCAAAATAGTACAAGGAAATCAACAAATATACAAAAACTTGAATAATTCAAATAATGTCATAATGTCCTACTCCCAATGTCAGAGTGGAAAACAAGCAAAAGAAAGCAAATAAACACTCTCAGGGTTGAATTAACGCTCCATATTTTACTGGTGCAAGCGGGGCTGATGTTTTGAGCAATTTTTCCGACCTTCCACATTGTTTACATTCTGGCCAGATGTTGACGCAAGCGTTGTTGCACGCAAGCCAATTTCGACACACTGCAAAAAGACACCGTAAAAAACACCCCGTAAAAGTGGGTGAATATACGATATCATCTACTTTCCAATAAATAGTTCATAAACTGTGTGTGTGTGTGTGTGTGTGTGTGTGTGTGTGTGTGTGTGTGTGTGCGTGCGTGCGTGCGTGCGTGCGTGCGTGCGTGCGTGCGTGTGTGTGTAAGTGTGCGTGTGGCATCCAAAATATACCAGATGTTGTTTTTATTGACATCAGTCACAGGAAGGTTCTGATTCTGGAGGTGGGATGTGTTTTCGATCTGTACATGGACAGGCTTTCCAAGATAAGCAAGTAACTTAGAATCAAAACAGACTTTGGGTACAGATGCAGATATTTGGAAGCCTTGTAGCCATGTACGGTACATAAATTGACCACGAGTGGCAAAGAGCAAGGCCAAACAACTCACAAAATAATGCTCTGGCAACATACAGGCTACAGACCCACACAGAGACGCGGAGACACGCATACACACACGGCCATGCTAAGGAGCGGTCTAACCACCGCTCAAAAAAACAAACATGTGAGAGGTACTTCATGGACGTCTAAGGATACACATGACTCTCCTCCATACTGGCAGTTTGTCAGTGTATGCGTGTCTCCGTGTCTCCGTGTGGGTCTGTAGCCTGTATGTTGCCTGAGTTCCACTGAGTGACCAAAGAGGGTGCTGTTGAGTCTAGCCTGTTGAGTCTAGCCTGAGCATTAACTGCAATACACACACACACACCTGCACACGCACACGCGCGCACACAGCTCACACGCACGCGCGCACACACGCACGCACACGCTCGCACACACACACACACACACACACACACACACACACACACGCACGCACGCACACACACACACACACACACACACACACACACACACACACACACACACACCCTCTCACTCACTCACAGACAGTGGTGCTTTGGGATTTTCTTTTCCGGGCGGACGGTCATTTATTGACGTCACGTGCACGCGCCTCTAGAGGCTATTTAGATAGAAAGGATGTCAGCAGATCTGTGGGAAACAATAGTTTTCTAGTCTTAATGACATTTGCATTGTTACTTAAGATTTTATGTTCTACTTTCTTTTAATTCATTTAGAAAATACAGCGCTGCAGTAGGCTAGAGAAACAAAGTTTGCCTTGAACGAATCTCAAACACTAAATACCACAGTAATGGGGTATGAGGACACACACACATCGACACATGCAGTCACAGCTGGAATAGGTGTTAAAGTTGGCTATATCCATATGAATAGAGGGGGCTTGAGGACGCTCACACATTCACCACTAGAAACCTGTTATGCAGTAGCCACTAATTAAAGTACAGCTTGTAGTTTTCGCGGGGTGGGGGGTTGTCGCGGCCCTCGCGGGGGGGGGTTTACACGCTCGTGCACCGTTCGGTGCCGTCCGTGCGCGGACACACACACACACACACACACCACCACCACCACCACAGCATGCACAAATGCACACACACACACACACACACACACACACACACACACACACACACACTTGTATGCATGCCCCGGCCCACCAATGAAATCAACATAATTAAAATCATTAGAACTATAGAAAGCAGTAAATTAAAACATTTTTAACAAGTTGTCCTTTAATATGATTAACAATGTCCAGATTGTTCACAAGTCTACAAAATTACACTAACTCTGCAACGGTGCCAGGGTATTAGTCCGACAGCCATTGGTCCTACGGCACATTATAACTAAGCCTAACCCTCACCCTACATGAGGGCACGTGCTGCAATCAGTAGTGCTGTCGCCTCACAGCCAGAAGGTCCTGGGTTAAATTCCTAGGTGGGGTTGATGAAAGGGCCTTTCAGTGTGGAGTTTGCATGTTCTCCCTGTATCCCCTAGGGTAGGTACAGTACCCTCACAAAAACATGCAGTAATCCTGGTCTCTATAATGCCTACCCCTGGAGGGGAAAGGAACTGGTTGGAATAACGTGTCCTTTCCACACGCTACGTCCAAACGGGGAAACTCCCCCCTGGCAGGTGATAAGAAGCGGCCTGCTCACTCCTCATGCACTGAAGGAAGCATGAGCTCAGTTCGGGGCCCTTCCCAGGTTGGCAGAGGGAGAGAATGACTATAATTGCACCCTTGTCATTTACTTTTAGCCTATGGATACAATTAGACACACAACCTCACCGAAAACGTCGCATGCACTCGCATTGACGCGCGTGCGTGGGGCGTCCTCTCACTTCCAACTCCGAGGAGACCGTTTGTTGAATGGAAACTATAACGCTGACCGTGTCGAAAAAGTGGCTTACACACAACAACGAAGCTACCGAAGCAGCAATAGCGTCAACATCTGCACAGAATGTAAACAGGTCGGGGGATTTGGACGGTGGGAAAATTGGGCACACGGCATTTAAAACACCTCTTTTGATGTGATCAAACTGGAGTACCTGGGGCCACGGCCTGCTCCCTGGCACCAGGCGCACGCAGACAGATGTTGTAACAACTGCCCTGAGTGATGCAGCGGTTGGAACCACATGAGACGCTGAGCTGTAAACACACATGGTAGATGGTAGAAAAACAGGGCCAGGCAACAACAGGAGAGGGGACTGGGGAATGGGACTGGGGTTCGTAGAACCTCAAACACATGTGGCTCTTCCACGCATTCTTTTGCTCTTGTGTATTAAGCCTAATTTTTATTTCTCTGTCGCACGACTCTGTCTCCCGTGCTGTTGTGAGCATCAATTTGGATTTGGCTCAAATGGTTCTCAGACCAACTTAAATACAGTATACTATGTAGTTACATGCACACGCAGGTATTGTTACACAACTGCGTAGTGGCTCAGGAGGTAGAGTAGCTGCTTGGGATCCAGCGGAGGTACTGTAGATCGGCCATTTGGTAACCGGAAGGTTGGGAGCAAGACACTGAACCCCAATGGCTCCCAGGGTGAACCTTTTTGGGGGCCGCTCTCCATTCAGACATGCTGCCATTCAGACATTGACTTCTAATTGTCTGAGTGGCGTCACTTCCATAGAGGTTAGGGTTAGGAATAGGGTTAGGAATAGGGTTAGTGTCTGAATGGGGGGATGGGGGAGGAATTTATACTATTGTATTCTTATAAATGTGTTGTTGTGGTATTGGGCAAGTGCATTTGCACATTTTGCACATACCTGCAAGTGTCCTCTGCATTTAACCCATTAGTAGCAGCATGGGCACATTTATAAGAATACAATAGAATACAATAGTATAAATCCCCCCCCCCCCCCCCCCCCCCCCACACACACACACACACACACACACACACAATAAACATGCAGGCAATTTCTTGGTATTTCTCTGGATGTAAGTGAGCGATATGGTTCTGGTTACTGTACTGCCTCGACACGTTTGTTTTGATAGCATCCATCCTATAGTCCCTGAGTTCCTCCGGTTGTGTTTACTACTTCGTTGAGCCGTGTAGTTCTTTTCCCAGTGAAACTTAACACGGTTACTGTACGCTCAGGAATGTTTTGCAGCCGTTGAGTGACAGAGTTGGTCCAGTTCTGTTTGTCCGTTACTGAAAAGCACCCCCCCCCCCCCCCCCAACTGGGGGCTCCACTACCATGCTCCGTGTCTTTATGAATGACTAATAACACATACCACATGTCACGTTAAAAGGGGGGCATTACACTTTTCTCAGAACCGCACACAATTTCCGGTTGTAGAAGCGTCAGCAGCTGCGGGTCCATCCATCATGGCTTAATAAACAATAATCCTCTTCCTTCCACACATGCATGCTTCCTACAGTAGGCCGGTATATGCAGTGGTGTGTTCTAGATTTTTTTAGGGCATACTATAATCTATGATCTGCGGCTATTCGTGTGGCCAGGGCATACGCTAGTGCATAATGCCTATCAAATACGCTACTTTGAAAGGTTCACGAGAGCAGACGCTATTCATATTTTTATTTTTCGGACAGCAGACGCCGTATACGTGTGTTGGTGACTGCTCTAAATTCCGAGTTCCGACATGTCGCCACTCCGACATTGACTTCTTATTGTCGGAGTGGCAACACTTCCATAGAGGTTACGTTTAGGGTTAGGGTTAGAGATAGGGTTAGTGTCGGAATGGAGACAAGTCGGAAAGGAGACATGTCGGAATGGAGACATGTAACCACGTGCTTGATGTCTATGTGTGCACGTGCCTGTGTGGCACCTCACATGCAGGCGTACTACTGTAACAAAAGGAGCTTTGACTGAAATAGCTACTGTCACTGTGGTTTGTTTTTTGTTAAGCCAAATATAGGCCTATACTCTGATGATGGTAATAATAATAATATCATCATCAACAACAATATAACAGTAATAATAACTAGTAAGACGCCTCAGGGAGACCAGTGATGTACGGTATATCGGACCAGTTACCCATATATGGAGATCCCTGGTACCTATATGGAGATCCATGTACTGTATATGGATATACTGTGAGGGCCCAAACATGCTTACTCGGTTATAAGTTATGTGAAAGTCCTATGATGTCTATGACATCTGACATCATTCCCTTTTATCCCCTTACATGCAGATCCCTGTCTGTAGAACCAGGCGTTAGTGTGGTATGTGGCCGATGTGGCCTCCATAAGTCCTGTTAGATATGGGCACGGTGGTGAAGTGGTTAGCACTTCGCCTCACAGCCAGAAGGTCCTGGGTTCGATTCCCGCCGGGGGAAGCTGTGGGTGCTGGGGGTGTGTTCCTCCACCCGCGTCATCAGCACCCATACCCTAGGTGGGGTTGGCGATAGGGCCTTTCTGTGGTGAGTTTGCATGTTCTCCCCGTGTCTCCTTGGGCATAGGCCCTCACACAAAAACATGCAGTAGTCCTGGTTTCTATACTACCTCCCCCTAGCCAGCCGGGTGCTCCCCAATGTCCCCTGGTGCGGCAGGGGGAGAGCGGAAACCAGGACTACAGGTTAGGTAGTCACCGGGTGAGAAAAATGGGTTGCAAAAATCGTGGGATAAAAAAACATAAAAAAAAAAGAAAAAAAGACATGGGCTTAATATTGATGACATCAGGGAACTCCATATATGGGCATAAAAGGGATTAGGGGTTAGTGTGACATCACAGTGACCCATTATGTTAAGAGTGGTTCCCCTGACATCACAGTGATGTCAGAGCATGATTTCAGGCGTGGCAGAGATACATACATATACAGTAATTGCTGGACTATAAGCCACACCTGAATATAAGCCTCACCAGCTCAATTTAGAAAAAAAAAACAAAAAACAAATGTTTACATATATAAGCCGCACCTGACTATGAGCAGCAGGTGTCCGCGCGGTGGAACGGCGTTCCCACACTTCTCTCACCCCCCAAAAAAAATGTTGGGGGTAAAAATGCTTTTTAAAAACAACAAATTTGTAACAACAGGCAACAGCATAATATTGCGTTGTGCGACTTCAAGAGCTAATCTATCTATTGGTCATGAACTTGTGATGTAAGTGCGCAGCTACAGTGAATGCTTTTAAGGTCTACATAGAATGTAGAGGAAGAGGCGTTCCACGTGTACTTGTGCCACTATAGTTAATCCCATGCAGCTCAGCAAAATGCGAGTGTGGCTTTAGTTTTCGCGACTGCATACAGAACGTGTGTCGGCTCTAATGTTTATCAGACAGCATGGACCTCCGCTCCGGCTCTGGAAACCAGAGCCATGTAAGGACTTGGTTGCGAGCGCATCGCACCGCTGAAAGCACTCAAACCAGAGTGGCACAGCCTGTCGTGTCAGATAACCCAGACCCTCTTTGGCAGTTGTTATAACTAAACAGGGGAACTTACTCCAATCTTTTTGGTTCATTTCATTTAAGAATGAATGTGCTTTATCCAAAACATATGTTTACCAGTTCACTGTCTGTTATATAATGCATTAATGATTGATGATTAAATATTGACTACATTGTTTATTATCATACCTCCAGACAAGGTCCCCCTATGGGATATCAGCGCCATCTGGCGGTGCAACAGAGTAAAACTCATATCCTCCCGTACGAGAAATGTCATTTGTCGGAAGGGCTGTCAATCACAAAACGAGGGCACCGCCCCCGAGTGTATATAAGCCCTATGGGCTATCATGACTTCCTCTTTCCGCACCTCTGCTCCTGCAACTAGAGTGTCGCGAACTCAGCCTTTTATATTATTCTGTAAAGTTTAGCCTAAAGCGACGGCTAGGAAGTCGGCCACTGGCCTTTATAGAATACCTCCTGTACGTTATTCCTTTATCTTCTCTCTACAGATAAAGGATTGTGGTTTGTCTTTCTCTCGTCTTTGAGTCCTTCCCTTCTTCTCTGAGCGCTCTGCCACGTGTTTCCCTGCCGTAGCTTAGCTTCGCTTAGCTTCGTTAGCTTCACGATGGCGGCTCGACGGCCCACGGTTAGCAGCCTGCTAGCCATGGTCCCAAAGAAGTGCGGCCTTCCCAGCTGCAAAGGACTCATCGCCAACGAAGACACCCACCCGTTCTGCATTGTCTGCATGGGGGTAGGACACACCCTGTCTTCTCTGTCCCCTCCGGCCCCGGCCACGGGTATGAACTGTGCTGACTGCCTCCAGAACGGCGTTCCAGCCCTCAAGGCCCGCTGCGAGATCGCTGCCGCAGGCTACGGCCTCCACGCCACGGTCTCCGCCGGAACCCTCCCAGACACCTCTCCTCGTGTGCCGGACAGCGCTGTACGCCACAGCGCTGCTTCTCGCCACGTGGTCAGGCCTCCAGCGGCCTCGCCCTCAGCTAGCTTCGGTAGCCCCGATGCTAGCGGGCCTGCTACTGCTACTACTCCTGCTGTTTCTCCGACTGGCTCGACTGGTGCCGTGCCCAAGAAGAGAACATGCAAGACCGCCCAAGTTGCTCCACCGCCAGCTGCAACTCCGGCCGTCCCCTTTAGGGAATTCCACCCGCTCGTCGTCGGTGACATTCCCCTCTCCTTCTCCGTCCCCCAGCTCCGGGCTATGCGGCCACCTAGCCCCGTCTCCTGGCATGCTAGCGACGGTGACGAGCCGGAGGACTACGACATGTCCGAGGTGGACTCGGAGGGTGAGTACTCGGAAGAAGACGAGTCCACGCTTCCCTCCGGTCAGGGCGGAGGCGTGGCCGGGTCGGTTCCTCACGCCGAGGCTCCTACCTCCGCCGCGTCCTCCCCAGCCCCTTCTGCCTCTCTCCCCCCTTCCATGCCGGCTGGGGCGAGAGGGGCAGCGGCACAAGACCCAGACTCCATCCCCATGGACGAGCTCTCGGTGCTGGAACGTGCTACCATCCGTTGCGGCCTGGAGCTGCCGCTCGGAGACGCGCCACTCGGACCCCGGGCTAGAGTTCCCATCCTTGGCCAGGATGTGGAGCCTTCCCCCCCGCCACGCATGGATAAGCTCCCACTGGTCCCAGGTTTTGCAGAGGCCCTGCATTCGACCTGGACCTCGCACAAGGACCCCCCCAAGCTCCCCTTCTTGGTCGACTGCCACGGCGCAGAGAAGGCGGGAATCCCCTTGTGCCCTCCCATGGACAAACTGATGGCCCAGTCCCTTATCGGGAGCCTCAAGCCAACCCATGAGCGGACCGGTCCTGGAGGCCGCAGTCCCTTCATCCTGTCTGTGGGGAAAAAGCCTCCTGGTTTCGCCATCGGCTATGACGACAAGCAGTCGTCCAGGGTGAGGAACTCGTACAGATCCTCCGCCCTGGCTGCCAGGACGATGAACGCCACCCAGCTGCTGCTCTCCTCCACCAGGCGCCTCTTTAGCGGGTTGCGAGAGGTGCCTAAAGATACGGCGGAGGAGATCGACAAGTCGCTGCGCATGCTGATGGACCTTAATGTCCACGCCATCGAGTGGCTTGGACACGGTATGGATTACTGCATCCAGGCGGAACGTGCCAGGTGGCTTGAGAAAGTGAAATGCCCTGGCAGTTCCGAAGGGGAGACCGAGAAGGTCCTGCAAGACCTCCCTGGCCACCCTACCTCCCTTATGGGCGGCGGACTCGATCTTCTCCGCCAGGAGGTGGCGGATAAGAAGATCACCTTGGAACTCCTGGAGGCCACGACGGACCCCCAGGGGCCCAGAAAGGAGAAGAGGCAGGAACGAAGCAAGGCCCCCGGTCAGGCTGACAGAGGGCGCTCTTCCTCCAAGCAGGGGAAACCCAACAATCCCCCTAGGACCCCCTCCTCCTCCTCCGCGGGACCCCCCCGCACTGCAGCGGGGGCTCCGACCCGCTCCCAATCCCGCCACCCTCCCAGGCACGGGATACCGGCCAGCTCCCACAAGGCCCGTGGGAAGCCGCCGCGAAAGTGACACTGGACTTTGGCGGGGTCCCCCCGAATATTCAGGGTACCCCCCCCTCTCAAGCGCAAACGGGTGAACAGTATGAACAATATTTCTCATGCCAAGAAAATAATGTGTACTTCTCCTCTGTGCTCTCCTCCAGTGCCTGTAATAAAGAGTGTGTTGATAAAACAATGCCTGTTTCTTTCGACTCCACCTGCTTTAGTACAGACGACCCCATTTTGCATGAATTTAGCCAGTGTAGAGAAGTCCAGGCTGGAATTTCTTTCCACTCAGAAAATATCGCTTTCTCCAGTCACGCAGACAGGGTACAAGCAGAATATTTCTCATTGCAAAATGTTCCCAGACAAGCTAATTCCTATTCACAGTGGTATGGTTTCACTAGTGTGCAATACCCCTCTGTCTCCACTGAGCGGCACTGCAATGCCGAGTCTAGTTCAGGACAGGAGTTTGGTTTTAGCGTCAGGGAAGAAGCCAGCACATCTCAACACCCAGGGTTGGCCTCGTCTTCCCGTAAGGAAGCATATAAAGGCCTTAGAACAGGTTTTAAACGTAAATACAATTCCCCGAGCCGGGGATTATGTTACTTATGTGATAAACCCTGTCCCCCGGGCTCCACGCTATGTGCCGCCTGTATTTTTAACAAGCGAGGCTTCTCGGAGGTCACGTGCCCGTCTCCCACCGGATACGGAAATAAGCGTACCGGAGACGGAAACGCTCTTTCCGTCGGTGTCCCCGCGCTTCCCAGCCCGGCGACTAGCGGATACGGAAACGTGCCCCCCGGATACGGAACCTCTCGGTCCCGTCCTTCCTCTCCCTCTCGGCCCAGTAGTCCCGCTAACGCGGTACAACCCCAAGGCTTCTCCGTTGCTCAGCAACACGTTAGCACAGTGTGCGGAGCAATGGAAGCGTTGCAATCCGAATCAGTGGGTGTTTCGGACAGTGACACGGGGCTACAGACTACAGTTCGCGGAAATACCCTCCCTTTCCAGCAAGGTTATTTACACTCGAGCCCGCGGCTTGAAAGCGGATGCCTTGAGGGAGGAGATAAGCTCACTATTGCGCAAGGGCGCTATAGTGGAGTTATCCCGCGACCAGAGCCGTTTAGGCTTCTGGAGCCGTTATTTTCTGGTCCAGAAAAAAGGGGGGGGGCTGCGTCCGATAATGGACTTACGTGCTCTGAACAAGCACTTGAAAAAGTTCAAATTCAGGATGCTGACGTCAGAGTCTCTGATGAGATCAGTGAGACAGGGGGATTTCCACTGTTCAGTGGATCTGAAGGACGCTTATCAGCACATCCTCATTTATCCCCCACACAGGAAGTTCCTGCGGTTCGCCTTCGAGGGGCGCCTGTACGAGTACACGGTCCTCCCCTTCGGTCTTTCCCTGAGCCCTCGGGTTTTTGTGAAAGTGACCGAGGCAGCCATTGCTCCACTGAGGCATCAGGGAGTCAGGCTCGCGAACTACATAGACGATTGGATGATTTCCGCCGCCTCCTGCTCAGGAGCGGTGCGCCATACCGATCTGGTGTTGTCACACCTGAAGGCCTTGGGTTTCAACGTCAATTTTGGCAAAAGCATGCAGGGGCGCTGGAACTCCCAAATCCCAAGGGGAGCTGAGACTGGAGGAGTTCATCCGAAAATTCACGTTTTTTATCCGGTTTTGGGTTATTTTTATTACGGTTTCGGGTGCTTATTCCCCGCACAACGGTGTAACAAGGAGCTGTATAGTTACTAGTTATTTTAGCACACAGTGCAACACACAGCACGCATGCACACACACAGTCAGTCACTCACGCACACACTACAAAATCGGGTATTATTTTTGTAACAGTTTTCTACTGTTTTTATTCCCCATATACAACGGTGTTAGTTTGCAACAATGAGCCTATAGACAGTTTCTAGTTCTCAAATAAATAGACTTTGGTGTGCCATCAAAGCGGGATTTAAATTTGACTTCCCTTCTGACCGGAGGTGGCAAGGTGACCATGTGATTAGGTCACCATGTGATAATCAAACACCTTTTTTCAACATATTTTATTCCCCAAAGTCAAATACATTATTGTTTTGATATAGCTCTGTGTGTGTGTGTGTGTATATATAGGCTTATTTCACACACAAAAGAAAAAAAAAAAAAAAAAAAATGTTCTTTTTTTTTTTTTTTTTTTTTTTCCCTCCCCACCACCAGGGGAGCTGCAGCTCCCTCAGCACCCCACTTCCAGCGCCCCTGAAAGCATGTTGTCACCCTCCCAGCAGATTTCCTTTATAGGGATATCTCTGGACTCGGCCACAATGTCCGCCCGCCTCTCACCGGAGAGGGTGGAAAGGTTTCTGACTTGTCTCAGCTCCTTCCGACTGAACCAGGTGGTCAGGTACAAGGAGTGCATGAAGTTAGCTGGGCTGATGGCATCAGCGGTGCAACTTCTGCGTCTGGGCAGGTTTCACATGAGACCTTTCCAGCGGTGGACATTGGCGCTCAGGATTCCTTCCCTGCAAGGGTACAGGAAGGTGACGGTCAGCCAGGTCTGCATGGACGCTCTGGTCCCATGGAGGGACCAGGCGTTGTTGACGAGTGGGGTCTCCATGGGCGAGGTGATATCACGCAAGGTGATCACCACGGACGCCAGCCGCTCGGGGTGGGGCGCCACCCACGAGGGGCGTTCAGCCAGGGGTCTCTGGACTAGGGTTGTTCGATATGGCCAAAAAATAAAATCTCGATTATTTTCTCTGAAATCCCGATTTTCGATTTCGATTTTTTGTTAAAAGAATAATACATTGTTTCAACTATTTTGTTTTCATTAAAAAAATGCAAGGAAATGTTTTTTTTTTTCATTATTGTTTCATTTTTTGATTTTTTTTATATAGCCAAATAGCAAAATGCAATAAAACAATAAGGGTATTAATAATAATAACTTTAGTTGCGCAACAATCACATACAGAAGTTAACTTAGCGTCCTTAGTGTTTCATTATCAATAGTGAGTGACAAAACAGCCAAAACAAGCCAGCTCTTGGAGGCTGGTGAAACGGGTGAAAAAATAGCTAAGGCCACCCCTGAATTTTGGCTGGCATTTCGCCTACCAAAATGTAATTCCTGGCTACGCCCCTGCCCTGCACCACTCATGCACGGAGATGTTGACTGATTGTAAACGGAGTCGAAGCGCTTCGCTTCCCGACGCAAAATTAACACAGTGACAGGGACAGTAGGAGACTACAGTCAGTAGGTGGGTAACACAGAATTAATAAACTTCTTTCAAACTACAACAAGAAGTAAGTTTACCAGCTCAGCAGCGTTTTGTTCTGTTTTCTGCTTGAACCATCGCGAGTGAGCGCAGTGCGGTGGTGAACTCTGCTCAGTCTGACGTGCGCTAAACGCGCATCAAAGAAATGACACATCAGAGAGAAAGTAGTATTAATTTGGTGTCGGACCTTGTCGTCCTGCTTTAGGAGGACGGGGCTGTGTACTTTTTGCGCGTGCAAGGCTCCAATGAGTAAGAATTTCCCTAATTAAAGTGAAAATCGATTTTACGATTTCCATTTTTTTAAATCGTCCAAAAGAAAAAAACCGGGTTACGATTAAAAATCGATTAATCGAACAACCCTACTCTGGACCCCGGCCTTTTTGGAGCACCACATCAATTATCTGGAGTTAATGGCGATCTACTTGGCGCTCAAGCATTTCGAGCCATTTCTTCGGGGTTGTCATGTTCTGGTCAGGACGGACAACACGGCGGCCCTGTATTATCTCAACAAACAGGGTGGCCTCTGCTCGCGCACGCTGGATCAGCTGGCGCGCGAGATGACCCTCTGGTGCTTGCCTCGTCTGAGGTCCATCAGAGCCTCCCATGTTCCGGGCCTTCAGAACGGCGGCGCCGATCTGTTGTCCAGGGGGGAGCCTCGCTACCTCGCTCTTCTTGTAACACCGTCCAGGGGAGTGTGGAGGTCTCTGATCACCCCACTGCTCTCTCGACCCCCTTGGCGGCTCCCCTTGCACAGGGATCTGCTGCGCCAGGCAGGGGACGAGATCTTCCATCCAGACCCACGGGGTCTAGACCTGTGGGTTTGGCCCGTGAGAGGGAGAACCTGTTAGCAGCAGGCTTCTCACCGACGGTTGTAGCCACTATTCAGAGTGCTAGAGCCCCCTCCACTAGGGCTGTGTACGATGGAAGGTGGAATGCCTTTTTGGACTGGTGTGAGCTACAGGAGCCACCTGTGGTGGCTCACTTAGCTCCGGCCCAGAGGGTGTTAGATTTCCTGCAGGATCGCCTGGACCTTGGTCTGGCGTTCTCTACACTGAGGGGTTATTTAGCGGCTATTGATGCCTGCCACCTGGGGGTGGCAGGTAAAGGCCTTTCTAAAATCCCTGAGGTGGTCCAGTTCATGCATGGTGTTGACCATTTGAGACCTGTGACCAGAGCTTTGTTTCCTGCTTGGGATCTACAAGTGGTTCTTGAGGGCCTTTGCAAGGCACCCTTTGAACCGATTGGGAGGACCTCTTTGAAACATTTAAGTTTCAAGACAGCTCTTTTGCTTGCCTTGTCTACGGCTAAGCGTGTGAGCGACCTTCATGCGCTCTCTGTGAGCCCTGATTGTATGAGGTTTCTCAATAATGACTCCAAGGTTCTTATTAAACCTCATTTGAGTTTTATTCCTAAGAACCGAGTGATCCCGAAGGAACCTGTGGTTTTGACGGCTTTCCATCCTCCTCCGTTTGCATCAGAGGAGGATAGGCGTCTTCATTGTCTTTGTCCGGTTAGGGCCCTAAAGGCCTACTGTGACAGGACGGTGGACAGCAGGTCTACTTCTCAGCTTTTCGTGGTTATGAATGCCCGTCAGCGAAAGGCGGTGTCCAAACCCACTCTGTCGAGATGGATTGTGGATGCTATTAGGTTGGCTTACACCCGTGCTGGGTCTGAAGTGCCGGAAGCACTTAAGGCCCACAGTACTAGGGGTGTGTCGACCTCTTGGGCTTTGTCCAAAGGTGTCTCCATTGAGGAGATTTGTGCGGCGGCGAATTGGTCTTCGCCGTCCACCTTTGCGACCTACTATCACCTGGACGTTGCGCCTTCTGCTATGGCGCATACGGTTCTGGGTGCTGCTGCCCCGCCTACTGTGTAGTGGGGCGGCTCTCTCCCCTTCCTGGGACAGCATGCTACTGTCTCTAGGATACCTGGGGGGGGACCCTGAGTCTTTCCCTTATATTACTGTAGTATTATAAGGCGGACCCGTGTCTGCCCTTAGTGCATAAGGCAGGCTTCGGTCTGTCAGGGTCTTTTTTTCTGTCTGAACACGCCCAGGCCCTGTGGGTCTGGGTCGGGCCAGTCCTGAGAGGGGTCACGTCGGTTGACGAGACCTCCTTCCGGGGGTGGTCGGTGTACACGACAGTCTTGTCGGTTCATGGCTTCTCGGGGAGTTTATGAGTCCCATAGGGGGACCTTGTCTGGAGGTATGATAATAAACGTATAGGTTCCGAACGGAACCCTGTTTATTTAATACCGGAGGACAAGGTCCCCCGAATTAAGCCCCTCGGTTCGCTAGTTGCGGGCAGAGGTGCGGCTTTAGAGGAAGTCATGATAGCCCATAGGGCTTATATACACTCGGGGGCGGTGCCCTCGTTTTGTGATTGACAGCCCTTCCGACAAATGACATTTCTCGTACGGGAGGATATGAGTTTTACTCTGTTGCACCGCCAGATGGCGCTGATATCCCATAGGGGGACCTTGTCCTCCGGTATTAAATAAACAGGGTTCCGTTCGGAACCTATACGTTTAAATTACTTCTGTCCAAATGAAAAGCACAAATTAACATCATGTGAGGCTCTTTAATTAAGCTTGATGAGCTATGTTGTGTTTTCTACAAAACGATTAAATATTGAATATAATTGCACCCTTGTCATTTACTTTTATCCTATGGATACAATTAGACACACAACCCCACCGAAAACGTTGCATGCGTGCGCGTCATGTGCGTGCGTGGGGCGTCCCCCCACATCCAAATCTAGCAATACAACACTGCCAGTTACCCATATATGGAGACCCCTACCCATATGGAGATCCATGTATATGGAGATATGGGCATATTGGTTGGATCTGCGGTTCTACAAAAAAGATTGTTCCATACAACTGTACATTGTGCAAGTACAGTAACGGCAGGGGAAGCATCTAGTAAGAACATAGGCAAAAATCGGAGCTATCCGAGTGCAAAAGTTGGAGTCTGTAGAACCAACCGTGTGCTGTGAGACCCCAGACATGCTTACTCAAATCATGATAACCAGTAAGATGCCCTAAGGGCGAGAAACGCACATGGGCACGTGCACGCATCCGCCTGGGTGGCGGCATACTGCTGGCCGAGCCCTGGTGCTTTTGCATGAGACCAACTTTTTTTTTTCAAATAATGGAGATGACTGATGTCTGACCACATGAGACTGACAAAATAGGTCCAGTCCACATACAGTATGGGCATTCCCAGATAATATGGGCTTAATATTAATGACATCAGGGATCACCATATACGGTATGGGCATAAAAGGGACAAGGATAGAATTTAAGTGGGACTATTGATGACATCAGGGATCTCCATATATGGGCATAAAATGGATATGATGTCAGACGTCATAGACGTCATAGGTCTATGATGTCAGACAAGGACGGAATTCATTTGCAACATCATTGTGATGTCAGAAAAGGTCTGCTACAGTATATCCTTCTGCAGAACTGTGACGCACTCCCAGGATCTGGAGGTTTTTATAGTAAATGTGACCTACGGTCGCAATAATAGCAACAGCATAATATTGTGTTCTATCAATCATTAGCCTACCTCATCCGTGGTGTTGAAAAGTGTCATAGGTGTAATGAACAATAGCTACGTAGGTTTTCAGGAGGTGGCATACCCGTTTCCTGTACCAGTTAATTTAATTTGAATTGGCTCAGCAGCCAATCAAACAAAGCCATGGGAAAGCTTGGGACTACAGTTATGCACTGAGCCAATTGTGCCTGTGCAGATGAAAATGCCTCTGGGTGCGCATACACGTATATGTGCGCATGTGGGACTTTAAGGGTCACCCACCCACTGATAATCAGTTCTTTAGACACGCGGCACCCTCGTTCCAGAGAATCCAGAGAATTTTCAACCCCCCTTTGATGTATGTGTGCACGTGCCTGGAAGAGGTTGTATAGGATGAAGAGGTTGTATAGGAATGATATGTGGGCTCTAGTTTGTTACTGATGTTGATGTTAAGGTCCTGGTGGAGCTAACAGTCCCATGATGTGACCCAGGGAGTGTGCGTGCACGTTTCACTGCCATTGTGCCAATTAAGCCAGAGATTAGCTGTCCACAAACGGAAGGACGGACAAACACGGACGGACGGACAGGGTGCAAAACATGTCTCGGCCATGCCTTTCAGCCTGACGGAGACAATAAGCTCAGGTGGGATGGAGATGGGATGGAGCGCCTTCAATCCTGCTTATTCTGCCGGGCTTTAATCGAGCCCACGACTGAGCTTTTTCTAATATTTTGTGGAGAGATGTGAGACGACACAATCTGAACAGAACTGGTATCTTTTAATATAGGCCAGTTGTTGTGACTGTGAGTTTGTGGCTGACCAGCAGTGACCACCATCTATGAAGATGACAATTAACTAAAACACAAATATTTAGCTTATCATTAAAACAACCATTCATTAATGTGCAATACGTGTTAAATGGCTTTATATTAGGAATAGTACTGTAATAATTTCTTGATCGCCTCTTGTTTGTTTGTTTGTTGTCTAAACATGTCATGGGACGCTATATGCTCAATAACAGGCCTGATAAGCCCAAAGCTTATTGATAACAGGTACTCAATACATTTGTTATCGAGTATGTGACAGGATTGTGTTTCGAGCTCCGTCCCTAGGTGGAGAGCAGCTCAATAAAGAATTCCTGCGTCTTTACAAAGAACTGTTTGATTCTTTCCATGCCATGTTTCTCTCTCGTTCTCAGTATCTTACAGGAATTCATTATTTTTCTTGTTAAAGCCAACATCGCCTATGTGGGTTTCCCAGAATGACTGACTTCTCAATGATGACAACAATACTTGGAAGAGCAGGGGCTCCCCCGAGCATGTGACTCATACATAGCTGAGAGTCATTACAAAATGACTACTGTACCACCAGTGTAAGGTTATATCCAGGTTACCTCGGGACTCTGTGTCAGATATAGAGATGTGGAAGTCCTAACTCGTGTTTACCTTGCTTACTGTAAGTCGCTCATGGATTACAGTAAGTGCATAAATTGTAAGCGGTTGTTTACTTTGTAAGAAGCTGTTATTGGCAATGGTCATGCGCACATACAGAAACACATGTAAAAGAAAAGAAGAGAAAAAGAAACACAAGTAGTACACAGGGACACACATGCATGGATAATGGATATACCCATACATACAGTAGCAAAAACATGCGCGCGCGCGCACACACACACACACACACACACACACACACACACACACACGCACACGCACACGCACAAGCACACACCCACACCCACACCCACTCACACCCACACCCAAACCCACTCACACCCACACACACACACGCACACGCACACGCACACGCACACGCACACGCACACGCACAAGCACACACCCACACCCACACCCACACCCACACCCACTCACACCCACACCCAAACCCACTCACACCCACACACACACACACACACACACACACACACGCTAGTCATGGTGATGAGGGCTAGGTCAGGGAGCCTTCCAGTGGCATCAGTTCAGAAAAAGGTAAGGTATGGCAACATGACTGGTGTCTTGCACACGCGCCTTCGCGCGCGTGCAAGACACCAGTCATGTTGCCATACCTTAGCAACAGGCATGATACATTTATTTTAAGAAGTACATTCTATTTTTCCCTCCGTTTCTACGGTTTCTTGGGCTGGATATGGCAGCCTGGAACGGTTGTTCAAGTGCAGCTAAACTTGGCATGTTAGTAAACGTGCCACAATTAACAATAATGAATTGCACCTGTGCAGCTGACCTGCGGAACCTGGGAATATACCATTTTGTGAAGTTGGGGAGAATTTTGCATTTGTAGTTATTTTAATGTAATTTAACAACATAATAACCAGAACAGATGGACAAAGAGACATTCATAGATTTATATTTGAAAGTAACTTTTATTTTCCCCCTGGACCCAGGGTATGGCAGCTGCATATACCCCTGCCATATCCAATTGACGCCCCTGGAGCCTTCATACTCGGGGGTCAAAGTTTGAGTCTGGGGTCGTCCTGAGGGGTCATGAGGCTGTGTCATCACTGCATGGTGAGGTGAGGTGAGGTCAAACAAGGTTCTGCTCTTCAGTGATTGAACATGACTTATGACAAGTCAGACCTGCGACAAAAAAAAAGAAGAAGAAAAAAACGGTAGACACAAATTCAACTCTGCCGAGTGTGTGAGATGAGCATGAACAGGGGCGTCACAAGGGGGGGAGACATGGGACTGGGGCCCAAGGTGGAGGGGCCTTAATTATATACTTTAGCAGTGAATCCTTCTGTACCCAGGGCCCAGAATTTGGTGTGACACCCCTGAGCATGAACATGACCACCTGTCAGATCTCCCTGGCTTCCCTGTCTTCCCAATGACCCCTCATTGAAAATGAATCAAGTAATTACATTTACTCAAGTACTGTTGTACATCTACTGGGGGCATTT